>NC_137458.1:255335022-255458158 GCF_964235325.1 Thermobia domestica | reverse complement strand
CATTTATACAGTCCCCCACATTGTGTTCGTTCTGGCGGCGCCCCTAATAGAGTACAAACGAAAATTTCGCCTGCACATTTCTGTGGAAATGATGTACAAGCGATTGATATAATTTGTGATTGAATTGGATATGGTGGGGGCTACCATTTAGACAGCCCCACTTTGTTTTCCTTCTGGCGGCGCCATTATTTGTGTACAAACGAAAATTACGCATGTATATTTCTGTACAAACGATGTACAAACGATTACGAAAATTTGTGATTGAATTGGACATGATGGAGGGGCTAACATTTAGACAGATCACACATTAATTTCTTTCTGCCGTCGCCTCTAATTGTGTACAAAAGAAAATTTCGCCTGCACATTTCTGTACAAACTACGTACAAACGATTGCGACAATTTGTGATTGAATTGGACATGGTCGGGGGCTACCACTTAGACAGCCCCACTTAGTTTTCGTTCTGGCGGCGCCCCTAATTCTGTACAAACAAACATTTCGCCTGCTCGTTTCTGTACAAACGAAGTACAAACGATTCCGACAATTTGTGATTCAATTGGACATGGTGGGGAGGAATTACTTAGAAAGCACCCTACTTTGTTTTCGTTCTGGCGGCGTCCCTAATTGTGTACAAACAAACATTTCGCCTCCACATTTATGTACAAACGACGTACAGACGAATGCGACTATTTGTGATTGAATTGGACATGGTCGGGGGCTACCACTTAGACAGCCACCACTTTGTTTTCGTTCTGGCGGCGCCCCTAATTGTGTACAAACAAACATTTTGCCTGCCCGTTTCTGTACAAACGAAGTAGAAACGATTGCGATAATTTGTGATTGAATTGGACATGGTTGGGGGGGCTACCACTTAGACAGCCCCCTTTTTTTCTGTTCTGGCGGCGCCCCTAATTATGTACAAACGAAAATTTTGCCTGCACATTTCTGTACACACGAAGTAGAAACGATTGCGATAATTTGTGATTGAATAGAACATGTTGGTGGGGGGCTACCAGCTAGACAGCCCCCAATTTGTTTTCGTTCTGGCGTCGCCCCTAATAGTGTACAAACAAAAATTTGGCCTACACATTTCTGTACAAACAATGTACAAACGATTGCGATACTTTGTGATTCAATTGGACATCGTGGGGGGAGCTACCACTCAGACAGCTCCCCATTTTGTTTTCGTTCTGGCGGCGCCCCTAAGTTTGCTCAAACAAACATTTCGCCTGCACATTTCTGTACAAACGATGCACAAACGAATGCGACAACTTGTGATTGAATTGGACATGGCGGGGGCTACCACTTAGACAGCCGCCATTTTTTCTGTTCTAGCGGCGCCCTTAATTATGTACAAACGAAAATTTCGCGTGCACATTTCTGAACAAACGAAGTACAAACGATTGCGACAATTTGTGATTGAATAGGACATGGTCGGGGGCTACCACTTAGACAGCCCCCAATTTGTTTTCGTTCTGGCGGCGCCCCTAATTGCGTGCGAACATACATTTCGCCTGCACATTTATGTACAAACGAAGTACAAACAATTGCGACAATTTGTGATTCAATTGGACATGGGGGGCTACCACTTAGACAGCCCCCATTTTTTTCTGTTCTGGCGGCGCCCCTAATTCTGTACAAACGAAAATTTCGCCTGCACATTTCTGTACAAACGAAGTACAAACGATTGCGATAATTAGTGATTGAATAGAACATGTTGTGGGGGGGCTACCAGTTAAACAGCCCCAACTTGTTTTCGTTCTGGCTGCACCCCTAATAGTGTACAAACGAAAATTTGGCCTGCACATTTCTGTACAAACAATGTACAAACGATTGCGCCAATTTGTGATTCAATTGGACATGGTAGGGGCTACCATTTAGGGGAACTCCCTCGAGAGGAATCACTCTACTTATTTATTGCAAAAAGCAGAATTTAAAAATTCGCATTCGTCCAAAGTTATCGTGTGAAGTAACAGCCGTTTGTATGTACGTACTAATATTGATAAGTTCCACTACGCGATCCCCGCGCCACACCCGCACACACTAGCATTTGTACACACGAAAGTATACCTGGTAGTATCCACACGCTTACGCCGGAAACTAGAAACAAACACACACACACACACACACACACAGAGAGAGAGAGAGAGAGAGAGAATATCTTGTTGTACCTTTATACTGAATGCACCATTACTCACAAAATCAGTTAAAAAAGAAAAAGGAAAAAAAGTTGTAAATGAAACTTTCAAAGATTGGTACCACTGCTGCGTGTCACACATGAGATTGTTCCATAATGATTTATTCGTAATATGATGTATATGGGTTTCTTAATGGTAGTATAACAAAATGCCTTCAAATTGACCACTAAATAAAAAGTGAAATTTATTTCTCAAATTTTGTAAAATCGAAGTCGGTGGGCATTATGGGAACAGTCTACAATAACAATATATGCAAATAAATATTAATATACTTCATGTTTTCCAGTGGGTGCAAGAAAGCTTCGAATAGTATTTGTTGCCATAAGCATTAGGTGATGTATATATATATATATATATATATATATATATATATATATAGAACAACAGAAAACTTTTTATAACCATCTTAATACTAATAGCAACAATAACAAATAATGCGCACTTAATGTTACGAACAAAGTAAACGAAAAAAATGATACCTCATCAGAGGAAATTTCAGTTTGTGGAGCCAAATTTTCAAAAAAAACAGACAAAATAAAATTACAGATGCAGCATAATTAGAATTAAAATTGCACTTATTGAGTTAATTTGTAACTGTAGAGAGGGCGGGTTGAGTGAGAGATCTTTCGTTCTACTACTGTGTTATTTTTACAAGGAAATATAAAGACACGGTATGCCCTATGATTCAATTATTTATCTAAAAATTATCGTTCAAGATGTGGTAGGGGATGGCGGGTCGAGGATTTACAATTTAAAGGGGAGTGGATGAAACGAACTTAGTTAAACAAAATGAACTACATAAATCGAAATATAGTAAATCGGCTCCATGAACCGGGGTGGGTGGTTAGTTCTATTACTTCAAATATTATTATATAGTTCAACAATAAATTATCAAAGTCTCTTATAGAAGGGAATATAAATGGGATGAGAACTGACAATTCACATGCAACTCTCATAATGAGAGGTTATGCTTAAATGCATATATTAGACTATTTTAAATTCAAAAAATAATGACTAGATTAGGTGAAATGTAAAACAGGGTGAGAATAAGGAATTTGATGCAAGGATTCGAATGAGCACATACTTAATTTCTTGTTCCTTCATGATGTAATTGTCACGAATGAAGGGTAGACTATTGGGAGGCTCTCAATATTCATGGCTGGCAACCAAAGTAACCAAATGAAGTTGAAGACTGGAGTTTGCTATCTGCCCTCTCCCTTGAGTTACTGTCAAGAAAGAATTGATAACAACCTGGTTGGGAGTTCATGTCCTGTTCAAGGCAGATTCGTAACAATAAAAAATGAAAGTGATACGACATGTGTAGCCTCAGAGGTTCGAAAATCAAGGTTTGATTGTATTTAATTTTTCAAACAGATATGCAAATATACTACTGGCAAGATGTTGATTAAACAGGTATTCACACACACATAACTAAAAAAGAAAAAAGTACCTTAAACAAATTCTTATTTATTGAATGTATACGCATATATATGTTGTGAAAGATAGGGTACTGATAAAACACAAATCACACTTGATAAAGCACGAATGCTTGAGCGAGCAACACTATATACACACTTCAGAAATATGAAACACTTAGTACGCCAAAGAAAGAGAAAGTCACAATGTATATGTATAGCAGATGCACTAATACACTGTTCATGTCGAAGTTGGGCATTCACTGTAGAACAGGGGCGATAAGTATGGGGGATGTCTAAAGCCCCAATCTCTACCGAGGTCTTGTTATTTCAAGAACGATCCACTTCAGAAAACTACAAAGAGTACCTTTTGTTCATTTTATCTGCTGAGCTTGTTCTTGCCGTTGTTAAAATTTAATACCTAATCGATACAGTATGTAAACTAGAGAACAAATAAGTTAATCTGAAGGTGGCTTTCACGTGTCTTACTTTAATATCTCCTCGTTTGTACCAACGCCCGGGAAGATATCAACACAATATCTTTGGTTGGCAGTGTATTTTATTATTTGCTATGGAAAATTCACAAGTTTTATATTCAATATAGTTATGGTATATTGACTAGTTCTGGCAACACGTCTTTTTCGTGGGATACTGAGAACTCGGGATTGAGATTAGATAAGTGCTGCAGACCAACTTTAATAATTCAGTCTGTAATTAATGGATATCTCGCATATTAATCCAATATAAAAGAGTTTAATAAAAAATAATACCTACCGATTGGCAATTGTGGAGATCAGCAATTCTGTTTGCACTTTCCATAGATTACAAATACAGTTCCCTCCATATTTGAAATAATAAAGCTTTAGTGTGTGAAATAATAATGCTGCAATTGAACAATTTCGTATTTAAAAAGGTTTACAAGCGTTGATATTCATTTATATGAAAAGTATGCACAAAATAATCGTAGTAGCCAAAATCATGAGCTGGTAACTTCACACAAGAAAAGAAAAAAAGTTTGTTGTTTCGAAGCACTTTATAGTGGGATAAACTTTTAGTTCAATGTAGTTTCTTCGAATTGTTGACGGCGTCAGTCTGTCTGAAAGACACCTGTGTGCAAAGAAAAGAAGTAGTTTCTCAATTGCTATAAAGCGTTGAGAGAAATCAAATCTATTTTGTAAACCTGACCACGAGGAACAAAAAACTGAAGGAATTTTGACATTTCGAGTTTCGAAACTCGAGATATTCGAACATAAAGTGACCGCGGAAGCAAACTGTACCCCACCGGACTTTTATCTATTTTGTAAAGTGAACCCCGAGGAACACAAATCTGAAGGAATTTTTACATTACGAATTTCGGAACTTGAGATATTCGATCATAAAGTGACCCCGGAAGCAAACTGGACCCCACCCGATGTTTATCTATTTTGTAAACTAGACCCCAACAAACCCAAATCTGAATTAATGTTTACATTTCGAATTTCGGAACTCGAGATATTCGAGCATAAAGTAACCACGGAAGGAAACTGAACTCTGCCTGATTGTTATATATTTCGTAAATTAGACCACGAGGAACACAAATCTGAAGGAATTTTGACATTAACGGTTTTGGAACTCGAGATATTCGAACATAAGGCAACCGCGGAAACAAACTGGACCCCACCTAATTTTGATATATTTTTTTATAAACTAGACCACGAGGAACACAAATCTGAGGGAATTTTGACATTTCGACTTGCGGAGCTCAAGATATTAAAACAAAGTTTAAAACACAATATTCTCTATATGAGACACATTATGTCCTGTACTATATATAAACATAACAAAGAAAGTTATGTCGCTTTTCGAGGAGGTTTGTGTTCAATGGACCCTCACACTGTGAGTTGAAGGCGAACGGAGATAAGAGGCGGAGGGGTTGAGGGAGGTAAGTCCTCAATGTCTTTTCTTTTGCAGTCGTAGCGTTTGGACGTGTGTTAAAATCGCTCCAGGAGTCAGTCATCTGTGACAAGATGTGAGTAGATATCTCAACTTGCAGAACTCGGATAGGGTTATTTGTTATGAGAACTAAGTTCCAGTGTTTCAAACCTCGTACAAATTCAGATATTTGTGGTGCAGAGCTTAAACTCTCGTTTCCAGGTTTAATAATTGCAGTGTTACTTGTAATTGGTGGACTGGAAGTAAACCCAGGCCCTAAGTCATTAGATGGCTATACAAAAGCAAGAAGAAATGGACTCATAGATAAATGGAATATCCAGTGTGACTAATGACCTAAATAATCAGCTGCAAGTAGTGGTGAATGAACTCAATGCTGTTAAAAAGGAGAACGAAGAACTGAAAATTCAGTTGACTGCTAACAGTGAAGTCTTGGACAAATTAGAGAATCATTCAAGAAGAAATAATCTGATATTTCGAAACATGGGCGAGTGCAAAGGTGCGGAAACTTGGGAAGAATCTGACAAGGGACATCACCCAATTGTCAGGCTCCGATTTCAATGAAATTTTTCTAGCTGATAGAAGACATATATCTATTGTTTGTGATGACAGAAATTTTATCCATGGTGCATGTTTTTTTATTTTTTAATAATTTTTAAGTGTTGTGATGTGGTTATTAGAGATTACTGCAGAAGTCCCTTACTAACCTTTGTAAACGGAACGTTAATGAAAGAACAAGCATGTAGATACATATAAGGCCTACAGGAAAGTTGTATGGTAGAAATGACCTTGACGGCAGCCATCTTGAAATCCGCCATTTTGAATTAAGGTCAAGTTTTTGAAATAAGAATAGGATAATATGATACATAATATCGGGCTAAAATTTAATCAGGAAGACAATGGTGAAGTTAGTTTTGAGATACTCATTTGGGGAAAAGTTACAGGTATTTGATTGTTCACTTACTACGTGCGAAAGTCCTTCACCTCCGCTTCTAACCCGCGTATTAATGATAATAAGTGCATAAAAGCTTCTGTAATACATATTATGCCTCGAGGGAAGTGATAAGGTAAAGGTCCTTTTGACGGCAGCCATCTTAAAATCAGCCATTTTGAATTAAAGTGAAGTTTGAAAAATGAAAACCATAGCATGTGACACCTCATTTTCATAGCAATTTTTTCCAAAAAGCCAATGATATGCTTATTTCTGTTCTATAGTTAACCAGTGTGAATTTCGATCCATTATTCGATCCTTCAGATTGCTCGATGCTTATTACAACACTATTCATGAAGTGACAAATTACAACTCTTAAAAAATGTAATAAATTAAGAAAACATGAGCCATGACAACAATTGCAAAGTGCCAATTGGAATCTTAAAACATGCGGTGAAAATTGGGAGTGTTGCTAATTTGAAGGATCGAATAATGGATTTTACTGGTTGCCAATTTGAAAATTCGAATAATGGATTGAAATTCATACTGGTTAACTATAGAACAGAAATAAGCATACCATTGGCTAATTGTACAATGACGAATTGATTATAATGATCTACAAACACCTGTCTGGGAATATAAATGCACAATAAGATGTTCTGTAAGAGAGAAAATTAATGAATTAAGTGATATTTAAAACGATTTGCTTTCAAGAATAATTCAAATCGTCCAATAAATTATAACTATATTTTTTTTAGTTATTTAAAAATATAGCAAGTAGTGCAGATCATTTTGGTGTACTCACAATAGCAATTTTCAAACAAATGGATTTAACCTTAGAAAATCGTTCTTCTTAATATTATTTTGTTCTCCATAATTTACGCTTTTAAAGACAGTGCTGAACATTAACAAAAAGAAACTTAAAATACCGAAAAAATACAGGTTGTCCATTATACAATCCAACTCGGAGTTTGGGATAGTAGAACCTTTGAACCTAAAGCGATACACAAATACTGGTAATACAAAAATGAATCCTTATTCATGCATAGATTTTTCTAACAAGGAAACAGCGATTGAAGTTCACTAGGAATCACATAGTGTTCTTAGACGTAACCGAAGTTATACATATTTTTTTCCAAAACATTTAAATTGACTCTTAGCTTATAGGTATGGATGTTCTGTTGTTAATTTTCAGTTTGTTTAGTTGGAGTAACTTGGAAACTATGGAGAACAAATAAACGAATTTTTCATTTCCACCTAATCCTATAAAGCTTCTGTAACGGGGAACTAAGGAAATCGTACGTTTCATTAATTACTACTTTGAATTGGAAACACTGCTGGTTTTTGAGTGCATCAAAAGGTCTGTTAAGAATATGTCTACATTATGCTGTTCCTGAAAACAACGAAAAAGAAACTTTGAAATTATCATGATAAAACTTTTACTTACATGCACACGGCAACCCTGCTATTCATTTCTAAGAGTCTACTTGAACTAAGAACAATCCTCGAAATATAAAATACCAGGAAAGTAACATTCACAGTGCTATTGAGAACACGTTTTATCATGATAATTTCAAAATTCCTTTTTCATTGTTTTCAGGAATTGCATAATGTAAAGAGAACCTCAACTCACCTAATGATTCACTGAAACATTAGCAGAGTTGCCAATTCAGAGTGTTAATTTATGAAAGTTACGATTCATCTAGTTTCCCCTTACAGAGGCCTTATATAATTAGCAATCGATGGAAATAAAAAAGTCTCTTTTCTGCTCCATAGCTTACATGCTACTCCAACTAAACAAACTGAAAATTAACGAGAAAATATTCATACGTAGGTGTTATGAGTCGATTTACATGTTTTACAACTACAAAAAAAAAAAAAAAAAAAAAGATTTACAACTTCGGTTACATCTGGCAACACTATGTGGTTCCTAGTGCACACAAATTACTGCTTCCTAGTTTAAAAAATTATGCATGGACAAGGTGTAATTTTGGGACAGTCATTTTTTGTGCATTATTAACGGTTTGCATTGTATGTTGGACACACTCTATTTTAAATATATCAAAATAGTTTGATCACCTTTCACTGCCACACCCTGACACATACATACACACACACACACACATATATATATATATATATATATATATATATATATATATATATATATATATATATATATACAGTTTTTGTCTGGAAAGTAATAAGACTGAGTCGATTTAAAAAAAAAACATTATTGAGCCAATCGTTACAATTCTTTAAAAACTTTCAAAATAGGCTCCTTCTGCGTCGATGCAGCGCTGCCAGTTCGATTTCCAAGATTTGAAGTCGTTACGGAAGTCATTCTCCGGAATAGCCTTGAGAGTCGCGGTGTAAGGTGCTTGTATCACCTCTGTCGTCTCAAAATGCTTGCCTTTCATGGGGCGTTTCAGGCGAGGAAACAATAAGAAGTCCGAGGGGGGCACATCTGGGCTGTAGGGCGGCTGCGGAAGCGTTGGGATGCCTGCCTTGGTCAGGTAGCTGTTCACAAGAAAGGCGGTGTGAACCGGAGCGTTGTCGTGGTGCAGCTTCCAGCCGGCTCCGATGTCTGGTCGCACCCGATTGACCCTTCGTTTGAGTCTCTTGAGCACTTCCACGTAAAACTTGGAGATGACGGTTTGTCCAGGAGGAACAAATTCATGGTGGACGATGCCTTTAATGTCAAAAAAAGACAATGAGCATCGTTTTCACTTTGGATTTGCTCATTTTTCCCTTTTTGGGCGAGGAGACGCCGGCCTGTGCTACTCGGAAGATTGCCTCTTTGTCTCGGGATCATACTCAAAGATCCATGATTCGTCAACTGTGATTACGTTATTCAAAAATTGGGGATCACTTTCACACATGTTCAAATTTTCTTGGCACAATTACACTCGCCGCAATTTCTGGTCATCAGTGAGCACTTTTGGGACAATCTTCGCGCACACCTTGCGCATGTTCACATGCTCCGTCACAATTTCATGAACCACAGTTTTTGGTAAATTTAACATCTGGGCAATTAAACGAATACTTAGTTGACGGTCTGAGTTCAAAACTTCTCGCACACGAGTCACATTGTCGGTGTTTGTCAAAGTCGAAAGTCTTCCAGCACGGTCTTCATCGGCGACCTCTTCCCGGCCCTCCGAAAAGGCCTTATGCCACCGAAACACACCCCTTCTTGCTAAAGCATCATCTGGGTGAGCCTGCTTGATCATATCAAACGTCTCTGTCGTAGATGTACCGAGTTTAACACAGAATTAAATCGCGTAAATCCGCTCTAACGAACGCTGCATTTTCGGCTTGCACCACGCACAGAAATACGTCTCGCAAAAAAGCCTGTCTGACTCTCCGTGTGCTCGGAGACAACTGACCAGACGCTCGTTCGTTAGCAAGGATCGCCCTCTACCGGATCCAGTCGGTGCGGGCACGCTCCGAAGTACAGTCATGGCCGAGTCCTATTACTTCCCGGACAAACCCTGGAAGGAGTAATTATTTCGGTTCGCGTCCCATAACTATGTAATTAAGTTAATGTAATACTGTCTAATATATAAAATACACTACTATGTATATGTATACAGATATAATACATGTATGTCCTGTTGTTTGATTCTAATTAATAACTATAATGTAAAAACGATTTTTCTTGACATTTTACCGAAAACAACTTATTTATAAGTTACTGTACTAAATGGTTGTTTAATAAATATTTTTATTATTTCGAACTAATATATTTTGTTTTACTTTACAGTTGGAAAAAAGACTAAATCTGTAAATATTTTTCAAGAAGTTCGAAGGTTCAGAGCTGGTCCTCAATTTATTTGTTTCATCATCGATACAAAGTCTGCAATTATCCTCTTCAACGCTTTTTTTTTAATAAATCGTAAAAGATGAATATGTTTTCTTATAAGTGTAACGCAAATGTATGTAGAACGTAAAGTTATATGGTATATGTATCAAACTGGAATGTACTTCGAAGCTTACAAGAAGAATTTATTAATAATCTATATGTATTGTAATGTTGGAACTTGTTAGTTCCTTTCTACAATGATTAGGAATGTGCTCAATGAATTACATATCAAAATGAACAATGTAATGACTTTAGTAAAAGTTTTCAGTATCTTAACATGAATATAAAGCCAAATAAATTATATAATTTGCGTATATTTTATATTCTAGGAACATTAATATTTCTTGAAGAGTGCTGTATTCAAATTTATATACTGAATATCATGTGATTTCCGTGTTAGTAGTCTCAAATTATATACAATTTCAATATAGAGACTGTAAATTTCCTCAAAATGGAGAAATAATTTAATGTTTAAAACATTTATTCCAAAAGTAGTGGAAAGTACAAATCAAATAATATTAGCGGTATTAGAATTTGTAGCCTCCTTGAGCAATGACGTTATATCATAAGTAGGTCTTCAGCTTACCGTTGTAATTTTCTATACTCTTGTTTGTGTAACCAATAGTCATATCTCAAAAATTACAATTCTCGTATAACAAGAGTATCAACAAGATTGAAGGAGATGTACGAGTTCTACTATTGAAAATGTTTCATTCCTGATATATGAACTTGAAGAGAAGACAAATCTTAAGAAGGAAGCATATTTATTCTATCTGCATAAGGCATTAAGTTGAGAAAATGGAAGTAATTGTATCTGATATACTACTATATGTTATTCCAACAAGAATAGAAACACCGACTCTGATTCAACGCTTGTACCTGTGGCGAATTTATATACATAACTTTCTATACACGAGAAATTCAAAGCAAGTTTGGCTTTCTTAATGCAATTTGAGATTTATATACGTAGAATAAGTGCATAATGATTTTCTTTAATATTTATTTTTCATGAGACATATTATTTGTATTCACCACATAAAAGTAACTTATAGAAAACCTCAGTAATGAGGGCATTGCAACAGTGTTTCTTCCCAAACATGATTATAATTTGATGCTTATATTTCCACAAATAAACTATTAAAATTTCCACGTTCCTTTATTTTGTCCTCATCAAAATATCTGTATATTATGGTGCAAACGAGGTCTCTTATTCCTGTTTGCTTTAGAAATTCTAGATATTTAATTGATGAATTTATCCAACGTTTTCGAGGCTTTCTGACTCCAGTGCCTCCCAAGAATCATCCAAAAATACTTAGTATCCGACGTGTCTCTTGAAAAACTGTTTGGCTCTTTAAGAATCTTGCAAGAGTTCAATGGCTAACCAATTTCACTAATGTGGAAACAATTCTATTTGTAGGTGGTGGATACGTTTAGTTTGCGTTATATATAATACTGCATACATGGAAAGACTGTTTGGAGTGGTAAAGCTGTTATAGTACAAAAAATTGTCCCAAAATCCACGTTCGTGTTGGAATTCCATTCCTCGCTTAAACGTTGAGAAACATGTTTTTTTTCCATTGTCCTAATATTTTTTAAAATAAAAATATTAAGTTAATAGTGTGGGAAGCATCCACAAGCATTGGTGTTGTATTCCGTGTGCCTTGGTATAACTATTTGACGGAATGAATGAAAGAACTTTTCCGGAAACAACTCACAAATTAGTTTGTTGGTTAGTGATACGATTACTGGCAAGCACATTTTTTAAAGGATTTCCAATGTAAAAATATAAATTTATGTATCTCTATATGTACACCTTGTCTCAAAAAGGTTGAGCGCATTCTTTATTGGTGTTTTGAGGCATCTTTTTTTTTAAGTCCAACTACGGGTATCTTCGGAAAATAGTAAACCAGGTTCGAACTTCCAAGCCAGCCTTTGCAATTGGGAAAAAGTTTGCAGATGTGGTTTCCTTTTTTAAAATATCATAAGATTTGTTATCAAGTGTTGAAAAAAAGCAACCTTGATTGAAATACTTAATGATACAATTTTTCGAAACCTTGTATGAATGTCAGCACATGCTTGTTTGTCATTTAGCTCTCCATACGTAATTTAACATTTAGATACGTTAAAAAATATTACCGTATGTAAAAGAATGCTCAAAGTTAAGACATTGAACATAATTATTCAAAGTATTAAAACAAAACAAAAGTATTAAAACAAAAGTCAAAGTATTAAATAGAACAAAAACAGAGTTTGTAGTGGATATGAATGTCATTATTTTCTTGAGAACTGTTTTACATCGCTAGAAGCATGGTTCCAGAAGTCCTTGTGTTAGCTCACTGGTAAGCTGTCGGATTTCAAATGATAAGGTTGTGAGTTCGATTCTCTTGTGGGTCAATGTTTTTTAATTTATATTTTCCGCAATGCATGAAAAATTATATAAAATAATTACATTAAAATTCATCGGTTGTATATATATAACATAATCATTGCAGAACATAGTAATTATTATGTTTAAAATATAACATCTGAATTAGGTAGGTGTTCACAGTAGGTCGGTATTATAACTTACATCAGAATGTTAAATACAAGTTAGAAAAATCGTTCAATAGCAATAAATAAATCATGTAGTGTATTTATTTGGAGTTATTTTTCATATAGAGTTTAATTCTCAACATTCATAATGCAGTATTTCATTTATGTTCTTGAAAAATTATTCGATGCATAAACAGAGGGTATAAACAGTGAATCCAAAGTCGCAACGCATGAAATTCATGAACCGCAAAGGTCACGTGAGCAGACTGGAATTGTCCTTAAGAAGCATGCCACAGCAGAAAATCTTTACACAGATTTTCAATTCAATTCCTGATATATGCTTTTGCAATGTGGAAGTGGTGATGCCTTGAGTCGCTCTCTCTCGCTCGGTCACTCATTCTCTATTTATACAGAATACAAAAGTGGATGTATGTGTGTGTTTCTGCATAATTCTGATATATCTAGAGCAATTTTAACTATATTTCTTACAATCTGGAAAAGAGTACTGTCGGGATACGTATCAAAAATGCTAGAAACGGGTCGATATTAGTATTGAATTTATAGTTTCGTGGTCGCTTAGGTGAATAGTTCTACTTTCAATTCAAGTCCAATTAAGCTCCCATTAGCAACCAGGGTGGTAACCTAACGACATAAAATATCGAAATCAGCCGATATTAGAATCGAATCGTAAGTTTTCAGCGCTGCTAACAGTGCCGCATTTCCCATTAGTCCACATTAGTCCGCATTTCACATTAGTCCCGATGCCTAGAGAGCAACATATTTGCATAGTGCAAAGTTTAAAACTTGAATGATATTTTATTTTTTCCGTATGAAAAAGTTAAAAATCAAGAGAAAAAAATTCATGAACAATCCTCTTTTACTATTCCAACATGTTTAATAATAGCGTAAAAAATCTAAAAATAATTCAGAACATGTTTAACATTTGTTATTTTTTGTTACGTAGTTGTAGCTGTAGCATGTAGTGAGTGGCATTTAACTGTAATAAATTCACTAATTAAGCATATTCTAATTAAGTTTTATTTTTAAGTTAATAATGAAGGGGCTTAGAAATATGTAGTTATTGGGGGCGCCGAGAGCAAAAGTGCGTAGGGATGCCGAGCTTTTAAATTCAACACTGGTCGCTAAATTATTTGGTAAAAATTTTAATGTCAGTTTAGACCAAATTTAGTCGTAACGGTGGCAGTATCCGTTTGCTCTCCTAGGAGAAATGAAAGGGGCTGACATCAAAATTATAAAAAAAGACCGACATTAATGTCGAATCCATAATTTTCTGGGTGTATTAGATAAAGAGTGGCACTCCAGGTGCCACGTAAGTTAAGCTCTCATTAGCACACTGAAGGCGTGTGTGAAATTTTGACATGTAGAAGTAATTAAAAATGACCAATGTTAGTGTCGAATCGAATCTTTAGGTGTCCCCAAGTTCATTGGGAGCAGCTGATGGCCTTTACGTTCAACTTCCAGCAGGAGTAAAATCCCCTAGCACATCTAATACTTACAGTCGAGAGTCGAGTAACATATAGAATGATTTAAAACGACCGATATTAGTGTAGAGTCCATAGTTTCGTTATCACCGAGATAAATAGCAATACTACTGAACGAACATGTCAGCTGGATTTTGAATTCACAGGGGCAGCATCGAAGGCATTGCTCGCCCTGCTCTAAATATTTTAATGTTTATATAACTGTCTGTATAACTGTATAGTCCAGAGTAACTCCTTAATGTCTGGGGCAACATTCACCAAACTTGGGGAACGTATTTCTTTCAATCTAAGAAGAAAATATTAAGGAAGTTGGGAGGTGTGACATGTAAAAATAATGTAAAACGACTGATCTCTCTTTTTTCATAATTTTCATAATTCTGATCTTAATTTTCTGTGTCGTTGAGATGGATAGTGATACGCAGAATAAAGTTCACATCCAAATTCATCACCAACCTTACAGGATGAGGGCCTGGGAGAGATAAAAATATAATCTCAAAAATTACTTAAATATTTGTCGAATTTATAGTTTTCGGGGTTGCGAGAGCATTTCTAATAACTTTGGAAGGTAGTTTGCACCCACTTCAAGATGGGTGTTTTAATCATATGAATTTCTCACCGTGAGAAAAATTACCATTTCAACTACTATATGAAGCCAACCTTCACAATCGACGAAAAAAATTGTGTGCATGTATGTTTCGTCTTTTAAATGAAAGAAGACATGTTAAAATCAAAGATGGAATTGGTCAATGGGTCGGTTGCTAAATGAGTGAAATGGGTCAAGATTTGTGAGTGAGTCAGTAGATCGTGGGTCAAAATGACGTGACCTACTGCGAAACACCACCCTCCGTGACTAGCACTCACCCTCCGACCCAATCCGTTCAGTGCATTGTAGACATCTTCTGAACACTGGTGAGCTTTACTACATTTTACTTTCAAGATCTCCATTTTTGTCTTTTGTCATTTGTTTCTAATGAAAAAAAGTTCAGTTACTTTTGCATTTTCATAGGATAGTAGGAGTTGGATTTTGGAGTGCAGCCTGTGAGCTCCTAGAGGAGCTAACTGTTTGAAAAAATATTTTTGAATCACCTGTAACATTCTAATTATATTATAAAAAGTTGAAAGTAAATATGTCTGCGTACTCATCACGGTCAAATTGCAAAGTCAAATGAAATGACGTTTGGTATATAATCAGGCCCCAATCCCAACTGGGAAGTTATCACACGCGTATCACTTTCATTATACATATCCTTAGGGGGATAGAAGTCCGTTTTTTTGCGAAAAATTGAGTATCTCACAAGCCGTTCAACTAAGAGCTGAAATTCAACATAAACAGAATATGTCCTGGCATTTTTCAAAAATTGTCTCTTATGAGCGGGGGGTTGGGTGCATTTTCTATATATTGGAAATTGGTAGTGGGTTGATTTGTAAAAATAATCGAAAACGATTGATATTAGTTGAAAAAGAAATCGAGTAATGAAAACTGCAGTTCTTCGAATTTTACACCCACTTCTTTCTATTTATAATTGCTGAAGCTGGTGTTTAATATATGGAGCGTTCAGAGCATAAGGTAATCAAACCATAAAGTTGAGAGAAAAATGGCCATAAATTTGTATTGTAAACATAATTACATGAGCATTTTCAATTAGTACGGCATGCTTAATTATATAGAAAGTTAGTTTTTCTTTCTTTTTTTACGTTGGTCTACTTTTCCTTGATTTGAGACTTTCAAATTTCATCCTATTTTTTTACTTAAATGTGTCTGTAACGCAACAAAGAAATAATTATATATGATAAATTTAAATTCATTTTAATTCGGAAGATGAGAAACACTTTGCCATTATATATCGTAAAGCTCATATCCACCAGTATTGTAAGAGAGAGTTGCTTGAGCCATTGACGGTGGAAATTCACTCCGATAAGTGATGATTTTACAGTCTTGTTTTATTACAAATGTAACCTCTTTAGTCAACGGAGAGGAGGACGTGGATCATGGGTCAGAGTTGATGTCGATGGGTTTTGGTGGGTCGAAATTGGTCGCAATGGTTTAGAGTGCTTCATAGTTGGTGTGGGTCAGAGTGGATCACGATGGATGAAGGGGCAGAATGAGCCAATGGGTCATTTGGGTGGGGGGTGATAGTGGGTCATGGTGGGTCGTGGATCAAATTTTCATTGACCTACACCATTTCTGGTTAAAATTGTACTAAAGATAAGAGGTACTGAAGATACATGTCGGCTATTAGGCTCAAATTTTGCACATAGATAGTACCCCACCAAAAAGCAATAAATCTGAAACGGTTCACGGTATCACCTTCTGGAACTCGAGATGTAGGGGTTTGTCTGACTGGCTAAATTAAGACGACAATAATTTATCCTTCAACAAGCAAGCTTTTTATAATCGTTTCCGTGGGGAAGTCCGAAGAGCACGTGCCTACTAATCGTAATATTGATAGTTCGCGTTCACCTCGGTTTTTTTTTACCCATCTAAACACACCACACATATAGGCATTTTAACATATTTTGGGAGAGTAATGTTGTGGTTCGTTGGCGTTTTATCGCGTCTCTTCCGCTGGTAGTAAATTTTTCAAAATGGAACTGGGGCCACCGCGGGACACCAATTTTTGGCCAGAGATCAATAGTTGACCGTCTGTAGTCCATCGGTGCTTACAGCATAGGGTAATGAACGATGTCTTTGCCTTATAGACTTCATGACTACCGACATCGGCAGTCAACTAGCTTTTAGTATTCCTTTACAAACCGTCTATCGTTCAGGTTTATACACGGTGTTGTAATAATAATAATAATAATAATAATAATAATAATAATAATAATAATAATAATAATTATTATTATTATTATTATTATTATTATTATTATTATTATTATTATTTGTAGTAATAGTAGTATAACTGATAATAGAATAATTATATTGTCTATGTATTATCTATTTAGGACTACACACAGGATTTGGCTCGTTTGGTTCGACTGGACCCTAATCCGACTCGAGTTGGAGGATATTTTTCGCGCCGAGTCCTAGAGTAGACCTCAAAGACATCTGTTTCGAGTTGAGTCGGTTTTAAAGAAAAGTCGCTCGTGCCCATCCCTACTAAAGGGGAGTAATATATAGAGTAGGATGCACGGAGGGTAACAAAATTTACATAGGAGAAACAAAAAAGAAAATGCAAGAAAGGATTAAACAGCACCATTATTTCTTGTTTATGCCGTGGCATGGAAAATCAACGCCCGGGACGAGAGTATACGACGATGTCCCCGTACATATGAGTGAGGTCGACAGACTAGCTGCGAAGCGCCACCATGGTTGGCACGAAGCTCAATAAAAGTTTCAAAATTAAACCCTGCCTTTCCTTGATTTTGAGCACATTTTATTACGTTTTTCCTTCTATTTTATACATGTGCACATGCACTTTTCTAACATGAGTAACACACTTCCTCCAAAACTGGTGCCCCCTTTTTTCGGCGCCCGACACTAACAGTGGATACAGCAACTGTAATATCTTTATTCCCAACGACGAAGGTGCTGGTTCAAGATGGATGTTAAACTCCTTCATTGAAGAGGCCATTAACGTATCTGATCTAAACCCACAACTTCTTGACCAAATAATAGAATGATCATGCGACAAGTCTTTGCAACTGGTTTTCTGTAACGAAGACTTGGACAAGTTATGCCTGATGAGGAGAGAAGAATATCCTGGTCTGGTATTTGCTGCTTTAAAAGTAATAATTCTATTTGCTATATCGTACTTGTGCGAAAGTGTTTTTTTCATGGTAAACATTAACACAGAGACAAGAAATCGCTTATCAGTTGAAAATGGCTTGATAATGTTCGTCACGAAGATTGAACCGGGCATTGCTGCACTAATGAAATTACACCATGCTTAGGTATCTCAGATTTCAATTTTAATTACATTTCAATGTGCAGGTTTTGTTGCATGTGTATTTTTCTAGTATTTCTATATACAGTTCTCATTAGTTTCATATCATACCTCTTTCATTTAAATTCATTTTTAAACAACTCTGCACCCTTTGAAAATGTTAAGTAGACTTATTTTGTATTGTTCTTTATAGTATGTATAAAAAATAGAAGTATGCCTATCAGAACAAAATTCAAAATAATTTTTTAAAATAATTTCCAGTATTAGATTCTACCTATATTTATCTCTTCCGCTTATCTTCGCAATCCCCAGGAGCCGCGACTTCTAGGTTGAGAAACCTTGCTCTAGGCATGCATGAGTTAAGTTCAAACATACATACATACACTTTCATATGTATAAATGCAGATAAGAGAGAGTTGAAAGAGAGCGATTAAGGTATTACCGCTCTCAATCTCTTCACTTTACTTTTGCGATTCGTAAATTCCTTACGTCTATTGGGGCTAGCTAGTTTTTTTTTTCTTGAACCACGATCCGATTTTCGATATGCTCTACCTAGATGCTGTAATGCGAATATTGGGAAGTTATCTGCATATGAAAATAGCTGCAAATAAATGCATTACATAACTTATTTATTGCTATTACACGATTTTCTTAATTTGTATTTAATATTCACATATAACATAACGACGTTCTGTCAATACCTCAGATGTTATACTTTAAAGATAAGAATTACTTATGTCCTGAAATGATATGAATATATATATTCAACTGATATATACAACTGATGAATTGTGATGTAACTATTTTTCATAATTTTCATGCCTTGAGAAAAGTAGAATATCATGAAAGAATCTCACCTGAACGGGTATCGAACTCACGATTTAAACGCTCGGGGGTGTACCACTGAGCTAACATGACCGCTTTTCGGAAGCTGATTCTGAAATATAACTGAGCTCATACGTAAATGTTCTTTTCCGTATTGAAATCACAATGACGAAACGAGAGTGTGAATACATAGTTTCGAAATATTGTATCATTAAGTATTTCAATCAATGTTACTTTTTTTCTACACTTAATACCATTTCCACATCTCTTATTATATTTAACAGAAGGAAAAACATATCTGTACATTTTTTCCCGATTTCTAAGGTTGGCTTGGAGGTTCGAACTAGCAGCTTTAGTTTACTGTTTTCCGAAGATACCCGAAGTTGGACTTCGAAAGTGTTCGTCTCAAAACAGCTATCATCATATCGCTCAATCTGTTTGGTATATGGTATATGTTTTCATACGTGTAAAGTCAGTATAACAATTCATTCTTTAAACAGCTTTTCGTATGTATTAATATTCCTTTATAAAAACTGTTTACAATATTATTATTATGGCGCATCATTTTCAGATTTCTTTCGCGAGTTGTTGACCAAGTTATTCCCTACAGTAGGCGTGTCATGCAAGTAACTAATCACTAGCTTTTACCTATTGCTTCCTACTCACAGCTCAGAACATTGGTAACTATGAATAGACGTACAGCAGTAATTACTTTATGGGAGTTTGAAGGCTATTCTGCAACTGCAGCTAGCAGGCGATTAGGTTTCCCGGCCTCTACAGGAAGGCGATGGATACGGAAATATGGTGCTACAGGTCAGACTGGTAATTTACGATCTCCTGATCGTCCGCATGTGTCAACGGAAGCCGAAGATACGAGATTAGTAAACGAAGCCCAGTTAGACCCACTAAGGACGTCTAGGCAGTTAAGGGAAGCTTCTCTCTTTCCTGGTAGTAAGCATACAGCTCTACGGAGGCTTCGTTAAGCTGGGTTACGTGGCCGTTTTGCTGCCGTGAATTAAAAACTCTTAAACGACCAAAAATTTTACCGTCTTGCGTTTGCACAGGCGAATGTGGTTCGCAATTGGGAAAACGTAGTTTTCTCAGATGAATCCATATTCACATCATCAAATGAGGGACGCCGTCAGAGAGGCACCCGATATAACTCTGGATATGTGGCAGCTTGCAATCGCAGTGGCCATGTATCTATTTCATGTTGGAATTGGATTTCCAGTCGCGGAGCAGGACAGCTTCACAGAATTGAAGGGCATCTGGACAGTGATCAGTACTTAGAGATTATGAGTAATATCATGGCACCTTCTGTACGAGTATTTCGCAGGACAGCCTGAGATTGATTTAATTGACTGGCCACCTCGTGGAGCAGAACTCAAATATGTGGGCAGAAGTGAAGCGTACTCTAAGGGACAGTTGGCCTGAGGCAGATCCACCAAGAAATCAGGATGACCTGTGGCATCTTGTTTCCGAAGCATGTCTGGAGTAAGGGAAGGAGATAGATTTGTCACCCATTTAATAGATTCCATGCACAGAAGAATGGGGCGTGTAATAAATTCAGAAGGGTCTTGGACACAATTTTAATGTCCCCACCTTAGCTCCCGAAAACAGCAGTTTTCAGGGCTACCTAAACGCTTCTGAAAATATTTCTAGAAGTAAACCACTCCTTGTATCCGATTTCTGTGAAATTCTACTAACAATAAAATGATAATTCGCTGCAGACTTTTAATTCAAGACCTCTTCATTGCCAAGCTCGTACTCTACCAGTGAGCTAACATAAACACGCAAACCCAGCCTGAAGAAAAACGACTTTCAATTTCCGGTATTCGATGACAATGATGCTCATATACTTTGCAATTGTTGTATTCAACCTGGGATATTCCGTAATACACACACACACACATAAACAAAGCAAGAGAGAGAGAGAGAAAGATGAATATACATAATCATATTCAAGGTATTCGAATGAGACTCTAACTAACGACATTCCGTTCTAAAGAGAATTTGTGTTTCTTCCCGTGACGTTAAGGGGTTCGGGGAAAGTTATGTGTCTTGAAGCAGGATCCGACTTTGAATACTCTGTTTATACACTTTCTATATCCGTAGAAATATACTGTATTTCACGAATGTAAATGACATGCTGTAATGAGAATATTGAGAAGTTACATCTGTGTGACAAATATCTGGAAATAAATATACTACATAACTTATTTATTGCTATTAAACGATTGTCCTAACTTGTATTTAACATTTTCATATAGGTTATAATACGACCTACTGTGAACACCTACCTATTCAGATGTTATTTTTTAAACTTAATAATTACTATGTTCTGCAATGATTATGTTGATATATACAACTGATGTATTTTAATGTAATTATTTTATATAATTTTTCATGCATTGCGGAAAATATAATTAAAAAAAACATTGACCCAGAAGAGAATCGAACTCACAACCTTATCATTCGAAATCCGACAACTTACCAGTGAGCTAACAGAAGGACTTCTGGAACCGTGCTTCTAGTGATGTGTAACGGTTCTCAAGAAAATAATGACATTCATGTCCACTAGAAACTCTGTTTTTGTCTACTTTGACTTTTTGTTTTAGTACTCACGCGATAATTATGTTCAATGTCTTAACTTTGAGCATTCTTTTACATATGGAAATATTCTTTAACGTTTCTAAATGTTCCATTACGTATGGAGAGCTAAATGACAAACAAGCATGTGCTGACATTAATACAAAGTTTCGAAATATTGTATCATTAAGTATTTCAATCAAGGGTTGCTTCTTTTCACACTTGATAACAAGTCTATTATATTTACAAAAAGAAAACCACATCTGCAAACTTTTTCCCGATTGCAAAGCTGGCTTAGTGGTTCGAACCTGGTTACTATTTTCCGAAGATACCCGAAGTTGGACTTAAAAAAAACTTTTTATTCAAAACACCAATAAAGAATGCGCTCAACCTTTTTGAGACAAGGTGTACAACGTGGTTATTTTTTATAAAAGGGTTTAATAAGCAAAGATTTGTATGCACATATTATGTTTTATTTGGAAAATTCGAAAAAAAAAGTGTGTTTTGATTTGATACGAGTTTAACGTCCCGTTCAGCAGAGAGGCTATATGAGTCGTTGACCTAGTGAGTAACGTGGAATCCGAACCACATGAGCGCCCACTGGGAATCCTCCGTTCCTCACGGGCCCTAGACTTGTATATATATATATATATATATATTTATATTTTATATTTATATATATATAGAGAGAGAGAAAGAGAGAGAGAGAGAGAGGGCGGGAGAGAGATTCAATAAGAACGTACCAGGCCCATGTCGCAGCTAATACTGCGCGTAGAACATTCAAACAAGAAATTGCATTACCAAATCGTATGTGTAGAATGCAATAAAAATAGTAGCGATAACACCGGCGTCTCGTGAATACCTCCAACGGGGAGCAACTTCAAAATTTGAAATGGAAAGTGGTATAACTGTTGGAATCGTTCGAAAGGACATTAAATGACATGCAACTTCTAGACGACAAACTTTGTCATGTGTGTTATTCTTTCACCTTATATTACTCTATGTCTTAATTATTAAAATAATTAAGCCGTTTCCTCTAATTGAACATATATTTAACTTCTACCTAAAGACATGAAGATTTCCCACCCCATCAATAACCAATTTACAAACTTAACTTCATTATCATGATAAACAATTTAGACTTCTTTCTGCACTTTTAATGCATGTGCACGGAACTCTAACAATTTCCGCTCTCAACATCCCTCTCCCCTGCAACTATTGTTCATGTCCCGATCTATCAGGCGGCCTTCGTATTCTTTCTGATCTCCTGTATTCTGTACTACTAGCCTCTGTTTGCTCTGGTATACAGCCCCTTGTTTCACTTTCACCCTTGGTCCCATTCAAATAACTATTTTCCACACGATGGTCTGCTCCTAACTTCCCAGTAACTTTATACTCGGGATTTTTTAACTTCATCTCACTCTTATTCATCTTGACAAAAAATCAGCCACCTTCACTGATTTACTATACAAAATATCGTAATCGTAATTAGCTTATAGTAAGAACTATCTTTGCATTATTGGAAAAGGTCCATCACGAGGGGCTTTCAATCCAAAAATCCACTTCACTGGTTGAGAGTCTGTGGTAATCTTGAAGATTCCACCAAACAAAAATTTATGGAATTTACGCACTACCCATACCACTGCTGACGCCTCTCTTTCGAACTGCGAATATTTTTTCTCTGCTTTCGATAGAGTTGCTGAGACACAAGATACTGTTTTAAACTGACCGTGTACTTCATTGTACAGCACTGCCCCTAATCCATCTGGGGAGGCATCTGTCATCAAAAATGTACTTTCCCATTTAGCGGCTAGAGGCGTTGTTGCAGACTTGTGTCTGACTACCCGTATCAGACCTTTATCTCAGCTAATGCACATTGAGACGTCAAACAAACAATTGAACTACCAACTCGTATGTGTAGAATGCAATACATGTAGTAGCGACACCAGTGGCGTATTGTGAATATCTCTAACGGGGCTCATCTGCAAAATTTGACATGGGAACAGGGGTTGGTTGTGCCTCCATTGAAACAAGCGCACAATCGCGGAAATATCGAGGGGAAACACGCTGGCATATTTATTCCTTGTTAGCAGCAATACGGTCGCATTACTAGGTGAAAGTCAGATGTTGCGAAAGTATCCCCAGTCACGCCTGGCGAATGCCAGGGGGTATGCGCAAAACATGCCCTGGAAAACACCGCCTTGTCTTGGCAGGATTAACTTGGGGACTGAGCCAAGGGTAGCCCAGACCCACAATGATGTGGATGCACGATGTATCTTGTGTGCGTACGTAAAATATATGAAATATCTCCCAAATCCGGGAGCATGTGTTATGTTTTTTTTTTTTTTCGTTGTTTCGAACTGCATACTCATTTATCGTTGCCAGTGATTGTGTGGTGGTACTCTTGTAGATCCAGTAGCTAACACGTACATGACCTTGCTCAAGACTTAGTCTATGCGGTTTCTCCCATTGTGCGCTTTTTTCAGTGGAGGCACAATCAACCCCTGTTTCCATTTAAAATTTTGAAGTTGCCTCACTTTAGAGATATTCACGATTCACCACTGTTGTCGCTACTATTTGTATTGCATTCTACACATAAGAGTTGGTAGTTCAATTGTTCGTTTGACGGCTCTATGTGCATTATTAGCTGAGATAAAGGCCTGCTACCGCTAGTCAGATACAAGTCTGCAACAACGCCTCTAGCGGCTAAATGGGAAAGGATATGACGAAGTTCGTCCTCTAAAAGTTGCATAACATTTAATGTCCTTTCAAACGATTCCAATACTTATACCACTTTCCATTTCAAATTTTGAAGTTGCCCCCGTTGGACGTATTCACGAGACGCCACTGGTCCAGCTACTTTTCTTATTGCATGCTACACACACGATTTGGTAATGCAATTTTTTGTTTGAATGCTCTACGTGCAGTACTAGCTGCGAAGTAGGGCTGGTACTTTCTTATTGAATCACCTTGTATATATATATATATATATATATATATATATATATATATATATATATATATATATATATATATATATATATATATATATATATATATATATACTGTCATTATTAAATATTTCAGCCCATGATTCTTTTTATCAGAATTTTCTAAGTAAAAGACGTTAAAATATTTAATTAAGGAGAACGCGATTGTGACGTGTTTCGTCAGGCTGTATTCGTCTGTATTTCGATGACAGATTCTACCCAGTTTGCAAATAATGTGCTTCGTTTTTTACAAGGAACACCTGTGAGTGCGAGGTCGGGAAAGCAAGAAATCGTTGGTGGCATTAAAAACCCTTCCCATCAAATAACCTCCGTTAACTTGTTCTCCCACTTTTAAAATTTACTCAGAAAAAAATGTCAAAGTTTTGTACTAGTTTTGTACTGTTTTGTACCACCAATAAAAAGTTTTGTACCACGTCCATTAACCAGTAATTCAAAGTGGGGGAACAAGTTAACGCCTGTTCCTCCACCATAACGTTTTTTCCCGAAACTAGTGTCAACATTTCGTACTAGTATTGTACCGTTATGTACCACCAATAAAAAGTTTTGTACCACATCCACTAGCCAGTAATGGAAGACTTAATGTCTGGGCTCAGCGTTAACAGGTTCCCCCACCATAACGAATTTTCCGAAAAATAGTGTCAAAGTTTTGTGCTAGTTTTGTACCGTTTTGTACTAGTTTTGTACCATTTTGCACCACCAATAAAAAGTATTTTTATCATATCCATTAGCCAGTAATAGACGATTTAATGTCTGGGCCCAGCGTTAACTTGTTCCCCCACCATAAGGAATTATCTCCAAAACAATGTCAAAATTTTGTACTAGTTTTGTACCGTTTTGTATCACCAATAAAAAGTTTTGTACCACCTCCATTAGCCAGTAGTGGACGATTTAAAGTGCAACTAACGTTAATTTGTTCCCCCACCATAACAAATTTTCCTGAAAATTGTGTCAAAATTCTGTATTAGTTTTGTACCGTCTTGTACCACCAATAAAAAATTTTGTACCACATCCATTAGCCAGTAACGGACGATTTAAAGTTTGGACCCAGCGTGAACTTGAACTAAATCGGCCGAAAACTCAGATTTGGAAATTGAATATTTGGACATTAAGAATAAACTAAAGACCATCAAGGTGACAAACACGAACCTTCACCTAGAAAAATGATCCCGGATTCACAACTAGTAGCAGTCCTTCCTGAATTTCAACATGCGGCCCACAGTGAGGAATATGATAATGAAAGCACGCAGGAATGCTGAGACTGTGAAGACACCAGTACGGATCCTGAGAATGAGCCTAATGTGTAAAGATTACATCTAATACCTAGAAAATTAAGATCTTTAAAGCTTAGTAATACTATTTTTTAAATATATACCGGTAATGTTTAGCGTATTCAAATCAGTAACAAAATCTCGTTGTCATGTAGATGATATTTAGAAAAAATTGAAGGTAAATGTGAATTGCATTATTATGAAGATTTCAGAAGTTTTTTTTTTCAATTTTGAAAATAACCTCATTTATGCTACAAGAGGTGCACAAATTAGAAATAAGAAATACGGCCCTCGAGTAGACAAGAATATCACTGACTCTGTTATTACTACCCATAAAGACTTAAAATTACTCAATGCTTACGAACCAGATTCTAGAACCATTGCTATCATTAGTAATCATATATTGTTAATCGTACAGAATTAAGAAAATCAGATGACTATGCAATAAAGTGGAAAGAGAAACGTATCTAATAATGTCAATAGTCCAATACTTACGTATAACATTAATGTAAGGCAATTAAGTAGTAATGAAAAATGGAACTGTAGCTTTACCGGTAATGTAAACGAATCTAATTAAAATGATATACAGCTTTTAGAAACAACTGATACAATCTGCATAACTCACCTTATCTAGTTAAGAGGTTCCGTAATAATTTGAGTCCGATAGGTTGCAGAAATTTATACAATAGGAGAAAAATAAGAAATGGAGTGAATTCTGCTCGCAATTCTGCAGAATATCCAATGTCATATGCGACGAAAAGCAATGCTCTAAACTAATGCAAGGGGCGGGTTGAAACCACGTCAGCGATGAAACACATTGCTACGGAATTAAATGTAGAAACAAACGACACTACATCAAACTCTTATTATCAATTTTGTTGATTTGCAGCTAACCTTATTGGCCTATGAGATGCAAATGGTTACAAATTATTAAAACTTTGGTTACTCAAGAAATATTATCCAAAACTAATTTGAATGAGATTGACTTTTCTGAACGATGATTAATGTAATAAATTTCTTATTATATAAATTTAGTGTGATATTAATCCTTTGTTTGTTTTCCTTTAATTATTATATTTTTTTTATTGTGATTCTTATTCTGTTTCAGAAAGTCACAACTTCCCTCCGAACATGTAACCCCTTTTATCATTTGTGTTTTTATTTGTAAGCTTCCAAATGTGAATATACCTTTCTGTGTCTACATGTTGGGTTCTCCTTCTTTCCCATTCTCTCTCTTTCTGAATATCCCTCACGAACTCACGTGCTTTGGGAGCAAACTTCCAGCTCTTAAATTAATATGTAAACCTCTGCCAATATCCATCGTGACTTCATAGGTTTGCTGGCATCAGTGTGTGAACACTTAGACACTTCAAGAAGAAAATGTAGTAAATCTCTTTATTTCTTTCCGTAAGATTCGACCGCGCAATACGCAACTAACGATAGAAACGTTGCACGATACTCTGGCAACTTTTAAGAAGGCTGGAATGTAAGCAGTCATTATATTATTAAGTCATTCAGACAAAGCTAGTAGGCATTTAGTTATATGCAACCTTCTTTATTTTCTTGATTTTCTGGTTCCAACTTGTAAAATCCTGCACACGGTTCTTTTAACAAATATTAACATGTACAAATATCACAGTTTTATGTATATAAAACGCCATGTACATTTATACATCAAGCTACTATAACATGGAAAAGAATGGTAGCATTGTCACCACTTGATCATATGATATAGAAGGTACACCAAAGCCATCGCTACCCAGGGGAAGGTTTGGAATAACATTCCGAAAATTACCACAGACCATACCAGTTTCGAGTGGTCAAATCTCATTTCTTACATTGCAGTGGAGATCTGGGGGAAACTTATCTTAACCCAAACGTCTTGAAGTGCAGTGGTGCTCTGAAGCCTCCTTCTTACTTTGCTTGCAACGGAGTTTTGTTGGAAAATTGACCTTTTCTTTACCTTCCATTGGAGTTTTTAGAGATTTCTGATCAAAAAATGTTTTAAGTGGAGCTTCGTGGTTTCCTTTCCCACTTAGCATATATTGGAGCATTGCCGAAAAGCATTGTGAGGATTCCTACTCTAGTCTGCGGGATGAGCCTTGTGATACCTACTTATCCTAATTACTAATGAAGTTCGTTATTAATTAGTGGAACTATATTATTACTGATTCATAATAAAAGGAAATTTTATTAATAAACTGATTGTTTGAGAAAACTGATTCTCGAGTGAAATTCCTGTTCTGGTACGTTTCTGGTTTAATAGAAATTTACAAAGTAGAAGCATAGAACTCGATCTGCACTGGGTGTAGTGAACACGTTCCAACTGGATACCTTTTTTCTTTTATTAACTGAAAAGTTGCTTTAGAAAATAATTTTAGGTGCGTGTAATATACTGTGTTTTTAACATATGAACTAAATTTACTGTGAACACTTTATGCCACAGACTAGGTATGAAAAAACACTTTTATAGACACTATATTTATGATGTAAACCTTCAAACTTTTCTTCTCTCTGGTGTTGTTCTTCGAGAGGAAATGAAACATGAGAATTATCGCGCAACGAAACATCATCTATCTGAGCTATAAATTCCGGTGTACTGTGCTGCAAGATAAGTTCTTTTGACTTAGCTTTAATAAGCGTCTTATAATTCACAATTAACTCAGCTGACTGTTCTTGTAATAAAAATTCACACAACATATTGACCGACAAAAACGATTTAGTACATGTGAGTTTAAAATACTGAGTCAATATTCCTTCCAATAGGAAATTACTTTGTTCCTGTATAAGTCGATATTGTGCCATAATGCCAGAATTCACCATTTTCTAAAAATATTTCTAAATAGTACATCTAAAAATGCACACAAAATTCAAAATAGCACAACAAATTGAGAGGTTGGAGGGAGGGTGGTGAAACAAATAGAATTTCAGCAAATTCTAGCCGTGGGAGGCAAACAAACTAACGCAAAAATAAATCTTAATTATGGTCAGCTAGATGAGAAAATCGAAGGTCACAGACATGTGTGTTTCCACACAAGTTGAAACCACATCTCCGCCAGTGCAGTCGCCCCTTTTCAGTGTGAAAGGTCAGATAATGCGCTAATACATGGTGTAATTGGGGATGTTAAAACTGATAAGTTGCGCCCAGTATTTTGTAAATACTGAATTTAGTAGAGCATAAAGTACAGGATCTGACCTGGGTTGCATATAAATAAAATAAAATATATACAAAAGAAACAGATTGTGTTGTCGAAGGGGTTTAAAAGAGTGAGAAGGAAGTAGCTTTTAGGACTGGTTAATCTACTTGCACTTACTTGTAAATCTCGGTGTTTCTTACTCGATGATTCTCCCAGTGGATTGATGTGGATCCTACTCTCTGGTCAGCTGGTCTTCCAAGTAGTTCTGAGTTAAGGGTTTGCGAAACCCGGGCAGGAAAACTAACATCGCGAATACAGGAAATCTAATCAAAGTCGACTTTGCTACTATCGATCGCAACTGATAGCTACAACGCTAACTAAGGCAAAGTGCTCTGTAAGTTAGAGCAAGGTGAACTTCTTGTAAACTCGGAATCGTGGTTCGTGCTCCTACATGTTGACTCGTCTCTCATACGTTCTGGACTACCTCTTCGAGAAGTCTCTCAATGGTTTTTGTTCCATGTCACTTTTGGGTTAATATCCTGGGTCGTTGACTACTTTTTCAGTCTTAGATTAACCAAAGGTGAGCTGATGATAGGAATGCTGATACGAAAATAATCTGTCGTTTTTATTGATTGAGAAATTACATGTGTTGAAGAAATGAACAAACAGCAAGAAAACGTCCATGTAAGAAAAGTAAATGAACTTAGAAAGAAATGGAAAGTGATTCAACTTTAAATAAACGATGATGCTTTTTTACTGCATAGAATTGTGAAATAAAATGTCAAAAAGTTCGAAATAAAAGTTTCATTATGTGTTCAAATACACATATCTTCACAATATGATCTAGTTACGTCGTACACCGACTTTCAACATCTCGCATATAACTAAATACTCCAGACACACTACTGAGGATCCTTATCGGCCTTTATGTTGTTTGGCTAATTGGCTTACTTTAGTCATCTACAGTGGAAGCAAAAGATCTCGCCTTATATTTGGTTTTAGAATTGAAAGTCCAAAGCCAAGTAAATACTCCTACGTATGAACAATTAAAAAGTAAATTTATAGTTCTTAGTCGTTCCAAATTACCTGCTTATTGAATTGAATTTGAATTTTTTTTAAATAGGACACGGCGACAATAAAGTTACTGATACATATAATTTTAAAGACAATTAAGAGTAATAAGGGAAGCAATGCAAGAAGCAACTGAGGAGCAGAAAATTAAAAATATTTATTTTACGAATATAGAAAAATGTAATGCAGAAAATAGTGTTAGAATCTTTCGAAACTGTTGAAACCTTACAAAACCATCTTCATGCTCTGTAGACCACACAGGTTCTCATAAGAAAAAGATAATATGTGGAGTTCTAGCACTCTCTTTATTCCCTTTGTGGACATTTTTAAAACACCTTACCAATACATATTACTGACCTGCAACATCCTGATTTACTAGCTTCTTTTTTTTACATATATATGATCAACTATCAAACCATACGCCAGGGTTCAATATTTCAAAGTCAGACACACTCACCAATCCAAAAATGAGGGTTGCCATTATCTCTCACGTACACATTATGAGAGGACCTCCCCTGGGGTCTTTGCTTTAATAAAGTAAGAGATTACATCAGGTAATACAATTTTAATACCATACAGATTCAGGATAATCAATTTCGAATTGGAGAGTTCATATAAATGTTAAAAAATTTCTTAGCTTAAGATTACCCGTTTGTGTAATGCCCTTTCTATCTGCACCGAAGTACCAGTTGTGGATTGCAGTTTTCGGATCAAGTTCCTTAAGTGAAGGTCCACTGAAGAAAATTGTCAGCAAATCACCCACTACGTCAGTCTTCAGTGAATTTCTGTAGGAAGTCTTAACTCTGTTGAGACTACTGAAGCCTTTCTCGCATGAAGCAGTACTCATATGTAATACTATACAAAATGTGACAATTGAAAGCAAATTTTGGGAATCTCGTAATGAAGTTTTTACTGTAAATCTTTTTCAGTTTCTGATTCGGTGCCAATGAGAATGGGAAAGGAGAGGCGAATTATAAACTTGTGAAGACTTCTTTCCATGTCTGTTGTGAAACTTCATATTCCGTGATTTCTCCCACTCAGTGACAATTATTTTCGTGCGAAACAGAAATTGCCCAAACCTGCGAGTTTAGTCAGAAACCATTCCTACTGAACACTGGTCGTCAGTTATATATTTCTGGTTGCCATTGTCAATCTGGCGAAAGAAAAGTTTGTACCATGCTAAATGCTATCTACCCAATCCTCTGGGCTAACTTATCAATTAAAAAAACAAAAACCTTCCGAAAGTAAAATTTAAACAAATGATATTATCCACACCCCCGCTAAATAGTGCTCATCAGAATAAAACAGTAACATGGATGTCCATAAAGTTAGCAGGCCACTTATGGCAGGTCAGAACTTCGACTTCACACATCGTTAGTGCTTAGTTAGTGCTCGCTAGTGCCTCAAACAACATCGTTAGTGCTACAAAAATAACGTCTCTATTTTAATAGTTACTAAAATCCTACTAACTTCATACCAGCAGGCCAACATATCAAAAACACACCATAAGTGAAATTGCCGGTTAGTGCTCGTTAGTGCTACAAACATTAACGTTAGTGCTTCATATATATATATATATATATATATATATATATATATATATATATATATATATATATATATATATATATATATACAGTTTTTAGGATAACAAAATGGATCCGTTATATGAAGCTAGCATGAACTTAGCAGGCCACATATGGAGGCCAGAATTTCAACTTCACCCATCCTTAGTGCTTCGTTAGTGATCGTTAGTGGCGCAAACCCCACGGTAAGTGCTTCAAAAATAACGTCTCAGTTTTTAACAGTCGCTACTTGCCTACTAACTTCATCCCAATGAACTTGGAAGGCCGTCTGTGCCACGCTACAATTTCGTTTTTACACATTGTTAATGCTTTGTTAGTATTCGTTTGTACCGCAAACCCCATCGTTAGTGCTACAAAATAATGTATTACTTTTTAACAGTCAATGTTGGCTTGCTAACTTCATTCCAAAGAACTTGGGATACTACGTAGTCAGGCCACAATTTCGATTTCACTCATAGTTAGTGCTTCGTTAGTGCACATTAGTGAAACAAACACCATAGTTAGTGCTACAAAAATATTTAAGAAATACATTTTCCACACTTAACTTCATATCAACACGTCGCACAAAACGTAAAGCAGAGTACAATCTCGATTGCACGAATCGTCATTACATCGTTAGTTGTCGTTAGGGCCGCATGTCCCATCGTTACTGTTCTATAGATATTACCTACAATTTTGAAGAAACTATTATTGGCCTGCTAACTTATGCCTGCACGGCAGGGACGAAATCTACGACAGATGACATCCGCCATTAGTGATTACATCTGGTATTAGAGCTTTCTTTCTAGTGCCACACATACGATCGTTTCTGTTCGTTAGTGCTCCACATTTTATAAAAAGTACTCCAATACGTCGGCTATATTTTTTAAGAAAGGCATTATTGATCTGCTAATTTTATGGCAAGAGATCAGAGACTAAATCCACACGAGAACACAATTTTCATTATACCTGCCACTAGTGCTTTGTAAGTATCTCCAGTGCCACTATATAACCGTTCGTGGTCCACCGATTACGGCTAGATTTTTCAAGAAGGCCGTTAGTGGGCTGTTAACTTCATGCCAGAAGACCAGAGGCGAAATCTACAGCAGACCACAATTTTTATTACACCCGTCATTACTGCTGGTTAGTACTGCATATCTCATCGTTAATGCTCCACAGATAACACCTACATTTTTAAAACATTCATTTTATCCTTCTAATTTCATGCCAACACACCACGTACGAAACCTGCAGCCGACCACAATATTTATTTTATCATTAGTGCTTCGTTCGTACTCGTTAATGTTGTATTTCATATCGTTAGTTCACGACACATAACAATTAATATTATGTTGGACCCACTACTTTTGGACGAAGAAAAATAATGTCACTAGTTTGTGCTACGTTAGTGCTGGCTAGTGCCCAAATTTCAACATTTGTACTGTCAAAATAACGAAGTTATGAACAACTCAAATTTCGGGGTCAACTAGACGTCAAGTTTTCCCCGTTTTTTCCCCTAATTTAGATAGAATTGGTTTTCTAATGCCAACCGTTTTTGCTATGTTCGTGCTCGTGCCAAATTTGAGCGTTAGAGCTGTTCAAATAACGCCGGTATGACGAAATTAATTAGCGTCAAGCTCTTCCCGCCTTTTTCCTCTGATTGAGATAGTATTGATTCTCTGATTGCAAACGTTAGTGCTTGTTAGTGCTCAAATTTGAGCGTTAGTGCTGTTCAAATAACGTCGGTATACAGAAATAAATTAGCGTCAGGTTGGCCCCGCTTTTTCCCTATTTGCAATAGAATTTAGTTTTATAATGACAAGCGTTAGTGCTTGGTCGTGCCATTATTTGTCCGATAGTTGTATTGAAATTTTATGTTCGTGAACTTGGCCCCCACTTGACGCACTAACAAGAAAATTAGTGTCAATCGTTGGTTCATCTTAGTGCACCTTAACGTTAGTGCTTCATTAGTGTAAATGCTACAAGGAAAAAAACCTTCAGAGCTCCAAGTTTAAGCTGGCCTTCACTTTAAGCACTAACCTTCGCTGCCAGTGGTCCCGGGTTCAATTCCCAGTGGAGGCGCTCGGTCGAAAAAGTGTAAAACGCTTTCTCAGGCCAGCCACTCTGAATGAGGTTTTAATTGGTTTTCCTCATTCACACCAGACAAATGTCAGGGTGGTACCTAACTTATAGGTACCAGGCCGCTTTCTTCCTTCCCCAATCCCGGTTTCCTTCCTTTTCCTCGGATAGTGTGCTCGCCGAGGGACGTTATCCCTCAAAGCGTGACGAGCTAAATGTCCTTAGATGCCGAAAAGCCCGGAAATCTAACTCCTCCCTACTTCAAGCCCTAACGGAATAATTACTGTCATTCGTTAGTGCATTGTCAGTGCTTGTAGTAAATACTAATAGTATCGTTACTGTTTCAATATTAGTGTAGTTATAGCCAATTACATGTCAGAAAACGTCCCTAAAGAAATATATGGGTAATTTTTCATTACGTCAAATTCCGCTAAATTCAAAAGGAAGAATCTCTTTTAGTGTAATCGTTAGTGCTTCTTAGTGCACAAACCCCTAAGGTTAGTACTTCATTAGTGTAGGTGCTACAAGTAAAGCACCTTTGAAGGTCTTGCGTGAACTTGGCTCCCATTTTAAGCACTAACGAAATTATTTCCATTCGTTAGTTCATCGCTACTGCTTTTAGAAGACGCTGATAGTTTCGTTAGTTCTTCACTTTTAGTGTAGTTATGGCCAATTACATGTCACGAAATTCACAAGAAATAGATCTGTATTTTCTGATTGTGTCAAATTACCGCCAAATTCGAGAGCACTAATGATATCTTTCTCTGTAATCTTTAGTGCTTCTTTGTGCAGCAACCTCTAACGTTAGTGCTCTTTAGTGTAGGTGCTACAAGTATAAAACCATGGGGTTATTTTTAGTGCGCTAATGTGCACTACACATGTAAAATGTTTTAGTAGCATTTGAGAACCGTACGGGGTTAACTCGGGCATTTTTCATATTGTAAAATTAAGGCCAAATTTAAAAGCACTAATGACCGGTATTGTAATGGTTACTACTTCGTTAGTAGGACTTATTGCAGAACTCCCAACATTAGTGCATCAATAGTATGGACGCTATAGAACAGAACTTAGAGGATACTAATTACACGCTAGCTCTTAATTACAAAAATATTCAGGACGAGAAACTCTAATGTTCGGAGTTGGTGCACTAGCAACCACTAACGAACAACTAACGATTGCACTAGAAGAGATCATCACTGCTTTTGTACTTCGCGAGAATTTGACCAATAGAAAAATTAACATTTTTTCTTTTGGGAGTTCCGTGACATATAATTGGATATTTCTACAACAATAACGAAGCACTAACGAAACCATTAGCGTGTTAGAAGCACAAACGATGCACTAAGGAAAAACACTAATTTTTTTCGTTAGTGCTTAAACTGAGGCTCATATTGTGTAATTACCACGTGTCATTGTTTTGGCTCTAGGGAATACACTACTGAAGCACTAACGTCATTGGTTGCCGCACTAAGAAGCAATAACGATGCACTAATGAAGGCACTAATTTTTGTTATTGCTTGAAGTGGAGGCAGCGTGAACTTGGCCCCGAAAAGGTTTTTGTACTTGTAGCATCTACACTAAAAAAGCACTAGCGTTATTGGTTGGTTCACTAAGATGTACTAACGGTGCAATAACGATTACAATACACTGAGAAAAATCCATTATCCGGACAGCGGTATATTGTACAAATACAAGGATTCGTTATGTTTACTAAGGAAATCTGTACGGAGCGTACTTTATCCATATACTACATAGGTACTGCCTTTTACCCGCTTAGATATTACATCATGTCGCTGCAGAATGTCTGACATCTAACAATCTTCCGTATTTTACATACGTATACGTATGTTAAATACTTCAGCTATATGTTAAATACGTCCATCTGTGTGTGAGATCCAGGCCGCCTATAGACACCTCTTTCTTTCGCCATGGCTGACGTCATTGAACTACCGTCTTTTGCTTGCGAAACGAGGTTGTTTACAAACGGAAAAGAAGATAGGAAGGAAACAAATGCTTGGGTAAGTACACTAGTTAACTATTACTTTAGTTAAATATTCCATTAATTATATATTCTTTTAGTGTAACTTGCTTTAATATAGTACTAAGTAAGTAATGTAGTTTATGAATACAATTCTTACTATTGTAAAACTCGTTAATGATTGAGGACAATGGAATGGGTGAATCTGAATTTTGAGAAATCTTTGAATATTAATGTTTTGAAACATTTTACATTTCAAGGTAGCAAAGTGAATGTTATGTGTTTATTCATTCCGTTTTATATGTGACGATTTATTACTTGGAGCAGTTTTACTACAGGGCTGCTTAACATAATTGCTAATAAACCGTTTTCAGCGCGAAAATTCCCTTGTGTAGTGAAGATTTAGGATTTAGATTTCTGGGCTTTCGGCATCAATGGCCTTGTTAGCCCGTCGCATATGAGGGATGACTTCCCTCGGTGATCACACTATCCGGGGAAAGGAAGGGAAGAATGGATTGGGGAAAAATGGGGCCGCGGTGGCTCAGTGGTAGAGCGTTCACCTCTGGTGCTTGGGGTCCCGGGTTCGATTTCAGCTCCCGCCAAGTGAACTTTGTGGTGGACAAACACCGTGTGCGTGGGTTTTCTCGGGGTTCTCCCGTTTCCTCCCACTTTCTTCATTCCACCATTTCATACATTACTCATCATCACCGTCTCCTTTAGCCTAACCGGCATAAGCGTGGGACGTAAAACTCAAAGATTTCATTTTCATTTTTGGATTTGGGAAGGAAGAAAACGGCCTGGGACCTATATGTTAGGTACCACTCCGGCATTTGCCTGCTGTGAATGAGGAAAAGCCAAGGAAACCTCATTCGGGATGGCTGGACTTAAAATCTTTTGATACTTTTTCGACCGAGTTCCCCCACCGGGATCGAACCCGGGACCGTTCGCACCGAAGGCGAGAGCGTTAGCGAATACGCTACGCGGGGCCACTAGTGTAGTTTAGAAAACTCATTTTTACTAGGATATTTGCAAGATTTTTTTTTCTTTTAGTTTAACGCCCCATGATTGTACATCAATGTAAGAGAGAAGGTGACGATGAGATACATGATAATGGTGGAATCAAGAAAATGTAAGGAAACTGGAAAGTCTTAAGAATAACCACAACTACAGTGTTCACCAAAAGCCTATTTGTCGGGAGCAGGAATCGAACCAGGGACCTACCGCGTCAGAGGTAAGCGCTCTCAGAGCTTTCTTTTGTTTAAAGAACTTGTTTACAATGAAATATATATATATATATATATATATAACGAAGATATTGACATATTTTACAGCCTCACTGAAATTTAAAAAAAAAGTAGTCAGGGAGAGCTTACTTGTCAGTTTTTATTTTTTAATTTAATTTATTTTTATTTATTTATTTTTGCTTTGTTATGTTCCCTAGTTAATTAATGTTTGGGTTACTGAAAATTAAAACCTTTTTAGTATTATTGTTATGTCATCACTTTGGAACCAAAACGTTAGATTTTTTTCTTGTGTTTTCATATAGGAAGTTGGTGAGTTTGTGCCTTAGCACTGGTTTGGTTTCTAGAACGTAATTGAAGGTCATGTTGAGTTGAGTCTTGGTGGGTTTGAGTTCGTGAAGTGTCAGGCACTGCTTGTGCCCCTGTCTTCTGTTTGTGATGTTTCCTGGCTTTGGGCCGTATTTATGTTGAGGAGTACCAACGCTGGCCGCGTGATATACAGGTAGCTACAACACAGCTTCAACAGTTACGAGTGCCAGGTCTTTGAATTTCAGCTTTCGTTACGGCGTGACTAATGCAGTATAGTGCTAGATTGAAATTCTATGGGTGGTAAAAACGGCATGGTAAGAAATACAACGTAATTGTTATTAGTTTAATTAGTGTTTCTTCATAGTATTGTTTCACTATTTCTAGAAGGAATTAAGTATTAACGAAGTAATGAATAAGCAAAATCACACATTGATTGACGTTTACTATTTCTCATACTCCATTGAGAATGTTTTGATCCTCAGTTGCGCAAACATCCAGTGTGCGTTTATTTTCTTTCTTTTTTGGGGGGTTTACACTGCCTCACAGATGAGCTCCCTCGTGGCTAAGTGGTTAATGAACACGCCTTTGGCGTGGGACACCCGGGTTCGATTCCCGGCCGGGGGCCGCGGTGGCTCAGTGGTAGAGCGTTCACCTCTGGTGCTTGGGGTCCCAGATTCGATCCTAGCCCCGCCAAGTGAACCTTGTGGTGGACAAACACCGTGTGCGTGGGTTTTCTCGGGGTTCTCCCATTTCCTCCCACTTACTTCATTCCACCATTTAATTCATTGCTCATCATCAGCGTCTCCCTTAGCCTAACCGGCATAACTGTGGGACGTAAAACTCAAAGGTTTCATTTCATTTTTTCTTAATCTCTTGCACCGACCGACCGATCTCGATCAAATTTCCAACGTAGATGCGGTTCTGGCCTGGGAGTGTTTTTAGCTATTTACTTTGACAGAACTTAGGGGAGGGGGAGGAGGGGGACAGAAAAAATAAATGACTTAATTTACTTTGAAGTGTAAAAGTGCGAGCGTTTTCTTCTCTCTCTCTCTCTCTCTCTCTCTCTCTCTGTCTCTCTCTCTCTCTTCACTCCTCCAGTCTCCTCTCACTTTTAGGGCCGCGGTGGCTCAGTGGTAGAGCGTTCACCTCTGGTGCTTGGGGTCACGGATTCGATCCTAGCCCCGCCAAGTGAACCTTGTGGTGGACAAACACCGTGTGCGTGGGTTTTCTCGGGGTTCTCCCATTTCCTCCCACTTACTTCATTCCACCATTTCATTCATTTCTCATAATCACCGTCTCCTTTAGCCTAACCGGCATAACCGTGGGACGTAAAACTCAAAGATTTCATTTCATTTTTTCCTCTCACTTTGATTTCATGATTTCGCAGTCTGATGAAAAGTATTAAATACCGCCAGGAAAAGTACTAATATATAACCTCTCTTTTAGGCGCCCCTCCAACCACGCGCCCGGGACACGTGCTTTGCTTGCTCGCCCATAGCTGCGGCTCTGTGAGCTACATAAGTAACATACAATGCTTATGTAATACTTTGGGTCATAAGTACTATTAAGAAAGGAAGAATTGCATTTTTTTAACTTTGGGAAAGGAGCTACTATGGGATTAAAGATAAGGTAGGAAAGGCAACACATTCCAGTCTATGCTTTCACCCAGCAGACATATTGTTTGGAACCAAGAAAATGTGACTTTTGGAATCTTGTACTTAGGTTCACAGCGGAAGCGACGAAATAACTTGAATCATCCATTGTAGCTCTCCCCGCAACCAGTTTCTAAAATGTTGGCAATAAGTTTGCGAAACGAGAGGTGACGACTCCAATTTTGGGTGAAAAGTCGCTATAAGAAATAATCGAGAAATTCATTGTCTATAAGCATTGTAAAAGTTGTAGATGTAAACTAAACAATATGTTCTACTCACTGGCGCAAATCCCGGGGGGGGGGATGACGGATACATGTCCCCTCCAATCTTGGAACTGAGGGGGACTTCTCCCAAATAATCCGATTTGAAATGTGTTTTTTGGGAGAAATTTGATGATTTTTGTCCGATTGCTACAAAGGAACGTGAGATGTCCCCCAGAATAAGCCTCAAATCTGCAGCCTCCTAACGCTAAAGACAACTCTGATCCTCCACAACATTGTTTTTCAACTTCATAAGTATTTTGGACATCGCCAAAAAAAGTATGGTAACGGTCTTACACCCCCTCCCCCCCCCCAATGTTGAAGACAGATTTGCGCCGCTGGTTCTATTCACATCTTTGTAAACAGGGCGCAACCAATCCTTTAATTCAGGGATCATTTCAGGTTGTTTCGGGTACTTTTGTTCATGTTGTGGTCAAAATAGTTCCGAAATAATTAACACTACAGTACTTACGTTAAGCAATTTTTTGTAAAAGAAAAAGTGCAGAATAATTAAAAGACCCCAGAGGACAAATATAACAAACACCTTCTTCGCCTTTTTTCACGCATCTATAGCTAATCTTGTTGCTATCGGTAATGATGTATTACGTGTGTCTCTCAACGGAAACTCTGCGAACTAAAGGACATCAAGTTTGTAGTTATTCTTCGTTAGAGGGCAAGGGTAACATAACAATGCAGGATTGTGGAGTAGTGAGTACGCTGTATTTCCAAACTCTTCATCACTTGCGCTGATTAAAACAAACAAACAGAAAAAAAGAACGTAAAAACTGTTTTGAACTAATAATGCTTCTCTACAGATGAACATTTTGTTTGCAGCAAAAAGTCGCTAAATGTGTAAGTAGGTAAATCGTTATTTAAAAATCACCCAAAAAAGTCTCCAATCGGAATTTTTTTTCCGGGACCGGGACAGTCCCGTTTTGACCGGGACAGTCCCGTTTTAGGGGCGTGTCGCGGCCGTCCCGTCAGTAGATGGAAAAAAGTAGTATTCGTCCCGTTTTATGTAAATGAAAGAAGTAAATAACAAACGCAGTACCTTTACTCCTTTTAAAAGTATTAATAATAACAAAGCGGCAAAAATTGAACTGAAAATCCCTATATTAAACATACTCTATAGTTCGCAGTACTGCTCGAAAGGCAGCAGAGGTTTTAGCAGTTGGTTGTGTGTTAAACAAACTTCAACGTGTCTTTCCTTTTTCATAAGTACCCGCTCTGTAACGAAGAGAGAGAGGGGGAACTCTGATATCAAGGCACTGATAAGAACAAAGGTAGATCTAAAAGTCTAGTGTTGCAAGAACCTGTCCCGTTTTTAACTGAAAATTTTATGGTCACCCTGCGCTATCGTTGAGGTCGAATTTCCCTTATTTAGCGACTTTACCCAAAATTGGCAACATTGACCCCCACCGAACAACACCCCGTCATCTTGAGCCTTTCCAGCATAATAGTGGGACGTAAAACTTAAAGATTTCATTTCGAACAACACTCCCAGAAACCTACTGTTATACTATTCTCAAACCACCCTTTCGTACAGTTCTCCCTATTCGAAAAAAAATGTAAATAGCAGTGTTCATACATAAATATGGAACTCAATTTCCCTGAATTTTGCAGGTTTTCCAGGTATTAATTTTGCAATTTCCAGGTCTAGTGGAAGAAACTAATAGTACGAGAACACATAAATTTTAAGAATACTATATTTATATATTTGAGAATGGCCACCCTTCTCCCCAATGAACGATTGCAATTAAATATTGAGTCACAAGAAAATAAATAATTAAAATAAATAAAATTTAAGTTGAAAAATATTAAGTTGAGAAGCCTACTAAGGGAATTATATAATACTTTTGTTCCATACTTGAATACATTCAAAATATACAAAAAAAATATTGGCTTGGGGAAGAAAAAAGGGCCCGCGAGATTTTAACTGATTCTTGTAGTACTCGACGACAGAAATAGATTACTGAAAGAATTTTCAAAATCGGCACAGGCAAACATGAAGAAAATCGCATTTTCAGGTACCGGTTCAAAATGAGAAGAAAAAAGGACCGCGAGATTTTAACTGATTCTTGTAGTACTCGACGAGAGAAATCGATTAGTGAAGGAATGTTCAAAATCGGCGCAGGCAAGCATGAAAAAAAATCCCACTTTCATGTACCGGTTCAAAATGGGGAAGAAAAAAGAGCCCGCGAGATTTTAACTGATTCTTGTAGTACTCGACGACAGAAATAGATTACTGAAAGAATTTTCAAAATCGGCACAGGCAAACATGAAGAAAATCGCATTTTCAGGTACCGGTTCAAAATGGGAAGAAAAAAGGGCCCGCGAGATTTTAACTGATTCTTGTAGTACTCGTCGAGAGAAATCGACTAGTGAAGGAATTTTCAAAATCGGCGCAGGCAAGCATGAAGCAAATTGCATTTTCATGTACCGGTTCAAAATGGGAAGAAAAAAGGACCGCGAGATTTTAACTGATTCTTGTAGTACTCGACGAGAGAAATCGATTAGTGAAGGAATGTTCAAAATCGGCGCAGACAAGCATGAAGAAAATCTCATTTTCATGTACCTTTTCAAAATGGGGAAGAAAAAAGGGCCCGCGAGATTTTAACTGGTTCTTGTAGTACTCAACGGGAGAAATCGATTAGTGAAGGAATTTTCAAAATCGGCGCAGGCAAACATGGAGTAAATGGCATTTTCATGTACCGGTTCAAAATGGGGAAGGAACAAGGTCCCGCGAGTTTGAACCGCTACGATGTATGTTCACGAATGTGCCCGTCTTCTCAAATTTAGTTAATTACTGTGACACTGAAACATGTGACACAGAGTCACATTGTGGATGACTCTGCAATCGGCAACCACTGCACATATACTCCTCCCGCCCCACAGTTTGATTATTTCGATCCATTCCTCACGTGCTAACGGCATGGTTCAACATCTGCAAGAAAGAGGTAAATGTAACGTTCAATTGGCAATAGCTTTTCACCAAATTAAGCTGCATGAAATCTGATTGCATATTTGACATACTGAGAAAATTCTAGCCCGTGGCCATATGTATCACATATCCCACCAGTTCATAAAAATTTTGAACACAAAATTACGGTCGTCCGTGTGACGTACTCCCAAAAGGCCTAATGTGTATCACCCACCTCACATTCAATGAAACCACATCCGTGTAGAATTAAGAAAGCATCATAATTGGATATGCTTTTCCCTCCTACATTCTGTTGTAACTCTGATAATAACAGAGTTACCCTATGTCAGGGGACTTTTGAGACACCCTGTATACCTTATTTAATGTATGTTTGATGTCACTATAACTGTAGTATAATTTAGTTTGTTTAAATTTACAATTTAATACAAGTAGATTCGGATTTACATGCGTAGGATTTTGTATGCATCTAACTAATGAATTCTTTTATTTTTATGCTTAACTTAGTGACTTGGCTTTGGACTGCAACTGATTATTGTAACCCATTATTGCTTGAGAAGAAACAAGATATCCGAATCTTCATTTGGAGAAATCAAAGGTCTATTGGAAAGCTGGGGATTACAGTCATTAATTTCTACATTTCAAGGTGCGTAGTAAATTATATATTGTGTTTATTGTTAAATTACTATTATTGGGTTTAGAATCAATGAAGCACTTCATGATATTTTATGGGGATCAAGATGGGTGCCGGATAGATAAGTATTTGAGCGTCAGGCTCTTATTTCTTTTCAATTTAATATTTAATCAATGATTATTTTTCTCCCTCATTATTCCACCAAATCGTATTCCAAGATCATATATCCATTTTTGTTCGATATATCCATATTTTTGATCTCTTTCATATTTCTATATTTTCGATTTTTGATATTGTTTATATTTCGATATTGCTGTATTTTTCGATATTTCGAACAAGTTTCGATAGTTTGTCGACATCGATTATCTATATCTAAATTCGGATATCCCAAAGCCCTATCGAGCACCCTCCGAAATGAAGTTTTTGGCTATGGACCTGATTAGGGATGCGCACGAGACAAGACGAGACAATTTTTGTTACGAAATTCGAGAAAAGATAGAGCTTTTCCAATAGAAACGGATCCAGTTTTCGAGACGAGACAACTTTCGCGGCAACTTTTCGAGAGGAGACAACCTCAAATCTTTTCTCTTGCGCATCCCTAGACTTGATCATGAGTTATCAAAAAAAAAATGTTAATGAGAAATAACATGTAAATACAATATAGGTAGCTAAAACATTTTTGTTTTCATTCTTCAGTAATGCATTGTTATTAATCTCAGGGGGGGCGGTGGCTCAGTGGTAGAGCGTTCACCTCCGGTGCTTGGGGTCCCTGGTTCGATCCCAACTCGCGCCGTGTGGACTTTGTGGTGGACAAACACCTTGCTCGTGGGTTTTCTCGGGGTTCTCCCGTTTCCTCCCACTTTGTTCATTCCACCAATTCACTCATTTCTCATTATCACCGTCTCCTTATCCTAACCGGCATAACCGTGGGACGTTAAACTTAAAGATTTCATTTTTTATTAATCTCAGCATTTTATAGTGTATTCTTAAGCTTAAGGTGATGTATAATTAAATTTTGAATTCAGTTAACTTATTTTGTTTCTCAGATTGTTTTTAAAATGTATGTACAATTGTTTATGTTCATTCTCGAGAGTTTAAAGTGACGTATAGTTATTAAACATAGTATTTAATATTGTACTCTTAACGTGGAAGTGATATACAGTTAACTTTTGAATTCAGTTAACATTTTTCTTTCTGAAATTGCTTTAAAAAGTATGTAAAAACGTTTTTATTTTCTTTCTTGAGTGCTAAAAGTGATGCAAAGTTATTAAGCTTACTACTTTATATTGTATTCTCAACCCTAAACTGATACACAGTGCGTTTTTGAATAAATTGTCAAGTTATTTGAGTGATGAACACTGGTAGAAAATCCTGACTACTACTGGAACATTTTGATTTTAAGGTGACGACTACTGGTGCAAGGATTTTAAAATATTGTTTTTCCTTCAAGGGCTACTCCTTTTTGAATTCTGACTACATGGTCACTATAGGAAGGATCAGTGAGTCTTTCAACTATGGTACAGCTCCGACAGATTCACGATGCTCAGAGAAGAGACAAAATAGTATGTTTTCAAACTTAAAGTGAGAACCACTGGCGTTTTTACCTTGCTATGCAAAAGTAAGTGAGTACTCCAATGGGGTTCCAATGTGGTACCTAATTTCTGCATTTTAGATATATGGAAATACATGTCTCTAAAATGTAAAGAACTGATTTTTTTAGGGGGGGGGGGAATAAACTATAGGTATGTGGGGCTTGCATACTTGACGCTACAATTCGGAAATTGAATTAAAATATGACTAACGGCTATCAAGATGTTGTCAAATAAAGGGAGGACCAACACAGTTACGGGGTTTTCGTGTTAGATGCTAAAATTTCCGAAATCGGTCATGGAAAGTTAATAAACACCAGTAGCAATTTCATCTTAAAGTAATTAGATATCTTCATGGGGTGTTAGAACATCATGGAGTCTACCAAAATTAAATTTTAAAAGCTTTTGAAAATATAATCTGACATTTGTAAACAGTATTTGAAATATGTATTTACCCAAAACTTCCAGCTAGTACATCTAACATCTGGACAAACACTGTGAAATAAAAGCTTGAAATTTCGGAAACAATTATTGGTCGCAACAAAATTAAATAAGATGGTACTTCTATGGGTTAAATCAGTACCTCAGTACAATTTCGATCGAAAGATTAGTTCAGTCCTAGGTTTTCTTCAGGCAATTCCAAGGGTTCATCGAGCTGTGCAAAAGAATGAAAATTCGCTGTCAATATCTAAGATAGTAAATAAGATATAAGGAATTATATATTTTATGACGTGAAAATAGAGATCTTTATGGATTTGTACTTTTGGGTCTTTCCTATAAGAAAAAAATTCAGAAAACTACTGTATATACCTTAATAGACAATTCAGTGGGCGGGGACACAGTAGCTTAGTGGTAGGGTATTTAACTAATCTTTTTTTTTTTTTTTTTGCAGAAACTATTGGAGTATTTACTTAACCCATAGAAATACGATCATACTTAACTCCCTATTTAATTTTAAAATTAAATAAAAGGAAATATTTCAGTGTAGCGACCCACGATTATGCATTTTAGTCTCAGGGAGATTATGATTAAAGCAAGTGAATGTTGTTGACAGAATTGATGGAATGCAAAGGTGGGAGGAGAGTACCCCGAGAAAACCCACGAATACGATGTCCACTACAAACTGACTTGGCCGTGGATCGAACCAAGAACCCAATACACCAGAGGTAAGCACTCTACCACTAAGCCACTGTGCCCCCGCCCATTTAATTGTCTATTAAGGTATATACGGTTGTTTTCTGAAATTTCTTCTTCTTACAGCAAATACTCAAAAGTACAAATCCATGTGGGTCTCTATTTTTACGACGTCATAAAATACATAATTCCTTATATCTCGCTTGCTATATTAGATATTGACAAAAAATGTTCACTTTATTTCAGAGCCCGATGAACGCTTGGAATTGTCCAAAGAAAATTTAGAGCTGAATTAATCTTTCGATCGAAATTGTACTGACGAGTCTGAGGTTCTCACTTAACCCATATAAGTACCATCTTATTTAACTTTTGTTAGGATCAATAATTGTTTTCTGAAATTTCAAGATCTAATACGCTTTTATTGTATGGTGTCTCTCTAGCTGCTAGATGTACTAGCTGGAACTTTTAGGTAAATACATATTTCTAATACTCTTTACAAATGTCAAAATATATTTTACAAAACTTTTAAAATTTAATCTTGGTAGACCCCATGATGTTCTTAAACTCCATGGAAATACCTAATTATTTTAAGATGAAATTGCTACTGATGCTTATTAACTTTACATGACCGGTTTCGGAAATTTTACCACCTAACACGAAAACCCCATAACTATATGGATCCTCCCTTTATTTGACAATATCTTGATAGTCATATTTTAATTAATTTTCTAAATTGTACTGTCTAATATGCAAGCTCCACGTACCTATGGTGTCGCTTTTTATTTCACCATATTTCGGTAACTGTTAGGCGTACCGACTTGCGGTTTCGGTAAACACACACCTCTAACGTTCTTTAAAACGTTATTAAGACATATTTTAGAATATTTAGAAATGAGAGTTCTGGGAATATCATGGTACCCGAAAACCCCCATCAGGGCGTGTGTGTAGTGTATTTAATTGAAACTACTTTTGAGGTTGTTGTAAGCCCTCGTAATTACGTTTCCGAAACTGCACCATCTAGTACGCAAACTCCACAGTTCTGTAGTGTCGCTCTTTATTTTCCCATATCTCGATATCCATAAGGCTTACCGAGTTGAGGTTTTCGGTAAACAGATGTCAGTTCCTTACATTTTAGAGACATATATTTTCATATATCTAAAAAATACAGACATTAGGTACCCCATGGTAGCCCGAACACCATTGAGGTACCCACTTACTTTTGAATGGTAATACATTTTGAGTTGTTGTTCAGCATCAATAAACACTTCATAGTTTTTCTACGTGCAACCCAAAAGTCCATACCTGACCGAACATATTTTGTCCATTTAATCTCAAAAATGTTAAGATACTTTGTATTGTTAAGTACATCCAAATTAAGCACACTGAATATAACATTTTAAATATTTTCTGATTTTTGTTGCAGGTATTTCGTACATCAAACCAGGATTCTGCTTGAAAGACAGTCAAAAGAAGCAGTGTAGGTTGTGGCTAAAAGTACGCCCTTTCTGAAGACAGACTCAGTTGTACTTACATTATTTTGTACGAATATATAACCCTAATAAAGATACTGTACTACAAATTATTTCTTTCTTCCATAAATTATAATAAAATATTATCTCTGTTTAAAGAAAATGATTGTTAATGTTAAGTCATTTTAATTCTTTTTCTCTGTAATAAGAACATTATCCCTAGCAATATTTTTTATCTTTGTGCTATTGCGATTGGATGAAGTAAAATTCTATACGAAGCACTATTATTTCAGACATGCATTAATAACTAATGTATTGTTCTGTATGTAAGACAATGTGTATACTGAACATGTCTAGCGAAGGTGTTGTTTTAATACAGAATCTATAACTCAGCTTTTCAGTAGTCAACTTTATTGGGAATCCGAAGAACGAAGTTAAAAAAAAAAAATGTTGGACTTACCAGCGTGTGTGTGTTCGAATTCTGGACTAATCCAAATTACCCAGAGAAATCATTATATATTTCTTTGTTGCTATTTCAGATGTATCCTTTATCCAAGTCGTATGAAACGGAGACTTCATACATCGCTATACTTTGTATGAACTATGTTCCGTATTTACTTAATCACTTTGTAACTTTCTCTAGTGTTGACAAGGCCGCAGGTGTCAATCGAATAGTTTAGTGTTTCACTCATGTCACCTTGTGACTAAGGTACGTCCTGTCGGTATATATATGGTACTGGGTTCAATTAGCGATAAAATACATTTTTAGCGTTAAACAAATGCAAAAATCTACACGAAATGAGATACCGTGATCTCTGACTTACGGATAACACCAAGCAACTAATGGTACTGAGTGTGATTGAGTTTACTAATTACTATTTGGCTAAAATCAGTGTTCCTTTATCTATAGTTCTTTTCGTGCTTTGAATTGCAAAGTTTGAAATAACCGTTTTAAATTATTGTGTATATATATCTTCCGAGTAATTCTGAGAACCATTGCTCTTTCTTTAAGCAATGTATGAGACTGTTAAATTGCTCTTTCCTTAAAATGTTGCACTAAGAAGGATGCATCCAGGAAAGTCCAAATTTGCAGAATGTCTATAGCAGGGAAGAATAAATATGTTTAGTCGATGGCTGCACAACGCCTCCGCTGTCACCACGTTGTCACACAGCGAATACAGCGAACGTTTAAGAGTATTCTGCACTTACTATTAGGTATCGGCCTGGGAACTTTGGCGCATCTACCCAGTCTCCTTCTTGGTGTTTCATTTTTAATGGCGAGTACTGAGTAGGAATAATATTGTAAGCGAATGCGTTTCCGGCTGACACCACACTTTTAATTATTGCGACATTTAAAAAAAAATACCTGTTAATTAAAATGTACAGAGAAGTTATTTCTGGAAAATTCTATTCAGGCCTCTTGTGGTAACAACTGCACTTTAGTAGAATATACTATTAAGGAAAAGAATGAGGTAAAATAATCTTTATATCGTACAAGCAATGGATGATAACAGCTTAATAAATGATTGTACGTAAATCTTGTTTGAGTTTGAATATAGGATTGTATAAGGCTGTGCATTTTGCATTATTGAGGTGCTGCAACTAACTAACTGCAAACCATATGATAAATTCTTACAGTAATATATCACATATTGATTTACTCTGTATGGAAACGAAAATAGTTTAATATATGGTTAACCTCCTTTGTGCCAGGGGCGGATCCAGAGGGGGGCGATCGGGGCGATCCCCCTCCACAAGAGGAAACTTTCTTATTTTATATATAAATAAACCCATCCATAACAAGTTTGGAGCTCTTAAAAGTAGCAGTATTACCGCCGACCGCCCCCCCAGAAGTCCGTCCTGGATCCGCCCCTGCTTTGTGCCCATAATTTTAAAATTAACGCTTGTGTCACTTTTCAACACTTGACTTTGCAGTAGCTTTCCAACGAATTAGCAGGAAGCCCAAACTTATAGGACACCCTGCAGGTAAATACATTTCTTTGGACAGTTTCACTGCTCCAAACTAAGATTTGAAAAGTGTAGTATTGTTAATTTTATTATTATTGGCACAAAGGAGATCAACCATATTTTAAGCTATTTTTGTTTTCATACAGAGTAAAACAATATTTGACAACATTACAGTAAGAATGTATCATGCACTTTGCAGTATGTTGCAGCACTTTAATAATGGTGCACTATACGTACACTCTAGATCCTGCATATGTCCGATCCATACATTACAAGAAGGCAATACGTATTCGATACAGGTAAAATCTGTATATTTCATATGGACAACCTATTAGCTATATACATCCAATCTATACATTACATATGGCCAACCTGTACGCGACATACGTATAATCTATATGCTGCATGCAGACAGTCTGTAAGCTACATATATACACTCTGTATGGTGCATACGGATATTCTGTATGCTGTATCTGGACAAGCTGTGTGCGACATAAGGAAAATCTGTATAATACATACGTACAATACGTATACTGTATCTAGTCGTACGTATGGGGCACAAGTACAATATAGATGCTGTCTCGGGGTTGAACGCAAGAAACATACGTACAGAACGTATATTGCATACTTCTTGAAATCATGCTCCGTCCTGATAGTCAGTGTATGTCGTCATTATTAACCCACATGCTACATACGACCCTGACGTCACAAAGCTAGATATTACCTCCGTATATACTTGTTACTGCAGATAACGTCACACGAATGACGTCATTGCACTTGTGCAGACAGTACGTATAATACATACTTTTTCAGCTATACGTTTGCTGCAGGATGTTATATACGGTTGTACGTTAAGTCCAGAAACTACAGGAATTACGAATGTAACCTACGTTTTTAAGTATGCCACCTACATTTTTTTTTTCTCAGTGTAGAAGAGATGAATAGTGTTTTTGAATTTGGGGGCAACTTAACGCATTGAAAAATTCCCCATGCATTTCTCATTGGAATTTTTGAACTTATAATTTGCTATATGAAGCATTCACGGAACTATTGGTATTTTCTAGAAGCACAAACGATGCACTAACGAAAAGTACTAATCCCTTCGTTAGTGCTTAAGATAGGAATCTAGATCACGCTGACTCTCAAAGCTTTTTCATTTGTTGCATCGACACTAACGAAGAACAAACGTTAGAGATTGGTGCACAAAGAAGCACTAACTATTACAATAGAAGATATAATTAGTGCTTTTCAATTTGCCAGGAATTTCACGCACTGATAATTACTCATGCATTTCTCACGGGAGTATCGTGACATATAATTGCCTATATCTACACTAATACTAAAGCATTAACGAAACTATGAGTATTTTCTAAAGGCACTAGCGATGCACAAGCGAATATCATGACTTTTTTCAATACTGCATAGTGTGAGAGACCAGCGTGGACCATTGCCTTGGCTCTAGAGTCTACACTAATAAACACTAATGTTAACGGTTAGTGCACTAAGAAGCACTAACGATGCAATATAGATTGACACTAATTGTATCGATAATACGCCAAGTGCGGGCTCCAAGTTCACGGACACGTAATTTCAAAGCCACTAACGAACAAATTGAGGCACGACTAAGCACTAACGTAGCACAAACGGTTGGCACTAGAAAATCGATTATATCTCAATTAGGAAAAAAAAACCGGGGATAACTTGACATCTAGCTGACCTGAAATTTAAATTGTTCATAATTTTATTATTTTGATAACGCAAATGTTGAAATTTGGACACTAGCCAGCAGTAACGTTGTGGGTCCAACTTAATACTAATTGTTATGTGTCGTGCACTAATGATATAATTACAACATTAACGAGTACCAACGAAGCAATAATGATAAAATCAAAATTGTGGTCTGCTGTAGGTTTCGCGCGTGGCGTATTAGCATGAAATTAGAAGGGTAAAATTGATGTTTTCGAAATGTAGGCGTTATTAGTGGAGCATTAACGATGAGATATGCAGAAGTAAAGAGCACTAATGACAGGTGTAATAAAAATTGTGATCTGCCGTAGATTTAGCCTCCGGTCTGCTGGCATGAAGTTAACAGGCCACTAACGGCCTTTTTAAAAAATTTAGCCGTAATCGGCGGATCACTAACGGTGCGATAGAGGCACTAGGGATACTTACAAAGCACTAGTGACAGGCGTAATGAAAATTGTGTTCTCGTGTGGATTTAGTCTCTGGTCTCTTGCCATAAACTTAGCAATTCAATAATATCTTTCTTAAAAAACATAGCCGACATATGTGGAGTACATTTTATAAAGTGTGGAGCACTAACGAACACTAACAATTGGATGGGAGGCACTAAATAACACTAAAGCAGCTCTTAAGACATTTGTAATCACTAATGACTTGTGGTATCTGTCGTAGATTTCGCTCTTGCCGTGCAGGCACAAGATAGCAGGCCAATAATAGTGTCTTCAAAATTGTAGGCAATATCTATAGGGCAGTAACGATGGGACATGCAGCACTAACGACAACTAATGATGTAATGACGATTCGGGAAATCGAGGTTGTGCTCTGCTTTACGTTCTGTGCGACGTGTTGGCATGAAGTTAAGTGAGGAAAATGGATTTCTTAAATATTATATTATAAATTACTACCGCTGCTCGAACCGGCCATTTCATTTATGTTTGCCGAGATTTTGATATGTTGGCCTCTTCACATGAAATTAGCAGGCCAATATTGACTGTTAGAAATTGAGACGTTATTTTTGTATCACTAACTATGGTGTTTGCTTCATTAATGAGCACTAACGAAGCACTAACTATGAGTGAAGTCGAATTTGTGGCCTTCCATAGGTAGTATCCCAAGTTCTTTGGAATCAAGTTAGCAAGCCAACACTGACTGTAAAAAATTAAGACGTTATTTTGTAGCACTGACGAACATTAACAAAGCAATAACAATGTGTGGAAACGAAATTGTAGCCTGCCACAGACGGCCTTCCAAGTTCATTGCCAAGTAGTTAGTTGGCGAGTAGCGACTGCTAAAATTTGAGACGTTATTTTTGTAAACGTTATTTTTGTAATAATAATAAACGATTCGACGGGAAATAATAATAACAATAGAATACCAAAAAAAGTAAAAGGTTTTGATGTGTGCCTCGGTCTCTGATCATGGATCTATTTCCTGTTTGAAAATAATAAACAAGGAAACGAGTAACCGAGCCACTGAACAAACCAATCATTCTGCGGGCCACTAAAGAAAAAAAGGTTAAATAATCTAATAAACGGAATGTGGAAGACCAAACCAGTAATACATTATTCTCAGTTAGTAAAGAAATAAGCTCGAAATTCGTAGTTCATTCCTCAAACGTAACGTTATATGATGGAAACGAATGGGTAAATTTAAGTACTGATACGAATAAGCTGCTTGTTAATTTAGCAGTGAGTAAAGACATTCTTTTTATACTTATAATTAAATGTTCTTTTCTCTTTATGGCTGATGAACGATTAACAAAACAATACTATATCGGAGAAATTTAAAATTCCATAGTTATGATTAAGCTTTAATCATATTCGAATTGGAAATTACTACATTTTTCACTGTTTAATAATTTTGGAACTTTCCATGTTTTGTAGTAACTTGAAGAATATATGGTAAAACGCAATAAGGCAAGCATTATCTTAAAAACAACACATTATCAGTATATTGAAAGCCAAAAAAACTATTATTTTTTTCGATTGAAGATACTAAACCAGAAGAATTATAGTGCTATGGCAATCTTTTATCAACTCTATCGTCGTTATAGAATTATATTTCCAAAGTCGTTCTTGATCCTGAAAGCTGCAAATACTTGATGTTTGAAGTAAACTATTAAATAAAATAGTACCGTTTTCATGCTTTGTTATAGCCAGAAGACGTTTTTTGCTCATTAACTGGTCATAGGATCCGAAAAATGAAGAAAATACAGCCCAATGATTTGGAACTTTTATTTCAAAACCAAGAGAACTGACTTGTCAAACCAGCGCAAAGAAAATACATTTATTTTATAGGAAATTATAAGTACTTGAATGTAGAGTTTCTGCGAAACAGAACAAAATCTTTGCAAATATGGATAAAGAATTCCACAATTCAGAAAATCTACTACAAAACGAACTCTTATAAGTTTTTTTGCTATTATGTTTGCATTTGTGATGTGTTTACAAAAACTACGAAGAACAAAATTAGCCGCTCTAACAAATACTTGAAAAATATGTGAAAGCGCATCTTCACCCAATGGATTGTTGACTCAAAATTTTGTTCATCGGTGACTACATGTGTTCACATAGAAATGTAGAGAATTGCTATGATATGTAGGTAGCAATCGCTCAACGGTTCCGATACTTCTGGGGTCACCGTGCACCACTGAGGTGATTTCTATGGAGATCATGGGTCTATCCTCATCTCCGTACTCTGCTGCGTAATTTTATACAGAACATTACACATGAAAGTACAGCGACCAAGATATATCCTCAAAAAACGCGACGAGAACCGTCCCAGAAGTACGAATTGTTTACTTGTGGGTGCAGGTGTCTCCGGTGATCGACAATCCCCGCGAGTGATGTCCATATCGGAAGAACGGGATAACCCGCTATTTTTCCGAATATGAAAACCCGATGTCGCATTTGAAGTTATTCCGAAATCGACAAAAATGGCCAGACACTGCTGATTACCCGCTGATATTCCGACCCATGTGTGAGCTGACCTTCGTTTGCTTGGATTTGGAACGCATTCTTGCCCTTAGTTGTGATATCCAGCAAACCCATAGATTCAAGTGTGTTATTAGGGAGGCGCTGTTCAATTTGTTGCGCACACACATATATCTATTCTAACAACTGTGTAAAGTGTTTTGACACTCAGTGTTTTTGCAGTGAATCTGTTCTTTTGTCGTTTTAGATAATCGCAATAGTCAAGTGACTGTTTATGCGAAAGAACGGAAAAGACCCGGCAGCAAATCGATATCATTCTACAACTTTATTGTGGATTACTATCTAGATTTCTGAACTGGTGCCGAACAAATAGTGGTCTGGTGCTGCAAGAGTTGACCAAGAACGGCCGAATCTGCCAGACAGGCCCGCAACTAGGGTTTCTGTCACCCGGGGCAAAACACAATTAGGTTTAGTCGAAAAGTATCACTTACTTATGGATTGCAACTGTAAATAACATTCTTAATGAAAACAGTTATATCGATTTTTAAGTACTTTAATCAAACTTACTTTAACCACAAGAATATATTACATTCGTTATGTGCTCACATGTTTTAAGAATAATTTTGTACATACATTTTGTTTTAATGTTGTATGAAGAAATCAAAACAAAATGAACTAGAAAATATCGCCACATTATACAGTTATTAATTGAAATAACACATTTAGTTTTAATAACCCGAAGAATAATTATGAACATACGCTTTCATATTAAAATAAGAAACTAATACAAAATAAACTAGAAAATTTCTAGTACATCATAAAGTTATAATTGAAATAACATTTAGTTCTAATAAACCAAAAAATAATTTTGTACATAAGCTTTCATTTAAAAATATAAAAACAATACAAAATAAACTTGAAAATATCTGGTATATTATAAATAGAGCAACCCAAAAGCATAAAAAGCATAATAGCAATTTAGACATATGGTTGGTACCTTGAACATGGGTGTGGTTGTCTAAGGGTCCAGAAGAAACTAATTTTAAAGAATAATAAAGCATAATTTTAGAAAATAAAGCATATAATTCTTGGAAATTCTATTTAACTGCAAGTTTAACATATACTATATTAATATTTTTAAAAAAATATTTATAATGCAAAATCATTGAGAACATAACAATGCAACAATGAAAAGCTTATTTTTATTTCTGTAAATTTTTCGGTGTAATCCTTTGATGTGGAGAAAAGAAGAAAACTTTCCATCAACAATGAAGCACAAAAGAACTCCACACTATATTGTTATGTGTACCTCTCGAACTTGAGCACTTTCTGTACTTTTTGTGCACCTTTCTGTATACTTTCTCTTTCTGTATATATGCACCTCTAAGGTGCACACAAGTGATAGAAAAAACTGATTCGAGCAAAGCATATCTCTTTATAGTGCATTAACTAGAAAGTTCATTAAATATGAAAGAAATTGCTTCATAAAATATTAATAAATAGATCAAGATATTTAGATTATTTAATGTATAGTAAATATTATACATTATACACGATTAATGTAAAACAATGATTGAAATTAACAATAAAGCATAATAAAGCATAAGTTGGACTGATAGATAACAAATCAAAATGCCTCGAAAAGCTTTCAAGCAAAACTAATAGATAAAACTTCATACACCCTTCACTCGCAAAATCCCTTGGTAGGCGTACAAGAAACAATTAAATACACCGAGGCGTGTAACTTATCTTTTCCGCCACAAAACTGCCCTCTAACTTAAAAACATTACAGCAATTGCGTAACATTACAGGGGCGCGTCTGAGCTAAACTCTTCAACCACCAGCAAGCAACAAAAATCGGTAACTTTTCGCCCCCGCCCCTATTGATAACAGCGTTTTAAACTTAGAGCTTCTTCGTGGCTAAGCGGTTAGCGTACGCGCCTTTGGCGTGGGAGACCCGGGTTCGATTCCTGGCGGGAGCTCATGTGGTTCGGATTCCACGTTAATCAGTAGGTCCACGTCTCATATAGCCTTGCTGCTGAAAGGGACGTTAAACTTAAAATCAACTCAACTCAATGGAATTATACAGACAAACAGCTCTGTGGTCGCCCAAGGGAACAAATGTATGCAATATTAGGTTTTTAATGTATGACATTACACCTATTTAGATGAGACTCTCTCTCTCTCTCTCTCTCTCTCTCTCTCTCTCTCTCTCTCTCTAAAAGAGGTCCCATGGAAAAGGCCAAGTAAACTTTTGATTTCTTTTAACCTCTAGAATAAGTTTCTCAAGGGAAAGGGTGCGATTTTTAAAACAATTGATATACTATCTTCTTTCTGGCGCCCCCTCCAACCACGCGCCCGGGGCACGTGCCCCCTCTGCCCCCCCTTAGTTGCGGCCCTGCTGCCAGAATTGTTAAAATGCTCGTCTTTGGCAATATCGGTTCCTTGTGAAAAAGGCTCCCAATGTTTAGACGACGACATGGTTTAAGATGATGTTGGAGACTATGAAGACAACCCAGTCGTGGGCGATCAGAATTTGGCTCGTAACGAAGAAGTCGACGAGAGTGTTCTCTACTTCGTTTCGAAGGCTGATTCGGGTGAAGAGGAATTCATTTCAGGCAATACTGATTAAAACGGTCTCTCTGCCTAGGTTCCAAAGTTCGCCTTCAGAAAAACAAGCTGCACCTTTGGATGTGGTAGAGCCAGCTGTGGAACGACAACAATCTCGGAATAGTAGCCCTTTAACCTATTCATGAACTACCGATTCTACGCGAAGAAGATGTCGGTATTTTTTTTTAGCAGGTATCACATGACGTGAAATTACTTGCAGCAGCTGGTGGACGGATATAACTGTTACTGATGATCCATTGATATTATCGAATGGCAGGTTTAGCTTATCCGTTGGTTTGAAAGACAGAGACACAATACATTTTTCTTCGATCATGACAATCTACAAATCAACTAGAATTTTAAAATTTGGTTTATCTAAAACCGAAAGCAATTCCGAACTCTTTTCGGCGCTTCGGAAGGATGTTCCAGAAGACAGTTCTGCATGTTTCTCATTAAGATTAGGAGTGACATTCCTGATGCCCAAACTGACATGGAGTGGCCACAAGGACAGCAAGTAAAATGTGATGACCATGATAATGTTCCATGGCTAGTATGCCTAAGTCAAAGTGGACTTTACAGGTAAGGTGAATGATGACACCATAACCACTGAATTATTTGCCAGGCACATGAATAGGCTCACTTCCTTACCAAGCGGACGTAGTGGTACTTGTTTAGGGCAGTTTCAAACGTCTCCGTTATGTTTTCTAGTTTGACGACATCATTGTCTAATGCCCGGCATCGAAGGGACATAATTGACAACCATAGCAAGAGAGAGGAAGAATACAAGAACAAAATTAGTTTGGAATAGAAAGCCTAGGCAAAGAAACAGAGAAGATAAATAGAATGCCTCGGAACGCAGGAATAAGGATGTACAGGAAAAGAGGAAGCAGAATAATTTAACTGATCAGGAAAACCAAGAGAAAAGCAATTGCGAACAAAGACGAAAGGGAGGTAATATATAGAGTAAAATGCGCGGAATGTAACAAACTTTACATAGCAGAAACAAAGAAGAAGATGGAAGAAAGGATAAAACAGCACAACGATAATGTAAGATTGAAAAGGAATAACAATGCGATATATAAACATCAGAAAGAGACAAACCACAGAATAAGGTGGTAAGGAGTTCATAGAAGTAGAGAAGAGAACTTTGGTGAGAAAATGGAAAGAAGCCAGGGAGATTAAGAATTCAGGAAACAAGGCGATGAATTGGAATGCAGGATTCTCGATAAATAAAGAGTATGAGAAGATTCTGCTTAAAGAGGATAAATGGAAAGGAAGAAGAAAGAAAGAGAATAAACTAATAGGAAAAATAAGGGTAATTAAAGATAGAATGTATCCAGCGGAAGAAGTAAACTTTTAATTGGACATGTGTGCAGCTTAAAATGAAAGTAAAAATTACACATGTGTTATTTTTTAATGAAGGGACGGAGCCTAATCAAAAGTTGATCTCCGGAGAGTATATAAGAGGTGACCAACTCCCAAACAACCAGGAGTTGAGGTCTGATGAAGACACAGTTATTGTGTCGAAACTGTTACGTGATTGTGAGTTTTATTACATATTATCGCATAGCTTTCCTCAGTGTATTTTTGTGTTTTAGAACAAATTGAAACGCGCAATGTTTCTGGGCTCTATCGAAACAGGTGTTAAAGTTTATTTTCCTCCTGGTGGTATCACATATGGATATGGTACCATTCACCACCACACACTTCCCAAAGTTTCAGCTATTAATTCTCCACACAGGTGCCTAGTATTCTCATATAGGCTATTCAGGTGATCAATGTTCTGTGACTGATTCGATAATACCCAGCATTTCAGTACGAAATAGTGACGTTCGTCGGGAAATACACTTTTAATGTACTATTAGTGATAATCTGTAGCAAGAAGAGGTAATAGGTATAATAAATCGTAGCAAAAGCGGCATTGTTTCTTTTTTACGACATCACAGCTATTTTTTTCCGGATCAATTTCTAACTTGTTACAAATTTCATCTTCTCTATACCCTTCGAAAGTAATGGTTGCCAATGTGATTTTTAATATTTTTGTTTCTTGTCCACGGTATAACTTTTCCTTACTTTCCGTTCCGCTGATCTAATGCTTGTACTTTAACACAATGACCGGCAACGTTGCTGTTCAATTATTATTGTACTGATTGCCAATGTAGAGCCCGAAGTGTTTGTACGCTTTCTGAAACTTCAACATTTTGAAATGGAAAACCTTTCACTGGTAGCAGCGTTGTTGTCTTTACCTCTTTTTCTCGTAAATGCAGTCACAATAAAGTGGTATTTGACTAGAAACTTTTGTTACAGTCTGTATAGTATGGCAGTGTTGCCACAGTCCTATCTCTGGAGTGGGCTGAAAAATAGTACCAAATTGAAACAAAAAGGGCTGAATTCATTATTTTATACCAGCGTAATACACACTGGACCAAATCCCGGGGGGATGCGGGGGACATGTTCCCCCAATCTTGGACCTGGGAGGACTCCTCCCCCCCCCCCAATAATCAGACGTGAAAAGTGCTTTTTGGGATAAATGTGATGATTCGTGTCCGACTGCCACAAAGGAATGTAAGATGAAATTGATTTATCTTAAATTTTCCATTTTTAAAAAAGAATCGTATTCTGTAGTATTTCAAACTGAACTTCTTGCTGTAGTGCGTTTAGTAGTCTCATCAATATGCATTAATTCTACTTCTGCTTCTTGGGCACAAATTGCAATAAATGCCAGAGGAGGATATGCTCCTCTCCTCATGCTGGAAAATTGTCTCAGCTGTACGTACGGGCGCAAATCCCGGGGAAAAGAGGGGACATGTCCCTCCAACATTGGAACTGAGGCTCCCCAATAATCTGAATTGAAAAGTGCTTTTTGCAGATAAGTGTGATGATTTGTGTCCGACTGCCACAAAGGAAAGTGAGATGAAATTGATTACTCTTGGCTTTTCCATTTTAAATGAAAATGAAGGTGCGACTGTGCGTGACGTAACTTGATGTGATATCTTATCTTCTCCACTCCCCTAGGCCCTAGCACACGAAGGGTATATGGACTACCTTATGTCAGTAGAACCCATCTTTTCAGTAAATGCGCTTTTAATCTATTTGTTGCATCAGCCTAGGCATCTGCCCATGCTTCGAAAGCAAAGAAAATAATTCAATCGCTGGAATATTTTTCTCCATAATCTTAAAGTTACATCTGTTAACTAAAGAGTATAGGACATGCATCAGATTTCTGTAACGATTTCTGCAATGCTATTGAGATTACGAGTATCATCATTTTGCTCAAATAAGAGTATTGTTGCGTCATACATATTTGATTTTCTTTCTTCATAGTTTTGGCAGGGCGCAAAATTTCAAAGTCAGACGCACTGGCCATTCCAAAAATGATGGTCGCCAGGTATCTCTCACGTACAAATTGTGACCCTCCCCCCCACACATACACAGCCTTTGGTTTGATAAAGAAAGAGATTACATCAGGCCATACAATTTCAAAACCAGATAATCAATAGATTCAGGATAATCAATTTTGAATTGGACAATTGATATACATTTTTTTTTTAAATCTTACCTTAAAGCTTCACGTTTGTGTAACGCTCTTTGTCTGCACTGAAGTTTCAGTTGTCGATTGCAGTTTTCTGACCACTAATGGAAATTGTTAGAAAATCATCCAGTGTGTCAGTCTTCAGTGAATTCCTGTAGGCAGTCTTAACTCTGTTGGGACTGCTGAAGCCTGTCTTACATGAAGCAGTACTCACAGGTAGAACTGCACAAAATGTGACAATTGGAAGAAAATTTGGGAATTCCGTAATTAAGTTTTGACTGTAAATCTTTTTCAGTGTTTGATTCAACGTCAATGAAGATAACAAAAGTTTATATTCTGCTAAGACAAGGTCCAATTTTTCCCTATATAAATCTGGTTGCAGTTATTTAAAAAAAAAAAATTCTTATTTCTTCCACACGAAATTCAAGGATTTTTCCTTAGCGACAATTGAGAATTAAATATGTTTTAATTTATGCATAAATTGAAGTTTTAATGGCAAGAATTGCAGACCGATAAATCCTATATGATATGATACAAAAAATTAGGAGTGAGTCTAACCCTTTATTCTATTCATACAAGAAAAAGGAAGCATCCTCTTGGTCTTTCTAAATTCCCGGGATAATTATTCACTTATTTTGATTTTCTTTAATTTAAACATTTCCTTCTTTTTTAAAATAACTAAACGATATAATTTTCTTCCTTTGCTATAATAACTCAAGTCAGCGTTATGTTGATGTCCGCGCAAGTTGGTGTGGAACACCAGTTTCGCTTATCAACTCTTCACAGTTTTGGTGTTACTGATGACGGCCGACTTGAATCAGAACTGACAACGGTCGAAAGTATGATAGGCGGACGAAAGAAAGTAACATCAAGAAAAGAAACAAAAAAGTAGAAAGGACGAAATAAAGAAAAAAGGACGCAGTTCTTACGTGGAATGAAATTTGACAAATACAGTATTGTTTCTGAACAAAGAGTATAAGAACGTGGAAAGTCAATGATATTCTTAGAAATGGTAAGAAGGATTGTTGTTGTACGTGGAATGCGAAAAACAAACAAATTTATTTCGGGGGAAGCTTGAACCCGATAGCCCCTTAAATATGCCACTGAAGACAATTCTGCTCCCCTGATCCTCCACAGCATTGTTTTTCAACTTCAGAAATATTTTGAACATCGTTTATATAATATATATATAATATGGGAACGGTCTTACCCGTCCACCCCAATGTTGAAGACATATTTGCGCAGATGGTAATACATGGCTCTATAACACGAAACAAAAAGAGGTAAAGTTCTAGAGCACTCCCACCCTCTTCTTCCAAGAATGTACTCTTTTAAAAAACATCCAAATAGGAGTAACCCGAACAACCGTGGAAGTACATGAAACTTTTATCGCACGTAGGAAGTTTAACAGAGGACGCAAATTAAAAGGGAAAACAGTTATCATTTTGTGACCAATAAACCAAAAAAGTATTATGGCCATATACACTGAGAAAAATCCATTCTCCGGATAGCGTTATATTGTACAAATATACGGAATCTTCTTGCTTAATACAGAAATCAGTATGGACCATACGTTATCCATATGCTACATACGCACTGCCCTTAGATGTTACATCATGCCGTTGCAGGATGTCTGATATCTAATAATTTTCCGTATATCACATGCATATACTTACGTTACGATCCTCAGCTATATGTTATATACGTCCGCTTGTATGTGAGATTCTGACCGCCTATATTGTTTCATATGGAAAGCACGTATAGATGTAACATTTATACGGGAAATATTATAAAACATATGTTTTCAGTTACACGTCTGCTGTACGTTAAGTCCAAAAACTACAGGAATTATGCAAGTGACCTAGCTTTTTAAGTATGCCACCTACATTTTTTTTCTCAGAATATGAAAAGTATAAAACTAGAAACAAATCAATCATCGAGTTTGTGTGAAATGTAGGAAAAGTCTTACTGACACTTTTGAAAATGTGACAAGTATTTGTTAAATGGTGCTGAATTGGGTAGAATAGTACCAAGTTTTACACAAAAGGGGCTGAAAATGCCAGCGTGGTACCAACGGGCCGATGAATGACAAAAAGGGCTGAATTTGGTACAATTGTACCAAGTGTGGCAACAGTGTAGTATGGTATATACTACGCATTGAAATATGTACTTTAAGTAATACATATTATACCTGTATACTTTTACAACAAAGTAACTAGCTGCTGTAAAGTTTTTTTTTTTTTTTTTAGTATATTATTATATACAGTTAGAACATCTAAGGATATGATTTGCTAGTTGGCTGCTGATTCACGATATTGTCGCCTATCATGAAAATCACTTAAAGGGTTAAATTTTCTGGAATAGAAAAGTTTTGTAAAACATTACCAATTGTTATAATTTATGCCATTGTTGGATTTTCAGCAACTATAACTTTCGAAAAAAATGTTCACAATTGTCATAGATCTCTAGATTAAAAATAAAATAAATGACGTGAAATGCATCTGCTGCACCCTGTTTTGTAAATGTATGGACAACTCCAAAAGTGCATTACCACTTGCAATTCTCCCTTTCCAGCTATTGTAAGTCAAACCGAAAAACACTGCCTTTGCAGTGGTTGAAAATTAGAAAGGCGTTGGACCCAACCCCTACTTTCTTACAAATATTGTGGCAAACTGCAAATAAGAGAATAAAATATATTTGGAAGAATGGCGCTTTTTTTTTGTGAGGGCAATGGATAATATAAAAAGTTACAAGACGTTCTTACTTAAGAAGTTCAAACAAGACGAATGGTAATAAATCGAAATCAGATGAAAGCAGTTTCTCTCCTCTGAAAAAAAAATCTCGTAAAAAATAGTTTACTTAATATAAAGTTTTAATATAAAAGCTCGACAGCACAAAAATAAACATCTATAGAAAACGGAAAGAGCGACAAAAACAGAATAAGAGATACTAGTGTCGTAGCAGACTTGCGACCCTCGCATGCAAGATAAACAGATGGATCTCTAGTTGTAAAAAATTGTTATAATAATAATAATAATAATAATAATAATAATAATAATAATAATAATAATAATAATAATAATAATAATAATAATAATAATAATTCTGACTTTTTGTCAATGAGCGGTCCCAAAGGCCAAAAGGAATGGAGGAGAACCGAAAACATTTCTTCACATAAATACTAGGTCAAAGTTCGAAGTACTTGCTATGGCAGTTGCTTTATTTTTTTCTTTTTTCTGAAACAGAAAGGTTCTGGCCGCAAATAAGTTACAGTATATAATATTGTAAATTTACAAGTGGATGTATTTACATTTCAATTTGTAATCATAAACAAATTGTCATTAGAAGACATTATTGTAAAAATTAAGTTTTACTTCTTCATCCATCTTAGAGGCCTCCTACACCTCATCCACCGAAAATCGATATCGATAATTTAGGATGTTCATATACCGATGTGGATATATTAGAGATATCGAATGTTGGTAATGTCAACATCAGTATCGACGATATCGATATATCGTCATATTGCACAAGCCTAGATCCGAAAAATGATGCAATAGTAATAATAATAATATTATTATTATTGATAATAATAATACGAATATATAGAGGATGCTTGAACATTCATTAAGTCACTTTCAAAATGACTGTTAAACTTAGTGGTCCAATAAAATAGGGGGCGCGGTGGCTCAGTGGTAGAGCGTTCATCTCTGGTGCTTGGGATCCCGGGTTCGATCCCAGCCCCCGCCAAGTGAACTTTGTGGTGGACAAACATCGTGCTCGTGGGTTTTCTCGGGGTTCTCCCGTTTCCTCCCACTTTCTTCATTAAACCATTTCACTCATCTCTCATTATCACCGTCTCCTATAGCATAACCGTGGGACGTAAAACTCAAAGATTTCATTTTTTCATTTCCAATAAAATACTCAACTTCCAATAGAACTGTAGATCTCCCAGACACATCTAGCATAATGACAACGTTTAACACATGCTTTGTTTCAACGTGGTTTGGTTGCAAATTCGGTAGAGTTCATTGTACATACTGATCTGAAATACATTCTAATAAACCCAATGGGTAGCTTAGGTCATGCCTTCAATTCCAGACTACTAGCGCGAATTAAACACAAATAAAGAAAGAAAGAAAGAAAAGAAAAGAAAAAGAAAGAAAAAGAAAATGAATGAATGCTACTTTACTGCTAAATTTATATCAGAAACACCATATATTAGAATTCCAAACTGTATCATAATGAAAAGTTACAAATGTTCAAAAGCACATTGAATATAACACATTGAATATGAATGTGAATAAAACACATTGAATTATAGAATGGAAACAAATTTTGTGTGAAACTAATAAAAATAAAATGTTGTTTTCAAATAACCACGACTTCATCTATTGCGGATATAACGTTGTAATTCGCACAGATGGAGCCATTATTTTATGCGTAAGAACTATACTAGTCTGGCGGGGAATCGAACCGAGATTTTCCATTTGAAAGTATTGTACGATAACCACTATTCCTCTACGCAAACTGTTCTTCACAACTGGTGTGGTGCTTCTTTCTGAGAACGTCAACACGAAAACCACTGCAGATCAATGAAGTGTTTCGAATGTTCTGGTAATTTCCTTGCTCTTTCCCAACCAACATTCCTAAATAGACTCTATCATGATACAAGAGTTTTCTTCCACATTCTTAAGGATTTGCATGTTCAGTATAAGAAGTCAAATCTTCAAGGGCTTCTAACACTTTCCTACTACTACTACTACTACTACTTTTAATACTACTGTTACTACTTTTACTATCGATCCATATAATAAAACTGCAAGCATATTTTAATGGAAAAAAATATGAAAATTTTAAAAATAGGCAAATAACTTTTATATATTTGTAGGAATATAAAAGTAGGAGGGGAGAAAATAGAACAAGTGAATAGTTTTCGATACCTGGGTAGAGTTCTTAGTAATGACATGAAGTGCGAACGTGAAATAAAAGCAAGGATAGGAATGGCGAAAGAAGCCTTTAGGAGGAAGAAAAGTCTGTTTTGTGGGATCTTGAATAAAGAGTTGAGAAAAAGACTCATAAAATGCTTCGTGTGGAGTGTTGTACTGTATGGGGCGGAAACGTGAACATTACGTAAAGGTGAAAAAAATCGACTGGAAACCTTCGAAATGTGAGTGTGGAGAAGAACGGAAAGAATTAGTTGGGTAGAGCGGAAAACGAATGAGAGAGTGTTAGAAATGGTTGGTGAGAAAAGAACACTTTTAGATATTATTAGGAAGAGGAAGAGAAACTGGTTTTGACATTGCCTAAGAAGAGATTGTATCATGAGGGACATCATAGGTCAAAGGTCAATGATCTTGGCCTGGAGTCAATGACCTAGGGGTACATAGGACCACCCCCTCTAAATTTTGGCAGGGGTACCATGGCCCACCCCCTAAATTTTTACAGGGGTAAAAAGGACCACACCCCTTAAATTTTGGAAATGGCCAAATCTAAAAATTTGGTGTGGTAGCCTAGGACCATAGTATATACCTCTATCAGTATTGGGTGTTTATGTCGTTCTCTTTCATGGGTAAAAAATTGCCAGAAATTCAAATTTCGGGGGATTTGACATAATTTACTCCTTTGATGAGGTATTATTACCCTATATAGTTATATGGGCGTATACAGGGGTCCATTACCTTTCATAAAATATGGGTACATTAATGCAACCCTTTAAATTTTTGGGAGGGGTACCTTGGCCCACCCCTTAAGTTTTGGAAATTGACCAATTTAAACATTGGGTATTATACTACAGGACCCTAATATGTATTATGATAAATTTGGGTGGTCCACCTCGTTCCCTTCTAGGGGAACAAAATTGCCAAAATATAAACGTAAGCAATACGTTATACCACGTGTTTGGTTTCTGGTCAATTTTATCCCCTTTGATGAGGTATTATTATCCTTTATAGTTATATGGTCATGTATAGGGGTCCATTCCCTTTCATAAGATATGGGTATATTTGTGCACCCCTTTAAAAATTGGGAGGGTTACCTTGGCCCACCCCTTAAATTTCAGAAATTGCCCAATTTAAACATTTGGTATTATAGTACTGGACCCTAACATGTATTATGATAAATTTGGGTGGTCCACCTCGTTCCGTTTTAGAGGTACAAAATTGACAAAATATAAACGTAAGCAATACGTTGTACCATTTTTTTTTCTTTTGGCCAATTTTATTTCCTTGGATGAGGTCCTATTACCATATATAGTTATATGGTTATGTATAGGGATCTATTATCTATCATAAGACATAGGTACAATTGTGCACGCCCGGGAGGGGTACCTTGACCCACCCCTTCATTTTTAGAAATTGCCCATTTTACACATTTGGTATAATAGTATAGGACCCTAATATATATTACTATAAATTTGGGTGGTCCACCTCGTTCCCTTTTATGGGTACGAAATTGCCAAATTTTTAATACAACCACGTGTTTCGTTTTTCACCTAATTTATTCCCTTGGATGAGTTCCTATTACCTTATATGGTTGTATGATCATGTATAGGGGTCCATTAGCTATCATAAGACTTAGGTACATTTGTGCACCCATTTAAATTTTTGGGAGGGGTACCTTGGCCCACCCCTTTAAATTTGGAAATTACCCATTTTATATGATATATTTGGTATTATAGTATAGGACCCTAATAGAGATTACTATAAATTTGGTTGGTTCACCTCATTCCCTTTCATGAGTACGAAATTGCCAAATTCTAATATATTCACGTGTTTGGTTTTTGGCCGAATTTCTCCCCTTTGATGAGGTTTTATTACCTTATATGGTTATATGGTCATGTATATAGGTTCATTTCCTATCATAAGACATGGGTACATTGATGCACCCGTTAAAAATTTGGGAGGGATATCTTGGCTCATCCACTCAGTTTTAGAAATTGTTTAATATAAGCATTTGGTATTTTCGTAAAGGTCTTCAATATGTACCACTATAAATTTGGATGGTCCACCTCGTTCCCTTTCATGGGTAAAGAACTACCAAAAAACAAATTTCAGAGCTTATTGACCCCTATTTAACACGTTATATGGTTTATTACCTTCATATGGTTATGTTCGCTTTTAAATTTGGGAGTTATCAAATAACAAAATTCGGTAAACGTTTTCTAGGACCCATTGGTATTCCTCTTATGGCCAAATATTCAAAATTTAAAGGTTATTGACCGGCTTTATTATTGAATAAGTACAGGATTTATTACTTTTTTCATAAGACACAGGTGTGTTTGTGTACCAATCTTAAATTTTGGGAGGGGTAAATTTCTTATTGTCATATCAATAATTGGTAATTGTTCTTAGAATTGGGTGGTATCTCTTTCTTTGGGTAAATCATTGTCGAATATGAGTATGATCACGTGATCAGTTATTGACCTATGATGGGATTAGGAGTCCAGGGCACTGGTACATTTAAACTTTCTAATATAATTTGAGAATGCGTCATTGGTTTTGATTATTATAGCCAAATATAAACGTAAGCAATACGATGTACCACGTAATTGACCTTGATGAGGTAGTGTACAGGAATACATAGCTAACCTCATTGAATCTTATGACTCAGTCTTAATCAAATACATGCTACAACACTGGCTAAAACAAGTTATTGTTGATGCAATTTGATTGGTTGATCACTATCTTTCGTACAATCTGATTGGCTGATCACTATCTTTCGTGCAATCTGATTGGTTGCTGATTTTCAAATCGTTGCTGCATTTAGTTTTAAGTTTTTGTTTAATATTTTAAAAAGTTTTTGAAATTTTTATTTGAAATTTTTTTTGTTTGAAATTTTTAGTTTGAAAGTTTTTTTTATAAAGTTTTGTTCAAAAAGTTTTTGTTTGAAATTTTTGTTTCAAAATTTTCTGTTTGAAAATTTTTGTTTGCAATTTTGGTTTTGAAATTTTAGTTCGAAAATTTTGTTTGATATATTTTCGTTTGAAATTTTTAATTTTTTTCGTTTCAAAACTATTTTTTTTTGAAATTTTAGTTTAAAAAATGTTCCATTTTTTTCTGTTTATAAAATTTTTTGTTTGAACATTTTTGTTTCGAAATTTTTGTTTGGAAATTTTTGGTTTCAAATTTTTAAGTTTGTGCTTTCATTAGTGAAGAACCGGAACTGCTTAGAAGAAAATTTGGTTTGAAATTTTTTGTTTTAAAATTTGTTTCGACATTTTTGTTTGAAATTTTTGTTTCAAAGTTTTGTTTGACATTTTTAAAAGTTTGTGCACGCATTAGTAAAGAACCGGAACTGTTTAGAAAAAAAACCTCTGGCAACATTGTTTACCATGGTGCAATAGTACCATCTCGTTCCCTTTTATGGGTACGAAATTGCGAAATTTTAGTACAACCACGTGTTTCGTTTTTCACCTAGTTTATTCCCTTGGATGAGGTCTTATTACCTTATATGATTATATGGTCATGTATAGGGGTCCATTTCGTATCATAAGACATAGGTAGATTGATGCACCCCGGGAGGGATACCATAGCCAATCCCTTAAATTTTGGAATTTTTCCAATTTAAGCATTCGCTATCATAGTACATGACCTCAATATGTATCATGATAGATTTGGGTGGTCGACATCGTTTCTTTTCATGGGTAAAAAAATGGCCAAAATATAAACATAAGCAATATATTGTACCACGTGTTTGGTTTTTGGGCCAGTTTATCCCGTTTGATGCGGTCTTATTACCGTATATGGTCATGTATATAGGTTCATTTCCTATCATAAGACATGGGTACATTGATACACCCTTTAAAATTTGAGAGGGTTATCTTGGCTCATTGATTCAGTTTTAGAAATTGTTTAATATAATCATTTGATATCTTGGTACAGGTCTTCAATATGTACCACTATAAATTTGGATGGTCCACATCGTTCCCTTTCATGGGTAAAGAACTACCAAAATTCAAATTTTCGGAGGTTATTGACCCCTTTTTATAAGTATTTAGCACTTTATATGTTTATTACCTTTATATGTTTATGTGCCCTTTTAAATTTGGGAATTATCAAATAACAAAATTCGGTAAACCTTTTTCTAGGACCAATTGTAAATGTTGGCGTTCCTCTTATGGCCAAATATTCAAAATTTAAAGGTTATTGGGAGGGGTACATTTCTTATTGTCATATTAATAATTGGTAATTGTTCTTAAAATTGGATAGTGTCTCATTCATTGGGTAAAATTTAAGGTGTGGGCCAAGGTACCCCTCCCAAATTTTTAAAGGGGTGCACAAATGTACCTATTTCTTATGAGAGGGAATAGACATCCATACATAACCATATAACCGTACAAGGTAGTAGGACATCATCCAAGAGGATAAATTGGTCCAAAAGACGAAACACGTGGTACAACGTATTGCTTACGTTTATATTTTGGCAATTTTGTACCCCTAGAAGGGAACGAGGTGGACTAACCAAATTTATCATAATACATATTGAGGTCATGTACTATGATAGCAAATGCTTAAATTGGAAAAATTCCAAAATTTAAGGGATTGGCTATGGTACCCCTCCCGGGGTGCATCAATCTACCTATGTCTTATGATACGAAATGGACCCCTATAAATGACCATATAATCATATAAGGTAATAGGACCTCATAAAATGGAATAAATTAGGTCAAAAACGAAACACGTGGTTGCACTAAAATTAGGCAATTTCGTACCCATAAAAGGGAAAGAGATGGTACTATTGCACTATGGTAAACAATGTGGCCAGAGGTTTTTGTTCTAAACAGTTCCCATTCTTTACTAATGAGTGCACAAACTTTTGTAATATGTCAAATCAAACTCAAACAACAAATTCAAAAAAAAATTTCGAAACAAAAATTTTCACACAAAAAATTTCAAACCAAATTTTCTTCTAAGCAGTTCCGGTTCTTCACTAATGAGTGCACAAACTAAAAAATTTGAAACCAAAAATTTCCAAACAAAAATTGCGAAAAAAAATGTTCAAACAAAAAATTTTAAACAGAAAAAATTCGAATATTTTTTAAACTAAAATTTCAAACATTTTTTTTAGTTCAGAAAAGAAAAAAATTAAAAATTTCAAACGAAAATATTTCAAAAAACATTTTGAAACAAAAATTTCAAAACAAAAAAATTCAAACAAAAAATTTTCAAACAGAAAATTTTGAAACAAAAATTTCAAAAATTTTTAAACAAAACTTCAGAAACAATATTTTCCAACTAAAAATTTCAAACGAAAAAATTTCAAACTAACGGTTCAAAAAAAATTGAAATAAAAATTTTCAAACTAAAAGTATCAAACGACAAGAAAATTGTCAAAACAAAGTTTCAAACAAAAAAATTTTCAAACAAAAATTTCAAAAACTTTTTTAAATGTTAAACAAAAGTTATGTCAAACCAAACTTAGAAACAAAAATTTGAAACAATACTTTCGAAACAAAAATTTTCAAACAAAATTTCAAACCAAATTTTCTTCTAAGCAGTTCTCGTTCTTCACTAATGAGTACACAAACTTAAAAATTTGAAACCAAAAATTTCCAAACAAAAATTTCGCAACAAAAATGTACAAACAAAAAATTTTAAACAGAAAAAATTCGAACATTTTTTAAACTAAAATTTCAGACATTTTTTTTAGTTTTGAAACGAAAAAAATTAAAAATTTCAAACGAAAATATATCAAACAAAATTTTGAAACAAAATTCAAAAGAAAAAAATTCAAACAAAAAATTTTCAAACAAAAAAAATTTGAAACAAAAATTTCAAACAAAAACTTTTTAAATAAAACTTTAGAAACAAAATTTTCAAACTAAAAATTTCATACGAAAAAATTTTAAACCAAAATTTCAAAAAAAATTGAAACAAAAATTTCAAAAAATTTCGAAACAAAAATTTTCAAACTAAAAATATCAAACGAAAAAAAATTGTCAAACCAAAATTTCAAACAAAGAAATTTTCAAACAAAAATTTCAAAAACTTCTTTATGTTAAACAAAACATAAAACTGAATGCAGCAACGATTTGAAAATCAGCAAGCAATCAGATTGCACGAAAGATAGTAATCTGCCAATTAGATTCCACGAAAGATAGTGATCAACCAATCAAATTGCATCAACAATAACTTGTTGTAGCCAGTGTTGTAGCATGTATTTACTTAAGACTATGAGTCATAAGATTCAATAAGGTTAGCTATGTATCCCTGTTCACTACCTCATCAAGGTCAATCACGTGGTACATCGTATTGCTTACGTTTATATTTGGCTATAATAATCAAAACCAATGACGCATTCTCAAATTATATTAGAAAGTTTAAATGTACCAATGTCCTGGACTCCTAATCCCATCATAGGTCAATAACTGATCACGTGATCATACTCATATTCGACAATGATTTACCCAAAGAAAAAGATACCACCCAATTCTAAGAACAATTACCAATTATTAATATGACAATAAGAAATGAACCCCTCCTAAAATTTAATATTGGTACACAAACACACCTGTGTCTTATGAAAAAAGTAATAAATCCTGTGCTTATTCAATAATAAAGCCGGTCAATAACCTTTAAATTTTGAATATTTGGCCATAAGGGGAATACCAATGGGACCTAGAAAACGTTTACCGAGTTTTGTTATTTGATAATTCCCAAATTTAAAAGCGAACATAACCATATGAAGGTAATAAACCATATAACGTGTTAAATAGGGGTCAATAAGCTCCGAAATTTGATTTTTGGTAGTTCTTTACCCATGAAAGGGAACGAGGAGGACCATCCAAATTTATAGTGGTACATATTGAAGACCTTTACGAAAATACCAAATGCTTATATTAAACAATTTCTAAAACTGAGTGGATGAGCCAAGATATCCCTCCCAAATTTTTAACGGGTGCATCAATGTACCCATGTCTTATGATAGGAAATGAACCTATATACATGACCATATAACCATATAAGGTAATAAAACCTCATCAAAGGGGAGAAATTCGGCCAAAAACCAGACACGTGGTACAACATATTGCTTATCTTTATATTTTGGCAATTTCGTACCCATGAAAGGGTATAAGGTGGAGAACCCTAATTTATCATGATACATATTGAGGTCATGTACTACAATACCGAATGTTTAAGTTGGAAAATTTTTAAAATTTAAGGGAATGGCTACGGTACCCCTCCCCTTGGTGCATCAATGTAACTATGTCTTATGATAGGAAATGGACCCCTATACGTGACGATATAATCATATAAGGTAATAGGACCTCATCCAAGAGAATAAGTAAGGGTCAAAAACGAAACACGTGGTTGTACTAAAATTTGGCAATTTCGTACCCTACAACGGAACGAGGTGGACCATCCAAACTTACAGTAATATATATATTAGGTCCTATACTATTATACCAAATGTTTAAATTTGGCGATATCCAAAATTTAAGGGGTGGGCCAAGGTACCCCTCCCGGGGTGCACAAATATACCTATGTCTTCTGATAGGAAATGAACCAATATACATGACCATATAACCATATAAGGTAATAGGACCTCATCCAAGGGGATAAATTGAGCCAAAAACCAAACACGTGAATGTATTAAAATTTGGCAATTTCGTACCCATGAAAGGGAACGAGGTGAACCAACCAAATTTATAGTAATCTCTATTAGGGTCCTATACTATAATACCAAATATATCATATAAAATTTGTAATTTCCAAAATTAAAGGGGTGGGCCAAGGTGCCCCTCCCAAAAATTTAAATGGGTGCACAAATGTACCTATGTCTTATGATAGCTAATGTACCCCTATACATGACCATACAACCATATAAGGTAATAGGACCTCATCCAAGGGAATAAATTAGGTCAAAAACGAAACACGTGGTAGTACTAAAAATTTGGCAATTTCGTACCCATGAAAGGGAACGAGGTCGACCACCAAAGTTTATACTAATATATATTAGGGTCCTATACTATTATACCAAATGTGTAAAATGGGCAATTTCTAAAAATGAAGGGGTGGGCCAAGGTACCCCTCCCGGGCGTGCACAAATGTACCTATGTCTAATGATAGGAAATAGACCTCTATACATAACCATATAACTATATGAGGTAATAGGACCTCATCCAACGAAATAAAATGGTCCAAAAGAACAAACACGTGGTGCAACGTATTGCTTACGTTTATATTTTGGCAATTTTGTACCCCTAAAACAGAAGGAGGTGGACCACCCAAATTTATCATAATACATGTTAGGGTCCAGTGCTATAATACCAAATGTTTAAATTGATCAATTTCTAAAATTTAAGGGGTGGGCCAAGGTAGCCCTCCCAAATTTTTAAAGGGGTGCACAAATATACTCATATCTTATGAAAGGGAATGGACCCCTATACATGACCATATGACTATATAGGATAATAACACCTCATGAAAATGAAATGAAATGAAATCTTTGAGATTTACTTCCCACGGTTATGCCGGTTAGGCTAAAGGAGACGGTGATAATGAGTGATGAATGAAATGGTGGAATGAAGATAGTGGGAGGAAACGGGAGAACCCCGAGAAAACCCACGCACATGGTGTTTGCCCACCACAAAGTTCACTTCTCGGGGACTGGGATCGAACCCGGGACCCCAAGCACCAGAGGTGAACGCTCTACCACTGAGCCACCGCGGCCCTAACACCTCATCAAATGGGATAAAATCGACCAAAAACCAAACACGTGGTATAACGTATTACTTACGTTTATATTTTGGCAATTTTGTAACCCTAGAAGGGAACGAGGTGGACCACCCAAATTTATCATAATACATATTAGGGTCCTGTGCTATAATACCCAATGTTTAAATTGGTCAATTTCCAAAATTTGAGGGGTGCGCCAAGGTACCCCTCCTAAAAATTTAAAGGGTTGCATTAATGTACCCATATCTTATGAAAGGTAATGGACCCCTGTATACGCCCATATAACTATATAGTTTAATAATACCTCATCAAAGGGGGTAAATTAGGTCAAAAACCCCCGAAATTTGAATTTCTGGCAAATTTTTACCTATGAAAGGAAACGACATAGACACCCAATACTGAAAAAGGTACATACTATGGTCCTAGGCTACCACACCAAATTTTTAGATTTGGCAATTTCCAAAATTTAAGGGGGGTCCTATGTACCTCTGGGAAAATTTAGAAGGTGGGCCATGGTGCTCCTGTCAAAATTTAGAGGGGGTGGTCCTATGTACCCCTAGGTCATTGAGTCCGGGCCAAGGTCATTGACCTTTGACCTATTATGTCATAAAAGTCGGGGTCAAAGTCCAAAGTTTATTCAGAGTAACCCCCTTACTACTGGGCGAAGGAGACTACAATTAATGGGTGATATTAAAACAGAAATATCATACACGAAGACAAAAAGGTTAGCGGAGGACCGTGGAGCATGGAAGCTTCTCAGCTGCGGCAAGTGACCTGCCAATAAAGGCAGAATACCTATGATGATGATGATGATTTTCAATATTATTTTAATGAAAATGTGTTATGAAAATTAAATAAATAAATAAAAACCAACTTCCCTTATGCCGGGTTTGAACAAATACCTAAACCAATTTTTATTACCATGACGTTGCGCTAGCATGGTCTGCTACGAGGGACGAGAGCATTTAATGTTTATTTTGTGCGATATTTAAGTCATGACTCTTGAATTCATTTGTATCCGCAAATAAGATCAGATAATAAATGAAACGTTTGGGATCCACAAATATGGATGCCGGGCATAAGTCCTTGACCAGGTAATGGCGACTTCTTCGGAGTCAAATGCAGAATATAAGAATTAAATCTGTCATATACGTAGTTTGTTGTGGAGAAGAAACTCAATTGTTAACGAAAGGTTTAATAACAGCTCAAGTTATTTATAGAAACTATGTCAAATATTATTGAATTGACGTGTTGAAACGAAGAAAAATAGCATTGCAAGAGGAGGCAAAGACGCCTAACGTTAACACAGTAAAGACGAATCGTTCATCACATAGTGATCGTGGTTCAGTGGTCAGGACGTGTTGCCAGTAATCTCGAGGTTCTTTTATATGATCCACGTGAAGACGTATTTCTTTTCTTAAGGATTTTTGATGGCGATATAATGGCGGTGAAACGCTTTATTATCTTCAAATACTTGAATCCTCGGATGTTTCAGTACTTGAACTATAAAATTTTCAGGAAATAACAATAAATAATAATAATTATTATCTCGTAGTAGATTAAAGGTTAGAAGCTTATTCTTGCTCACTTCATACTATTATAAGCTGAAACATGAATTTTGGCAAGAATATTTAGGTTTTGTTTAATTTTGCCAGCGAGACGAGGAATTTCTCATCTTGTTTCTAAAACAAAACAAGCAAAATCGAAACAAGAATTAAGATTTTACATTCTAGACGGGACAAGGCTAACTCAAATTATCATGTAGCTTTTAAATGAGAATCCAGACGAGAAGAAAAGTATCGTAAACATTTGACGTCTCATTTCGATTCTCTAATTAGTGTATGGCCATTCTTTAAGTAACACATGCTCTATAGACTGAATATTATACCCTATTTTGTTACTTCGTATTTCGGAGCTCATCGAATTATGGTCTGTTCAGATGTTTTTGTAGCAAAGCTTTTATGATTAACTTTATATACTCTAAAAGTTATTTTATGATATGCCTTACTGTTTAGCGATATTCAGTTATTTTTGTTACAGTTATTTCCCTTTAAAACGTATGGTAGAATACTTTCTATATGAAACATTAGTGAACGCTTTGGTTTCAAATTTGGGTAGTTGCAGAGATGTATCTTGGAGATACGGACTTCTCTCGTCGAACTCCCGACTTTTCTGTAAGTTTTGCCTAACTTTTGGTCAACATTAAAAAATGTAATACCATTATTATTATTATTATTATTATTATTATTATTATTATTATTATTATTATTATTATTATTATTATTATTATTATTATTATTATTATTATTATTACTGAAGATTTGAGACCTCAATAGTACGTCCTATTCTGATTCCAATATTTTATTAACAATGAAACACTCTGATTTCGGACAAATTGAAATACTATCACGTAGAGAATTCAAATTTAAAGAAAGACATACGAACACGCAAAGACACGAAGGAGAAAGTGGTCTTAAGAGTAATTTGAGCTCTTAACTGGAACCTGGTGCCTCAAAAACCACTTCTTTTCTGATTCACTGAAAGTATCTCCGTAACATGTTTGTATTATATTGGATTATACGCGTTTTACAGTTATTTCTAGTATATTTGAACGATAGGGACACGAACGCAGATACATCGAGGACATTTAAAATTTCAAAGGATCTCCCATCGGAAATCGACCCCTGACCCCGATCACTGAAGAATTCGCTGGGTGAGGTACCTGAAACGTTCCCAAGGCAAGTAAGCTTGTGATGAACATCTGGTGCTCGTGGGTTTTCTAGTTACACTCCCTTTACCTCCCAACTTCTCATTCCACCAATTCGTCCATCATAATTAGTTTGCTTTAATCATGGTCTCCCTCAATCTAACAGGTATAATCGCGAGACATTAAACGCAAAGATTTCATTTATTTCATTTTCAAACGGTTAACCGAAACCATACCGAACTGAAATAGTTGTATTTTCTATTGTTCATTAACATGTTTTCCCAAAAAAGAAAAAAGTACAGAGAGAAAAATATGGAGTATCGTAATTGCATTCAAAAGTGAAACAGTTAATTCATAATACCTTAACTTAAAACAAAAGCATTACATATCTTACGGAACTTTTCCAAAATATGTATGGATATCCTAAAAAAAAAAAAAAAAAAAAAAAAGCCATATAACGTCTGTTTCCAAACATTACTAAACCAAATTATGGTTCGGTTTCTGAAATAAACCGACACATTCTGTCCAAACTTTGAATCGAACCCAAACCGATTTTAGAACACCAGGTTTTAGAACACGGCTAGTGGCTAGGTTGTTTTGTTTAAAACAAAGTGTTTAAAACAAATGATTAAAACTTGTGATTTTGTTTACAACACATTTTATATACGTTTTTAATATTTTGTTTTTAACACGTGTATTTTAAGACCTCATTTTAAACATACGTTTATTTTCGTTTTATTTTATTTTTGTAAAAATCAATCTGGCAGAGAAAGAAAATCGTCGCGAAGTATTTTCTACTGAGGAGAATATTTTCTTCCCATGTGAATGTTTTGATTTCAGATGGCTACAGCAGGTCAATTTTTGTATCTACAATTTATGTGGTCTCTTTTCCCCTTGTTTCTGGAGCTTATTGTATTGTTTGAATGCTTCTCAGTTAACTTGCGAGAATGTGTCGTAGTCGAAGGTTGGACTTCTTGTAGAAACTGATATTAAAAGACAAATAAAAGAATTATCCTAAAAACAAGTTTTTGTGTTGTACTCAGAAAACAAACAATTCTTTTTGCTAAACTGGGGTTCTGAAATTAAAATATCGCAGGTATTCGTTTTTACATTTTTTTTTCAGTCTCCGTATATACATACTTTAGAGAAAAAATCCGAAATGAAAGAAAGGAAAACTACGCGACTAGGTGCAATCTAGAATTTTATATGATTGAGGCTAGAGATTGGGGTACGTTTAGAGGTCATTCCTAAATTTAAGATTTTTTGAGCAGTAATAAGTCCTTACAACGAATAAATACGATGTTTGGTCAGCTATAATCTATTTCTATTGCCCGTAAGGAGCTATACACCTATTGTATATTGTTTCGGCTCAAGTATTCCAAAGATGGCTTTACTTTCGCGTTTACTATGGTCTGCTTAAAATTCTGGAAATTGGGCCCAAGCAACTATGCAGTTTTGATGAATATTTGCTCGGTATTTATTCGGTGTAAGGACCTCAAACTTGTTCTGTTGGACTTTTCTTATCAAAAGGTTTCTAAAACTGCCTTACTGTCCCCAAAGTCTGAAATTCAGAATGGAGGTGCAGGCGGCTGCCCTCCTGCCTCACTGACGAGGGGCTATTATACGAAACTATCCTACGCCCTTTCACGTGGTTCTATTTACATTTATGTCAGACTCTTGACTGCGGAGATATTACGTTTTGAGATAGAATCCATTTGCTGAGTAAAACTGAACCTTATTGAAAATGGACTTGAATCCATTGTGCTCTGGACGCTACAAATATTCTTTTTCATCAATAAATTATTGACTTTAAAAACCCAATTACATAAATTTATAGAAATATTCTAAAGTTAGCACAATATGAAGTATGCTTCAAACATTACATTTCGAAAATTTATTATTTTAAAATAACTTTATTAGCATTAGTGTTCTCAAATAGTAATCGACTTTTGCAACTAAAATCTCACCCATCTCCAGGAAACGCGAATTTACCCTATAAGGACATAATTAGAAATCTTTCAGAGGCAGTAACTAGGAAATGATTTGTTTTAGGACTAAAGTAACAGCACAAGCATATTTCTGGTAAACGTCAAGCTTTACAACATGTAACATGACTCTCTTTACGTTTAAAAATTGGAATACCAATAAAAAATGGCCGCCATGATTTTTGATAGCTCCATCGGATATGTCAGACCACTTCTAATTTTCATCATTCTCCCTCAATACGTTCTAAATACACAAGAATGGTGAGGACTTTATTTCACCATGTATATTGATAGATTGTGTGAAATTCCCATAGTAGATAGATTTTAAAACGTACCTAAAAAGCTTATTAGAACGAAGAATGTATTCATGAGAGTCACGATCACGAGAGGGTATCGTGATATGAAATAGGTTGACAATTAATAATCTATATTAAAGTATTCTGTACCCAACACAGTGTAGTCTTCACCAGCATAATATAAATGAAAAGGTCGGTTGAAAGCAGTGTTGCTATTCAGCCACTTCGCTAGAACCGGTTATTAAAATATTTCGAAGTCGCAGAACCATTTGTCATACCCAGACATAACACTAAATTTTACCCAGATATACCCAGAAACAGTAAATTCTTGTTTAACTATCTTTGTTTTCAGAAATTCTTACAGCTAAAGGATTACATATGATTCCGCTGAATAAGGTATAAGAGGTTTATTTCTTAATCACAAATGCTCACATATTATGAAGAAGAACTGGGATCACTCGAGTGTAGCGGTGACAGTTGAAGCCCATACATATCATTATCAACACTTGTCGATCTATTGCTGAATTAAGGTCTTTGCAATACTTTTTGACAACCACCTATCTTGAGTAATTTGTTTCCAAGATATTCGCAGTAGTACCTAATTTCATCACACCTCCTTGTATTTGAATGCAGTGTATGTCACTTCTTGTCACTTGTGGTATCCAGTAAGTGTGTGTCGTGTGCCAAATATGTTTAAAATATTTTAAACATCTTTTTCATGTTTTAAACACATGTTTTGTTCTTTAAAAAAATCTATTTTTTCCAAACCTATTTTCTATTGTCTAGTGAATTCAACTGCCATTATGCAAATTTGGGAATAGAACTCCTATAGTCCCCGATTTCCGCTAATATATATATATATATATATATATATATATATATATATATATATCGGGTGATTCCGTTAGTCCGTATCAGGCCTTTAAATCGAAAACAGTCCGAGATATGTATAAACTGAAAAACATGTGAGTAGTGACGAATTTGAGATTCCCGGGAAGAAATAGTGGTGGTGTTTTATTTCAGCAGTAGTGGGAAGGCACTACAGGAAGTCTTTGAATGAATTCAACAACGATCTTCACATCTCGCTCGCATGTCGTATTGGGGCGAACTGAGTGGCATCTTAGACCATTAGGTTTTGTTGAGCCTTCAGTAGATTGTGTAACAGTGTAATTCACAAACCTTTGTAAGATATCTAATGTTGAGAGCAAAAATTGAAGACAAACTCTTCTATAGCCTTCACCTACGTTAATAAAATACTGAAAAAATGATGCCCGTGGGCTCTCTCCCTGAATCCTCCTTCTTTTCACTGGAATTTGTCTGGTTGCTCCTAAGATCCAATTCATTTGATCATTCGGTTTTCAAGAGAAAAAGTGTCTATATAAGAATTCGTGCCTTTCTTCCGGAATATTAGAACATTTATTTGGACAAGACTTGCATTTGTTTGGTTGTATTTGTTTCTTATCCCCTCTTTCTTGCTTGTTTTTGTTGTAGACTTGGTCACATTGCTTTAAGCGTTTTCTTTCTCTCTTTTTGAGGAGTTTTCTTTTTAATTCTTAATCCCTTTTTCCCTACGATGTTTTTTCCTGGTGTAAAAGAAATATTTCTACTTACAACCTTCCTCCGTTTCCTAGCACCGCTTTCCTCGTTGTAACCACCATCTGAATTCGATTTTGCAGCTGAATTTTCTGAAACCCTTTTTCCCTTAACATATAATATATCTTCATCTGAAGAGGTGGGTGTTTTGTCCGATTAATCTGTTCAGTTTTCGGAAGGACAATCCTGGTTAAGTGTGATATCGTCGTCACAGAAATAGTCTAAATAGCTCAGTCCCAAATTTTGCTCTTTTTCTTAAGTTCCGCTTCTTAGCGAAATAATATTCATCTCTCTTTCTCGATTCTTTTCTGAAGTCCCCTATTCAATCGGGTTTAGGTCTCTTCCTCTACTACTGTCTCCTGATGCTTGTTTGGGTTTTCCTGCTTTCTTCGGTCATCTCCTAATCTTCGTTTAGAGCCCCTTCCACTGCGATTGTCTCCTAATGCTTCTTTGGTTTCTCCTTCCCTACTTCAGTTTTCTCCTCACCCTGGTTTACGGTCTCTTCCACTGCTACTGTCTCCTGATGTTTCTTTGGGTTTTTCTTTCCTTCTTCAGTCTTCTCCTCATCCTAGTTTAGGGTCTCTTCCGCTGCTACTGTTTCCTGAGGTTTCTTTGGTTTCTCTTTCCCTTCTTCAGTTTTCTTATCATCCTGGTTTATGGTCTCTTCCACTGCTAGTGTCTCCTGATGTTTGTTTGGGTTTTTCTTCCCCTCTTCACCCTTCTTCTCATCCTTATCCAGGGCTTCTTCCATTGCTGTGAGTAAGGCCCCAATTTTCATGATCTCTTCGAACAGATAACTATATTGGAATATGTCTCGTTTGGTATCCTCGGCTTCGTGACTTGCTTTTCATCTTGCTGTTTGGTTAGATTGAAAATTCTCCTCCCACGGGAAAACCGAAAGAAGAAAATATCAAAAAAGAGAGAAAATTAAACCGAACTAAAAATGTGATAAAAGTAATATTTTTTTAAAGTGAAGTGCACAGTAATAGTTTTAAAATCTTTGAGTAATAGTACCTCATGCCTATTAAATGAAGCTAACTTTTGAAGTTGGCAGAAATCTTATATCCATTAAATAAATTAGATAGTTTTGATTTCCATTGAGTTGGAATTTTAGCTGTAAGTAGTAGGCACTTGGTAGTTTAAGTCGAAGCTTTAGGAAAATATTACTCTGCTCTTTTAAATCGGTTTAATTTGTATATAATTAACATTCACAACTTGTTAAATGTCGGTGGGGTAGGGGCAACATGCCTACTGCCAAACGGCACTGGATAGGTAGAGCATAAGCACGAACCTTGTTCTAGCCGGTCATCCAAACTGAGGATCTCCATGATATTCCTCAGTCTTAACAGGCGAATGCAGGGATGACACTTTCTGTAAGACCAGAGCCGCTGGCTTTCTACATCCTTGACCTCGATACTTCTTCGGCCTGATCCTTAGTTTCCTAAAGGCCACAACGTACTTCACATTGCTAATTAGTTACTAAAAGAAACCTTTCTTAACAACTAGTTTTCATATGCAATACATTACATACAACGATCATTACAATAAGAATAACTGCCATCAAACATCGATAACACACAACTGCCACGTCATGAACAGGTAACATAGAAGACGTGCATGGCTACCGAACATAATAGAATGCAGATGTATGCCTGTTATGGGCAAACAAAATTATGTGAGTTAATTTCGACTAGCGCAAACTGTTGGGGCACAAATAACTGCTGCCAGTACACCTGAGACAGTCGTACTTGTGGGATATTCAAGCGCTACAGTGTTAAGGTTTTACCCACAGTGCTCTTAACGGTCAGTCATCCGCCAAACCATCACACTTAGATCAGGTACGTGCGGTGGTCAGAAAACGAACAACGAATAGCACTATGTTATCTCACTACAGGCGTATGTCAATGGAGGAATTGACGCAACAGTACAATGTGGGCCAATAAATCCTTCAACAAATTTCAGCCATGACCATGGGACATACCTTACATCGGTTAGGGTATCATAGTCGTAGACCAACACTATTACAACACAGAAATAACATATGGCCAACATGGACAAAAGAAAAGGGATCATTGGACTATGGATCAATGAAAGAAGGTTATCTGCAGTGGTAAGCTCCGCTTTTCACTGAACCATGTCGATGGGATTGTTGGAAACAGAATAAGTATACGTCTCCGGGTTGCTGCATGGTAATTCAATAGCACGGTGGCGGTGCTGGTTATTGTCTGGGTCTGGGAAGCGACGCATAGATATTTCTTACATGATTAAACGTTTCATGGCGCAAGATATTGCAACCCATACCTCCAAGTCCAAGAGGACAGCGCCATATTCTAGCAGGAGAACGGAAGATGTAATGGGGCTGCGTTTATTACATAATGGTTGGAGGAATATGAAAATTGGTTTCCAACACTACCCTGACATCCAAAATTACCAAACTTAACACTATTATGCATGTATGGAACATGCTGGGATGTTCTGTGCAGTGTGCTGCACATTGTCCAAATATACACAACTTGCAGGAACTGCTGCAGCTTAGATGTCTTGGACTGAACCTGCAGAATACAAGGAGTATACCTTGAGGAATCTATTCATGAGCCTTTGAATGCTTTGATTACCCAGAGAGTTGAACGAACACATTATTAGGTAAGTATGCCTAATGTAGTGATTGTTTAGTCTTAATGTATAAAATAATCATTTCTAATAACTTGTCAACGATAGGAATATTTTATATAACATTTTTACTAAATTTGTAACGATTCCTTCACCATTCCGTAAGCTGAACAGTGTTACCTAATGCAAAAAGCTCCGCTGATATCAGAATTTTCGGAGATATTATTGGAGAAAGATAAACTACATGCATACATAGAGACATACTAGAAAAATGAATTGTTGGAAATCCTACGTTATTTTCAGTGCGTGAAACCACTATATTGTTGTTCACGTAAGCAATACAATGTTTAGAACACACTTTTTGTGATTGTTCATATTTTAGGCTAAAGGAGACGGTGATGATGTGTAATGAATGAAATGGTGGAATGAAGAAAATGAGAGGAAACGGAAGAACCTCGAGAAAACCCATGCACACGGTGTTTGCCCACCACAAATTTCACTTGTCAGGGGCTGGGATTGAACCCGGAACCCCAAGGACAAGAGATGAACGCTCTACCACTGAGCCACCGCGAATTTACAACGATATTCTCAACGTCTTAAAGGCAACGTTTAAATTTCAAAAACCCATTGATATTCTTTAGAAAATCTTCAGACTACTACGGTGAATATTAAGCCATGTATGTTGACAGTAGTTCCCCGCAGATCATAGGCGTATCGATCCTAGCAGGCAAGTCCAAGATGGATACGGTCATTCCGGGACTATGGAATGCCCCATAGGAGTCCTCATATAATTGACATAGTGAAGTTAAATGCAAACCAATGAAAAAACAATTTCTAATAGTTCTTAATATAAAGTTACAATATAAAAAAATCTCAGTTTAAATGTCTATTTCTGCCTTTAATGAAAATATTTGTGGAAGTGGAAGCAACTTGTAGAATTTAATGTCAGAAAATCATAATTATTTTCATAAATTTTCATTTTTTAGGGATTTTCTAGACTTTGGTTTACGTGAGGATTATGTCCCCTAGGCCCGCTATTTACACCTAAGCTACAAAAATAGAAAATTAACGATGCGCGTGCGAAATAAACAAATCGAAAATTAACGATGGAACACACACAAATTTCTTACAAATGTTACGTCTTGTTTCAATATTAGCACGAATTGTAAATTAAGTTGTAAAAACACAAAGCTCTCTACAACTGAAAAGAACTTTAGTTTATCTTGCCAACGTATTATTTTTTGTTGATCAAGGTAGATTAAAGATTGACAACTAGAAATCAACGTTCACGAACATACTTATGCTACTCGGGAGGCTTATTTAAACCGGAAAGCACCGCAAGTTCGTTCCGCTAAATATTTTGTGTAGGAAGTCAGTTCTGCGACATTTGTCTCTTTTAGCAACATTTCGACACTAGTTAGTAATATTAAAGTTCATCTATCAAACTATTATTAATTATCGATACTAAAACCAGTATGTAGCTTGCGCCATTAGTTGATTCCGGTCATTGGATATTCCGGCAGAGAACAAAAACGAAGGATCAGCAGAACTGAGCAATAAACTACAGCAATAGTTCTTACAAGCCTGATTGTAAGCTTTTTTCTGCCCGCCAACAATTACCATCGCTAGACTTATATTCACGCAAAGAATACCGTTGCGTTTACTGTCTGCGAATATCTTGTTTAGGATTTTAATTAAATTCGCAGAAATGTTGTTGTGCTAAGGGTTATAAATAAGTAAACAAAAATCTGCTTTCCCCCACCTATTGTTGAAAAGGACGCATATGTACAATAATTTTACCATTCTCCCTGAAACAATTAAAATAACACCGACTATTTAATACACACCAGCCCTATAAGGAAAGTTCTGTTCCTATTTTGTTGACAAGTTTTGAAATTATTAATTTTTATTATAAATGAAATCGAAATTATTCATTTTTGCCATAGGCGTATTTAGGATTTTGTTTCGGGAGGGGCTTTGCTAACTTTCGGGGGAATGGGACTTTGCCTGGAAATGTGAAAATTCTGCAAGATATTTAATTTACTTTACTATACTAAGTAAGATTTCGGGGGGACTTAAGCCCGGAAGCCACCCCCCCAAATACACCACTGATTTTTGCCTACTATTTAGTGAAATGATGTTAGATAATTGATATGGGAAACCATACAGTAAAGGGAACGCAAACAATCATTGTAAAAACTTCATAAAAGTTGCTTCTTACCTTACCGTTGTTTTCCTCTTTCATAGATTAACATACAATGGCAATTTCAGTCTACTGGGGAAAATGTATTAAATGTCAAGCCTAGAACCTCTGAGCACCTACCCCTTTGCTTGCTCACAACACACTATTTTTTTCCTAATAGGCGCTCTGAAGTCGTGTAAAGTGGACGCTCGTGCAGCTCGAAAGTTTTCGCTTAAGAATTTCTGCACCGAAATATGAAACCTTAAAATGTATTATTCGACGTCACACAATGTTATTGCAAGTAAAACAGCAATAAGTAGCTATAACAGTATTACCGTTTACTTAAGAAGTGAGGCTGAGAGCCTCTTACGTATATTTTTAAGATAGCAAAATTACTGTAAGGAAAAGTATTTGTTCTTAGAAGATAAATAGAACTGCAACCAATACTGGAAATCATTGATATCATTACATCAAAATTGTTTCAAGCGACTCAGAACCAACTTCAAGCTGTCGCTTACTACACTGTTGCCATGAAATATTGTAATAATTATCTTCATACCAAATTTATTAGATCCAAGCACGAAAATAATTTGGTGTTTCAAACAATCTAGACTGCAAGTCAGTTTCTTGTTTCCATCGGAAACATTTATACAGTAAATACAAACGACTGAGTGTTACATACGGCATATTTCTCCAGTAAGTCTAATTACACCCGAGTAAGCAACATAGCTATCTCGGCCACGGTTAAAGACAGAAACATGGCGATTAGACCTTAAAATTCTGAGCCAAAAACTGCAAAAAATTCAATTTCCAAAAAAATGTCGCTTACTGCGTTAATGCAGGAAAGGGACGATTATGAAGTAACAGAAGAGGAATTGAGAATTTCAAACAGTAAACTGTGAGTTGTGGTCGTAAGTCTTGCTTTTCTTTTCATTAATTCCCTCCTATTACTCCCAATCTGTAGTTGCCAACTCACAATTTTAAGGGACTTAGAAACATTCAGGCACTCAAATATGTTTCAGGGAAGTGTACACATGGTCTAAACGGATTGTCAAAATTCGGTGATAGTGTTTGCTCTATCCTAGATCACTATAAATGATGTCAACTTGTGTCAGTCCACATATTGATGCAGTTTCCTATTGGATGCACTTTTGATTGAATGCATTGGGTTGGCTGCCATTGATTGGAAGTCACAGATGTTGCACACTACAACGAGAATGTGAATGCTGTCGCTATTATGCTTGAGTTGAGAAATGTAGTGTTTCCGAATGATTCCTCTTTAAATTTATCGTACGTTCGTCCAATAAGGACACCGACTTAACATGAGATAGCATCACAGAAAGCAAGGCTAATATAAGAGGTGGCGCTGCAGGTCAATGTGCCAACCATCTCTTTCTAAAATAATAACGTATTTCTGAAATACTTCTATTGATGCTTCAAGTTTGATGTCATTTCTAGAATTTTCTCGTGGTTTTACAATTTTCACGAACTGTATTGCATAATGGAAGATAAAGTAAACAAATACGGGCTTGGCAAAATTTCGAGAAGAGTCAACAGACAGAAAATATTCAGGTTGCCATTTTTATCAAATAACAGCATCGACATTTAATAACACATACAACCACAGCATTAGAAATACTACAGTTCATGCATTTTTTGAATGGAATTTTATTTGTATGTTGTTTTCAAAAGAACAAAATATTACATTAAATATTTGAGGAATTTTTAGCTCGGTACAGCAAATATGCATGTGTCACCATGCACACATGCAAAATTCATTATATTTGATAGCTTTAAAATTAAAGTATTTTCACCTTGTGGGAACTAAAGCCTAGCAACGCATGAATATAAGTACATAAAATAAGTTAATGCAGAACTGTTCATAAATCACCTTTGTAAATGCTTTTCAACTCCACTTTATTATTTTACATTTTTATAGAATATTGCCATATCGATGAATAAATCTTAATATTCCTCTAAGTAAAATACAAATTAATTTCAATAAAAATTTAGTCGTTTATGGTAAATGTAACTAGGAAAATAACACAATGCAAATGGCTGTAAAAATATTTTCGATCACAATGTATGAACGCCTACGTATAAAAGCAGAGACGTTTAGGAGAGTATTTTACAATAATGTGTATTAAGTTATGTATATTGTCATTTGGTGGCAGCGCTGGAACTCTAAAATCATACATAGGTAACAATATTAGTTATTGTATGTGAATTAAATTGCGTATACCTATTAATATAATCAGAAAGACATTCTCGTTCAGGTTACTTACGTAATCTTTTCGCTTTTCACCTCTTCCTTCATATTACAGGAATTTTCGACAAGAAATTTAGCGAAAAATTGAGAAAGAATAAAGGTGTTTGATATTATTTATGTGCTTAAAGATAATTCCTATTAGATGTTGGTTTCGTCGAAGCTTGTTTTAATATTAATTTTTTATGACAATAAATCATTAAATTAGTAGCATTGTTGTTATATGTTAGGCTATAAGTATTGTATTAGAAATTATTTTGTTTTGCACCGTGCTTACTAATAAGACAATTACATTAATTGCCTTTTTAAGCACATATATTGAAGGTGTGAAAAATAATGTTTTATTGGTTCAGACATGTTAGAAAAGTTTTGTATGTGTAGCTCTAGTTTCCTCTGAGCAAACTAGAAAGATTCCTCTTTGCCACCGTCGGAGGAAGTTTATTTGCTTTACTGTAGTGTTTCTTTTATTTTTCGTGTTATTTAATTTTGATAATTAAATGGTTTATTCGTATAATAATTTTAATAATTAATTCATGTTAAAAATTTATGAAGAGAAAATTAATTTAACAACTCAGATTCTATTATTATTATTATTATTATTATTATTATTATTATTATTATTATTATTATTATTATTATTATTATTATTATTATTGTTGTTGTTTTTTATTAATATTTTGGTAAGTAATTCAGTTCTTAGCACTTTAAATAATATTAGCTGTGCATGATCGAAGAAACTTTATATCAAGACGTCTAAGCGAAACACAAAGTGTACCTACACATCCATCACACGAAGTAGAAAACAATTTCTACTGATTTATCTACATATTTGCTTGTTAGTAAATAATTAAACTAACGTGAGCAGTTTAGTTTCAAAATATGGTACGTAAAAGCATTTTCTTTTATAATAACTGGCACTTTGCATATCATTAAGATATAACCAGAAACTCTCTAAACATAAATGGTTTTACTATAATATCATTGGGTTTACTCACTGAACAGATAGTAATTTCAGCAATTGTTCTAATCATATAATTGCCTAATAAAAGGAAGAAGTTAGATTGCCAGAAGTGTGTAAAATTGATATAAAATCTTGTGTTTCTCATCGATAGTGTAATCTGGAGAATATATCTTATCATCATTTACCGAGTTACGGAATTTGTATGGATCTTCCAACTGCAATATAACACAGGAATTATCCTTATAATGAAATCACGCTAACATGAATAAAATGTATATTACACGTTAATAAAATATCAAAGGAATTTTGATATGTGATGATTCGATGCTGCATATGGATATCATTGTTTCGAAAGAAGAAAAATCACTCAACTAAACAATTTCGTTAAAAAAAAAAAAAGAAATTTATATGAAGGCACATGAAGAGGATAATATTAATATGCCTCCATTTAACAAAGGCTAGTAACGAGAAATTGATTACCACTTTTGAAGTTATTTCGACAAGTATTTGGTGTTTTGTTTAACACCGGTCTGCATTTATTTGTTTTGAGCTATGGAACGAAAGGGGTGATTTAAAATTATGTTTAAAATAAAAAAAATAGTTGAATTATGAAAGCATCTACACTACTTTGAAATATATGTTTAGTCCTTATCTAAGGTATTCAGTTACTAATATCGATAACTAAACCTTTTCATCTGTTAAGAATGGCAAATTAATTATTGTGTGAATCACATAGATAAAACTGTCCTTTAGCACCTAGTAAGTTGCATTGCTATAATATCACAAACTATGCAACTAGTATTAGTAATTACAACGTTGATTACTAGCTTAGAGTAGTTTTACATTTACTGTTTTCACCATGTCTTCATTCGGTATATTTGAAATATGTAATAAATTATACAAAGTTTTATGTTTTCCGTAATGTTTCACAAAAATACTTTTAGCATAAGAAGTGTAAAAAAAATTACTTTAGTAGAAGTACTACAATCTTATTTTGATTTTCTTGTGGACTTTTAATGTATCTATCTAGTTGACTATACTCCACTGCTTGTAACAATATGATAAATCATTTATGCTACACTTCGCTATATCTTCTAGGAATCACGTCCGCTAAATAACAAAGATATTATTTTTTGTAAAGATGGTAGTAGTAATGAGGCCATTCTATCGCACTGTTGGTTGTTCAATGTAAGGCTCATGCTCCTGAGCATTAATGCAAATGAGGTAGAGGCAGTTTGGACCTATTATTGCGTCGTCTATTGAAATTTTGCTTATCCTTACTCAGGGGCCATGCACGCTGGTGCTAATAAGTCAGAGGTACCTTGGCCTCCCTAATGCGTTTATATGACATGATTGAATTGGGATTTCTGGTAAAGAGGTTATGATGGTTTGTTTGTTTTCTTTTATGGGTACAAAAGTATTATAAACATGGTCTTTGACCTCTTTCTTGATGATTTATTACGCTATGAATTAGTACAGGGTTTATATATGCTTTTCATTTTCGTTCCCATTTATGGTATACAATTTGGAAAGTTTATCCTCTTTGATAAGATGTTATTACTCTACATCGTTATATATTTGGAATAACATCGGTACTAATGAAAACGAATGAAATGAAATCTTTAGTTTTACGTCCCACGCTTATGCCGGTTAGTCTAAAGGAGACGGTGATGATGATAAATGAATGAAAGTGTGGAATGAACAAGGTGGAAGGAACGGGAGAACCCCGAGAAAACAAATGCACAGGTCTTTGTCCACGACAAAGTTCACTTGGCGCGACCTTGGATCGACTGTATCACTGAACTGGGATTTTTAGCTTGGAGGTTATACTAATTATTTCATTCCCTTTTATGGCTATAAAATTACTAAAGCAAGGTCTTTCATCTCTTTCTTGATGATTTTTATGTTATCAATAAGTAGACCCCAGTAATAGGTAAACTCAAAAACAACTCAACTCAACTCGAAAACTTTGGGAGGAATACTTAACTTTTGGTTAAGGTTTAGTTTTCATTCACGGGACTTATGGGACTTGAACCACGATATTCAATTGTCAAAAAATATGTCCAGGAAAACACATTTATTTGAGACGCATAGAAAAGGGGGAGGGGCGATCCCGGACCTGGCTTGTCCCTCTCAAATAACAACAATAATTTATATTGTATTCGTTTGTGGATTATATAAAACTGTTGGGAAAATTTAAAAAGCTCTTTTTGTGGATTGACTTATAATGATATGTTTAAAAGGAAAGGTCTTCTATATCGTGTTACATATGCATACGTATTCGTTGCCAGTATTGTTGGCATTGTTTGTTTGAACTCATACGTTGTTTAATTGTCCAATAATGAGTAATGATTTACTTTGCAAGGATATATTTATTCTTTGAGAAGGAGAGAAGGGATGTAATGAAGTGATTTTGGACCTAGTTAGTAGCTCTCATTTTCGTTTGCGGATTAAAATAAAAAATGACGTCATACTTACTTTTTCCTTAAATCTGATTGGTTCACTCTTTTAACTATTAATCATACTTATGTAACGAGATAATATCGTGACTTATTTCTTAAGACAAAACAAGAATATATATATAATGGTTTACTTTGAAAGAATAATTCATTCCTAGAGAAGGCAAAAGAGGGAAGTGATGAGATGATTTCGAACCTAGTTACTACGTTTCTTTTCCGTTCCTGAAAAAATAATAATGCCGTCACATTTACTCTTTGTTTAAATCTGATTGCTTCATTGCAATAACTCTTCTAACACATTAAAATGGGTATCAAATATTGCTATTTGATAGAGCGATTTAAACGTTAAGCGTTCCAGTGTTTAGTTTAATTAGTAACGGCTAATTTTTCAACACCAGTTGTTATAGCCTTGTTATAATTCCTTTACGTTTATGAATAATAATATTTTCAATATTGTGTAGTATTTGTAAGCTTGATTGGTTCTTTATTACATTATCTGGACGAGTATATACTTTTATAGGGCAAGAGTACACGAACGAACATTTTAAAATTGCGTGATTGGTACGAACTTTATGTGGGTTAATTTTACAGAACCAAAGTCATGGTTTCCAGAACTAATTTTAGTATTTGATTATCAAACATTGCTAAAGATATAATGTGGAAACGTTTCTAACCTCATATATTCTATTTATTATGTTATAGGCATGTGCGGTCTACATTTAGACTCCGAAATTCACGGGTTTGATTGTCGATGAGAGCTAATACTTAAATTGTGCTCTTTAGTATTTATGTTCTACATAGACGTTATGTGAGCTCTTCAAAGTGGAGTTTGCTGTCACTTTATTTACACATAATGAGCATATACGTACCTTAATGCACCCCTCTTAAGCTTTTTGATAAAGGAAAACCACGGAAGCTATATGACACTTTAAGGTCACCTTCCTGGACATGGTGTTAGTTCGTGTGATTTATATCTTAAACAACTTGACGATGGAGTTGAAAACAGCATCGCAAAATATTTTAGTACGTGCCAAAAATTTTCAGTGAGTGCAGAGAAGGAATTGTTTCATGGTTAACTGTCAAACCTTATCCAATCCTATTAGATTAACAAATAAACGTTTTTTTTTAATCAATTAAAATTTCAGTCTTCACTAACTTCCAGTTATTACAAGAGTTAAAGTAAAAATTTGAATCTAAAAATTTTACGAACTCAAAAGTTCCAAATTAAAAATTTTTAAAGTGAAATTTTTCGAAATAAAAATATCAAACTAAACTTTCGAACAAAAAACCTTCAAACCAAAATTTTTGTATTCAAATTTTCAAACCAAAAAACTCAAACAAAAATTTTGAAATTAAAAATTTTCGAAACAAATTTTGAAAAAAAAAATCCAAAAAATGAAACAAAAATTTTCGATTTCAAATTTTTTTAAACTAATCAATTTCACACTGAAATTTTTGAACCAGAAATTTATACAAACATTTTGAAACGAAATCAAAATTTTTGAACTAAAAGAAGTTCAAACCAAATTTTAGAACTAGAAAATTGAAAATAAAATTTTCGATCCAAGAAAATAATGTGGATTTTTCAAACGAAAATATTCAAACTGAAATTTTCGAGTTAAAAGTTTCAGTCTGTGTGGAACAAAAACTTTGTAACTTGAAATTTTTAAGTCAAATTTTTGAACCTCAATTTTCAAACCAAAATTTTCGAACTAAAAGTTTAAACAAAATTCGAACATCCAAAATTTTCAAACAAACTTTTTTGAAAAATTAAGCAGTGGTTCGAAAGTGATCACTTAATCAAGTTACACCTTAGAAGTACACGGATTTCAACAAATAACCATTTTCGACTACATTTATAATCTTACAATTGAAAGTGTAAAATCAATTAATAAATTTCAAGGTCGAACTGGAAGTTAGAGGTAGAGATTAACAAATTTTGGGCAAAGGTAAGTTTTCATCAATAACTACTCTTTATTCAAGTATTAGAGTCATAAAAGTTCACCAGATGAGGAGAATACACCATAAAATTAAAAAAAAAATAGCAATGATCTGTTTGGTCATAACTCATTTCATAAGGCATAACCATAGCCGTTTACTTACTTGAAATTTTAATTGTCTTGAAGAAATATTCGAGACTAAGTTTTTGAGAAGATGAACCGTTTGGTAAGCCATAGCCGACATGGATATTGCTTGAAATGAAGTTTAATCAAACTTTATCTCATCAGACAGTCCTAACTTACGAACCGTTTTAGTGAACTGTAATCTTTTATTTGTTTAAGATCAACGTCGACGTGATGAGGCCCTTAACCAGCCATAACTGGACATTTTCTTTTAAATTTTCGTACCACCATGAAAGCACGCAAAGCTTCTTAGAACGATCATAGCCGCTACGCTACGTGAAAATCGAAACCCTACAAAACAAACATAAACGCAAATTTTCAACACTTTGAATCGTACCCGGGTACGATTGGGTAGAACTGTTAACTTATTATTTTACTGTCCACAATTAGCGAAGTGCACTTTGTAATGAAAAGTATCTGTCTAGATCTCACTAATACAAATGATGTCATATACTACGCTAGTATTCCTTGACCGTATATATATTTAACGACATGGTCAAATATTCATTTCTATCATTACTAGCTCAGTAGAGAATATAAGTAGAATTCAAAAGAAATTACAACAAAGTAATTTATATCTTAAGATTACCAATACGAGTTTACACAAGCTGATTTTTGACAGTAAAATTTTAAGTTTATTTATTCTTCTTTCACTCCTTTAAGGCCGTGCCTACTATTTTCAGCTGAGATAATGAATTCCTATATAATAATATGGTGAAATTCTGTCCAAAGTATTATGAAAACTTTTTGTCTTATGCAGTTCAAAATTTCTCTAGATGTTAGTCTACTAAAGTACTGTGTGTTAACCTTTTCTATGTTTAAACTTACTGTTATAGTTCAATAATATTACTTTTAACAAAGTAATAGGTCAGCGCTGGAAAGCACATAAGCAGGGTTTCTTTTACTGTTCGTGGAGGTGCCGATATCTGATCCATTCACCCATTCCTCACTGATCTTCAAAAAGTTGATAGGGAAGGGAAACAAGTTACGAAATGAGATAAAATTGTTCGTCTAGAAATTCGGAGAATGCATATCTTCAAATTTATGTTAGTTGACAACCTGATTGGAAGAAGAAAGGGCTGTGGGAGGGAAGACTGGTTGCTGTCAGAAATGAGACAACCTTATCTACATAAACATTATTTCACTAGTATTTGATAACAAGTATTCTTGCCAAACAGGGTGCACTTTCCCTATTTTCCTATATCAAGTACTTTTGATCCTAAATCTTAATTCTTGTGCGGTGACAAAACAAGACAAGTCAGAGGAAACGCAAAACTAGAGGCATTATCATTGATATTTTGCTTTCCAAAATAGAGAATGTAACTTCAAAAAATAAAACTTTAAAAGAAATATCTCGGAAAATGAAAGAACAAATCATGGCATTTTAGGCGTTTCTGTAGAATTAATATACAACATAAACAAAAGAAAAAAATAAATATTAGAATATTTCTGACGGTCTAGGTAGATTGGATCTGATATTGATAAAATACGTTTCACTTGATTTGACTAAATAACGGGTTTCCACAATTTTATGTATATTGGAATTATTATTTTGGGCTGAGGAATCTTATCAAACTCTCAATCAAATTTGGCTGATACATGGACTTTGTCGCAAATTGAAAAAATCATAAATCGCACGGAATCAATAAAAGTATATCCACAGGAAGGTATATTAGTCCATATATCAACATTCGTGCATACTTCTATTTTGTAGTTGGCCATCTATCGCAACAGAAAAAATGAAATGAAATCTTTCAGTTGTACGTTCCACGATTACGCCAGCTAGGTTAAAGGAGACGGTGATGATGAGCAATGAATGAAATTGTGGAAAGAAAAAAGTGGGAGGAAAGCGGAGAACCCCGAGAAAACCCACGCACATGGTATTTTGTTCACCACAAAATTCACTTGGCGCGAGATTGGATCAAACCAAGAACCCCATTCATCAGAGGTGAACGCTCTACCACTGAACCACCATGGCCCCTTCATCACAAGAGAGTTAATACTTGACCTGTTGATTACTTGTGGGGTAAACATCTCAACCAAAATCTTGCGGCCCACAATCTCGCCTGACAAAAACCTGGTTAACGTGTAACTCATGTAACTGTGATACACCACTGAGAAATTTGCTCCATCACCATGATATTGTTCTGTGTAAACAACGCAATGAACACTTAGTAATATTTTGAAGGGTAATTCACATTTATGCCCTAATAATAATTACAAATATGTTTTTATTAGTGGCGCATTTAGAAGGCTATCGGGCTCAAGCCCCTCTCCTCCCGGAATAATTTCATTGTTATTTTTCTTCGCATTATACGTACAAAACGAATGCCTCTTACTGGTTCTCAAGCCTCAACCTCCGAAACAAGATCCTAAATACGCCACTTTTTTTTGATAACGTTTGCGTCGATATTATAAGTAGAAATGCTTTATAGAAGTTCAAACCTGAATTATCAGAGAAATGAAAACACGTAAGATGGTCGTAACTGTAGTCATATTGTCAAACGAACTCCCAAAGGACTGACCTCTTGAATGAAAGTATCAGAGATACTCGTTAATTTGCATTTGAATCTAACATTTTTATAAGCGCTTTTGCAGTTTATACAAATACTACTACTACTACTACTACTACTACTACTACTACTACTACTAATAATAATAATAATAATAATAATAATAATAATTCAGCATGCGTAAGAGAAACAAAAACGAGATATTGACCGATATTCGTGATATATTTAAATTTTAGCAATTCAAAATTTATATAAATTTATAGTTTAAGTGTATATCCACCGTCGCTCACTCACCTGCACTCTACAAACGCACCCCCGAGCAAGTCCACCATTCATCCTATTCTGAATATAGTGTTGTCCACGAGACCACAAATTTATTGTCTCGTCTTGATTTTAATATCGAATGCCACACGAGAATTATTTTTCTAAATTCGAGAAGAGGCAAGAAACACAACAATTATCGTTTCGGGTTTAGGCGAGATGTTTTTCGATTCCCGTGGGCAACACTAGTTCACTCAAGTCTTGATCTCAAACAGTGTTCTAGGGTTAACTGTTTCATATGTAAAATGAACTACAAATTGATAAAATTATGGTATGGAGGTCCGAAAGCAATGAAGAGCATTAATATAGTTTTAAAATATGCAATTTATTGCACAATTAAGTCCAAAAATAAGTATTGTTTAAATGTTGTTATGTGACATTATTTGTGGACCAATCATGACGCGCGCAGGTTATGATAACTTCCAGATGAAATTAAGAAAAAAATTAGGACATATATATATATATATATATATATATATATATATATATATATATATATGTGTGTGTGTGTGTGTGTGTCTTATATAAATTATCAAAAGGGAGCAATACAATTTCGAAACAATATCGAAATAAGTCTTCGTGTATAGAGACGAGACATATTTTAGGAGACGAAATGGGAAAAACTTACTTCTCGTGTCGTTTCTTTTCATCGGGGGAACACTATCTGAACGAGATAGGCAGCATTCTTTCTTGTAGTGACTACCTCTCAGATATTGGTGACCCTTTTGGCATGAATAATCGATTTTATTTCATATCAATCTGCAGCGTATCATCAAAGTGTACGTTATTATTGAGGTATTAGCGGAGAACAGAACACAGTTGAATTCATTAGGTTATTATTTTGAAATGAAATAAACTCTTTGTGTTTTACATCCCACGATTATGCCGACAAGACTAAAAGAGACGGTGATGATGAGAATGAATGAAATATTGGAATGAAGAAAGTGAGAGGAAACGAGACAACATCGAGAAAACCCAAGAACATGGTATTTATTCATCACAAAGCCCACTTGATGCGATCTGGGATTGAACCGGGGATCCCACATACCAGAGGTGTGCTCTCCATCACTGAGTCACCGCGGTCCCCGTTATTCTTTAGGGCATAATAATTTACGTAAAAGAATCCTTGAAATTCCCGTATTGTTAATCTGCACAAGAATAGATTTGATGAATAATATTTATTCTACCTGGGTTTATTAAACTTCCAAACTATTGTATGAATAAGAATCAAAAGTCTAATAGAACGGCTATGTCCGTCTGTCTGTCAAGAAGGTATCAGACCAAGAGCGGCATGAGATATCGAGAAGGGTTTTCCGGAATCGATTTAGCGTTCAAAGAATAGGTCCAATTCCGTCCGTCAATCTTCTATATAAATCGGAAGTGATGGAGATCGACCAGTTACGGGCTATAAATAAAAAGCATATAATAGCTGGCGACAAGCGGTTTTAGGGAATTGGCGACATGGTCAAATATTCATTTCTATCATAACTACCTCAGTAGAGAATATAAGTAGAATTCAAAAGAAATTACAACAAAGTAATTTATATCTTAAGATTACCAATACGAGTTTACACAAGCTGATTTTTGACAGTAAAATTTTAAGTTTATTTATTCTTCTTTCACTCCTTTAAGGCCGTGCCTACCATTTTCAGCTGAGATAATGAATTCCTATATAATAATACGGTGAAATTCTGTCCAAAGTATTATGAAAACTTTTTGTCTGATGCAGTTCAAAATTTCTCTAGATGTTAATCTACTAAAGTACTGCGTGTTAACCTTTTCTATTTTTAAACTTACTGTTATAGTTGAATAATATTACTTTTAACAAAGTAATAGGTCAGCGCTGGAAAGCACATAAGCAGGGTTTCTTTTACTGTTCGTGGAGGTGCCGATATCTGATCCATTCACCCATTCCTCACTGATCTTCAAAAAGTTGATAGGGAAGGGAAACAAGTTACGAAATGAGATAAGATTGTTCGTCTAGAAATTCGGAGAATGCATATCTTCAAATTTATGTTAGTTGACAACCTGATTGGAAGAAGAAAGGGCTGTGGGAGGGAAGACTGGCTGCTGTCAGAAATGAGACAACCTTATCTACATACACATTATTTCACTTGTATTTGATAACAAGTATTCTTGCCAAACAGGGTGCACTTTCCCTATTTTCCTATATCAAGTACTTTTGATCCTAAATCTTAATTCTTGTGCGGTGACAAAACAAGACAAGTCAGAGGAAACGCAAAACTAGAGGCATTATCATTGATATTTTGCTTTCCAAAATAGAGAATGTAACTTCAAAAAATAAAACTTTAAAAGAAATATCTCGGAAAATGAAAGAACAAATCATGGCATTTTAGGCGTTTCTGTAGAATTAATATACAACATAAACAAAAGAAAAAAATAAATATTAGAATATTTCTGACGGTCTAGGTAGATTGGATCTGATATTGATAAAATACGTTTCACTTGATTTGACTAAATAACGGGTTTCCACAATTTTATGTATATTGGAATTATTATTTTGGGCTGAGGAATCTTATCAAACTCTCAATCAAATTTGGCTGATACATGGACTTTGTCGCAAATTGAAAAAATCATAAATCGCACGGAATCAATAAAAGTATATCCACAGGAAGGTATATTAGTCCATATATCAACATTCGTGCATACTTCTATTTTGTAGTTGGCCATCTATCGCAACAGAAAAAATGAAATGAAATCTTTCAGTTGTACGTTCCACGATTACGCCAGCTAGGTTAAAGGAGACGGTGATGATGAGCAATGAATGAAATTGTGGAAAGAAAAAAGTGGGAGGAAAGCGGAGAACCCCGAGAAAACCCACGCACATGGTATTTTGTTCACCACAAAATTCACTTGGCGCGAGATTGGATCAAACCAAGAACCCCATTCATCAGAGGTGAACGCTCTACCACTGAACCACCATGGCCCCTTCATCACAAGAGAGTTAATACTTGACCTGTTGATTACTTGTGGGGTAAACATCTCAACCAAAATCTTGCGGCCCACAATCTCGCCTGACAAAAACCTGGTTAACGTGTAACTCATGTAACTGTGATACACCACTGAGAAATTTGCTCCATCACCATGATATTGTTCTGTGTAAACAACGCAATGAACACTTAGTAATATTTTGAAGGGTAATTCACATTTATGCCCTAATAATAATTACAAATATGTTTTTATTAGTGGCGCATTTAGAAGGCTATCGGGCTCAAGCCCCTCTCCTCCCGGAATAATTTCATTGTTATTTTTCTTCGCATTATACGTACAAAACGAATGCCTCTTACTGGTTCTCAAGCCTCAACCTCCGAAACAAGATCCTAAATACGCCACTTTTTTTTGATAACGTTTGCGTCGATATTATAAGTAGAAATGCTTTATAGAAGTTCAAACCTGAATTATCAGAGAAATGAAAACACGTAAGATGGTCGTAACTGTAGTCATATTGTCAAACGAACTCCCAAAGGACTGACCTCTTGAATGAAAGTATCAGAGATACTCGTTAATTTGCATTTGAATCTAACATTTTTATAAGCGCTTTTGCAGTTTATACAAATACTACTACTACTACTACTACTACTACTACTACTACTACTACTACTACTACTAATAATAATAATAATAATAATAATAATTCAGCATGCGTAAGAGAAACAAAAACGAGATATTGACCGATATTCGTGATATATTTAAATTTTAGCAATTCAAAATTTATATAAATTTATAGTTTAAGTGTATATCCACCGTCGCTCACTCACCTGCACTCTACAAACGCACCCCCGAGCAAGTCCACCATTCATCCTATTCTGAATATAGTGTTGTCCACGAGACCACAAATTTATTGTCTCGTCTTGATTTTAATATCGAATGCCACACGAGAATTATTTTTCTAAATTCGAGAAGAGGCAAGAAACACAACAATTATCGTTTCGGGTTTAGGCGAGATGTTTTTCGATTCCCGTGGGCAACACTAGTTCACTCAAGTCTTGATCTCAAACAGTGTTCTAGGGTTAACTGTTTCATATGTAAAATGAACTACAAATTGATAAAATTATGGTATGGAGGTCCGAAAGCAATGAAGAGCATTAATATAGTTTTAAAATATGCAATTTATTGCACAATTAAGTCCAAAAATAAGTATTGTTTAAATGTTGTTATGTGACATTATTTGTGGACCAATCATGACGCGCGCAGGTTATGATAACTTCCAGATGAAATTAAGAAAAAAATTAGGACATATATATATATATATATATATATATATATATATATATATATATGTGTGTGTGTGTGTGTGTGTGTCTTATATAAATTATCAAAAGGGAGCAATACAATTTCGAAACAATATCGAAATAAGTCTTCGTGTATAGAGACGAGACATATTTTAGGAGACGAAATGGGAAAAACTTACTTCTCGTGTCGTTTCTTTTCATCGGGGGAACACTATCTGAACGAGATAGGCAGCATTCTTTCTTGTAGTGACTACCTCTCAGATATTGGTGACCCTTTTGGCATGAATAATCGATTTTATTTCATATCAATCTGCAGCGTATCATCAAAGTGTACGTTATTATTGAGGTATTAGCGGAGAACAGAACACAGTTGAATTCATTAGGTTATTATTTTGAAATGAAATAAACTCTTTGTGTTTTACATCCCACGATTATGCCGACAAGACTAAAAGAGACGGTGATGATGAGAATGAATGAAATATTGGAATGAAGAAAGTGAGAGGAAACGAGACAACATCGAGAAAACCCAAGAACATGGTATTTATTCATCACAAAGCCCACTTGATGCGATCTGGGATTGAACCGGGGATCCCACATACCAGAGGTGTGCTCTCCATCACTGAGTCACCGCGGTCCCCGTTATTCTTTAGGGCATAATAATTTACGTAAAAGAATCCTTGAAATTCCCGTATTGTTAATCTGCACAAGAATAGATTTGATGAATAATATTTATTCTACCTGGGTTTATTAAACTTCCAAACTATTGTATGAATAAGAATCAAAAGTCTAATAGAACGGCTATGTCCGTCTGTCTGTCAAGAAGGTATCAGACCAAGAGCGGCATGAGATATCGAGAAGGGTTTTCCGGAATCGATTTAGCGTTCAAAGAATAGGTCCAATTCCGTCCGTCAATCTTCTATATAAATCGGAAGTGATGGAGATCGACCAGTTACGGGCTATAAATAAAAAGCATATAATAGCTGGCGACAAGCGGTTTTAGGGAATTGGTCCAACGTCTCTAGAAAATATACCATCTCCATTCCTATATCTCTGTTGAAAACCGGAATAGGTAGAAATTTACTAATATTTTTGGTTTCAATTTTGATTTTGATAAAGCATAAACGATACGGTATATCGAAAAGCAGTTATCGGTTGTTTTCTTCTTACAAATATTAACTATTTTGCAGTTCGCTATACATCAGAACAGGGTAAATCTTATTTCATCTCTACGTAAACGTTTGTCAGTTCATGCGACAAATAAGCTAGTTTACTCTACACTATACAGTTCGAAACTACTTTTAAAAGACGAACATTCCTCTGACTTGAAAGCAACATAGACTGATTTTCTGAAGCTTTCGTACGTAGTTAGCTGCAATAGGCCTCTATAGGTAACTATTCGCGGATATGTTTATGTAGAATCAATGAAATCTTCAAGATCTATGAAGACAGAGAAAACAGTCTTTGCTTTTATCTGCTGTCTGTCTGCATTCCATCGGTTTCTTTGTCCGTGGGGACAACTCAAAGTTCACGTACGTGACCTATCGGGCACAGAGAATGAAAGACTATTGTATGCATAAGTAGCCTCCTATCTGCTGTTCTGCGTTGTTGCAAAATGTAGTGCCATATATTAAACAGCTTTTAAATGGAATAAAATTAATTTTTAATTAAAGCGCTCTAATATTACCCTAGCAAGAAAAAGTAAAACTGAACATGCAATATTAATACTAACAAACATCTGGACGAATTTTGAAATGTATATACAATATAAACAGGTTTCATAATATTTTGGAAAGAAATATTCCATGTTATTATATAGGGAAATCCCAACGTATTCCAAATGTTGGACACAGGCTTAGTTCTTCTTTAAACGTTAAATCTAATCGTGATATAACATTTCACACATTCGCTCTGGAACAAAGTATAGATAAGTCATAATTTTATGATTAATAGTCTTATTTAGATTCTTCATAATGAATTAAAGCAAGTGAGAACTACAATTAGACCTTAAGTATCTAGCCAAGTAAGTTTGTAGTGTACAACATCCTGTCCGTGAGTTTTCTCAGGGTACTGCCATTTTTACCGACTGTCTCATTTCATGAATTGTTTCATCAATATTCACTTGTCTTAATCATAGTGCCTAACTTGTATAACCCTGGGAAGTTAAACTGAAATATTTAATTTCATTTCAAATTTATAGATATATAATATTCGGTTCAGTTGCTTGAGAAACGCCTACCAAGTTGTATTATGTTACTATTAGCTAGCAATATCGTATCTGCAGAACGATACAAATTAGAGCAAGCAATATAAATTACATTGCATTGCACTCCAGTTCAATTTCCCTTTAAACATGACGGTTATATCGAAACCTGAATCTACTGCTTAATGTGAAATCTGATCCTCATGATTCCGCCGGAAATCGAATCCAGGCTTTCTGGGTCAAATATACTTATAGTAACATTTCTGAGTGAAAGTAAGGTAGACGAGAACTATGCAGGATTTTAAAGAAAAGGGCGCTCTTGCTGTTTCACTGTACCTTACGCTGTTGCGAATGTGATATAATACTAACTTGTAATGACCACCTAGCACAGTTTGGTCCGTAGTTTACGCATTTCACGACACAACTGCACCCAATAAATCTCGTTAGTGAAGCATCAATACTGATATTTGTCACAAAATACTTCATTTCGAATGCATGTACGAATTGCAGGCCGATTTTTTAAAATCATATTGTAATACTTTGAACAAACCTATTCCACCAGCAGGTGTCCATTTTTCTACGAATGCTTGCAAGGAAAGATTTGTCCCGTAACCCACAGGGAAGTGTAGGGAGTCCTGAGAAATTTTAGGCAAGTGAGTAGTATAAGGAAAAGTTATTAGGTGGAAAGTCAAGAGGTATGGTCTTAAAGTGCCATACACATATGTGTGTATTGGATTTGTTGCAGATTATGAATTCCAGTGTTAACAATTGGAAATTTGCAGGAAAGTTTTAGTAGTTTAAATTTGATAAGAATATGGCTTCTTTTTCAGCATTGTATAAGAGACATGGAATTAAAACTTGACATTCGACCCGAAGCACATGTGTTCCTTCAGGGATCAAAGCCAGGCCTGTCACGCCAAAGGTGTGTACCTTATCAATACAGCCTCAAGGGGCACCTGTGTAATACTTTAGAAACGAAGAATATTTTTAAAGGAGTATGTTTATGTATACACTGAACATGTAAGTGAATTATTAACTTATCCTAAACATTAAAAGCTTTGCATCACTGTGTTTTGCGTGAGAGACCGGAGTTTGGTTGCAGGTGGAACTGATGTGGTTCGAGCAAACGTTACACGCACGTAGATCCACCTCTCGTACGGCATCGGTTATGAAAGTAACGCTAAACTCAAATCCATTTATCCAACATTAGTAACACAAATGGATAGTGTGAATGAAGGAGTTTGATTTCACTGACAAGGCAAGATTCTAGAAAAATACAGAAATTTAGTGAGCATAAAAGGAAAATCGTAAAATGCAGGAGCAGCGCAAACGTGGTTAGTAGTTTAGTAGTGATTTCTATGGTATTTGTGTTGCACATTGCTATCTATTCGTACAGTGTATATATTATTCTTATTTACACATTGTTAGCAAATAGTTCCAGCCCCTTTATCTTTCGCTCCCTGCCCCCTCAGTTTTTCTGGCTCTGCTCATTCCAGCTTTCATGCTTTTCAGTGGATCAGATATGAAATATCCTCGTAAAAGTGAACAGAAATTATTGAAATAATTTTTTTCTTTTTGTTATTTGTCATTACATTTTGCATACATATTGTATATCATTCGTACTTGGTGGGAAGGCGTGAAGTTCTAGGTAAATTTGCAGATTAACAAACAATGTGAAATTTATTTTACCTAGAAGCAGCAGGGTTTGTAATATTTCCATGGAAGAGACATACATAAAACCTGTTACCATGCTTATATGGCAATTACCCTTACATTTCTTATTTCTACCTCACTACTACCCTAACTACGTGCCAATTATGTTACTTGAATTTAAATTTGGTTATCCTTGCTACTAATATTTTTCGAAAAGCATTGCCGTTTTTATTGATTTTCTTTAGCATACTTAAGATTAATCGACATTTTGTTACAATTACGCTCACACACTCAATTAATTGTTCATATATTCAAATTAAAAACATATTTATATAGAAATTCAACTTATTTTAAAAGTCAAGGAAAATTTTATTTTGTTTTGTTTTTTAGCAGCCAAGGGAACCTCTTTCATTTGTCCCAGGTAAAGAAGTTTCTCTGCTTTTCAGAAAAAAAACATAAGACGGCAAGCACTAATAGACCACCCACCTTTCTACCTTGCCAGTCAACGGTAATGGAATTACTATTGTTACTCCAGCCATACTCTCGCACTACCTAAGTACCTCGATATCGCAAATATCACGTCACAGACACACAGGAACCAAAATTTTTTATCTACAATCTTCTCATGTGCTTATGAAACTCTTTAACATCACGTACTAGCCCAGAACAGACGCTAGGAACCCAAGCCGAACTATCAACCCATTTTTGGGGAAATGGTGTCACGAACTTCAAACGGCGAATCAGAATCCGAAATTCAAAATTCACAAAGAGAAGAATGAAGAGTCTATTTTTTTTAAAAAAAAAGAAAGAAAGCTGGGAGAACGCCTACACGGAAGGGAGATACTCTAAATTTACTCTTCATCGTGAAAACATCACCAACACGCGACTCATAAGGATACGTCAACTTATATATATATATATATATATATATATACTTAAGTGATTAATTTCATAAGAATGGCTAGCTAAAGACTCCCCAGCAACATAGTCGTTACAAAATTATTTATATAAATATTTAAAACATTAACATGTAGATATTATTCTTTTCATCTTACGGTGACGCTACATAATTTGTGATTTTGAAGTGAGTCTGTGATCGATCTATATACGTTGACTTCCTGCATTAAGTGAAAAGAGAGGAAAAGTAGTGCGATGGATGGCGGATATATAAACTGTGCGAGTGAAATTTAAGTGCAGATGGATTTGATAAGTGACGCATCGTTGCATTCCAACAACATGGAGATGGAAAGGGACAGAGACACGAGTTCGAGCCCCGGTACTCGAGACAGATGCCTTGCCACAGGAAGACCCAGACGCTTCAGACAAACGAGGACCTCTTCTCCGGGAGTTGAATCCAGAAGACAGTGGGGTCTGAGAAGGGACATTAGGAAGCATTGTGACGGTCAGTTAAGTAAAGTGCAGTTTTCTTCTAAAGTGTGGAAATATAAGCGGAAAGACTTATTAAGGCAGGACAAAGTATTTTGTTATTTTCTTTATTGAAGAAGGACAGTGGCCAATATTTCCGTGATTCGTGATCTCCATACTCACCTTTTCCTAGAAACTTCGGGACATTGTTTATTCATACGGAACTGTCCGTAAACATTTAGAGCATTTTGTTTTAATTCTTTTTAAAAGAAGTAAATAAATAGCCTAATGCCTTGGTTGCATTTCTAAAATTAATTCACTGATGTTGGAACTATTAATTTCATTCTTGAATAAGTACCATAAAGTTTTGATTATTATACTAGTGAAATTTGTATACATTGATTTTATCTTCAATCATGCATTTATTTGTAATCCTCATGTGTCAATATTTAGATCCTTGAAGCCGTCATTATAATCATTTATATGCAATCCAATATTTATTTATATCAAGTATGGATTATTTCTCTTTTAAACATAAATCGCGTTTAAGATGTGTGAATGTAATGTAATTTCTGTTTTAAGTAAACCATGATTTAGCGTCAAAGTCTAGTTTTTTTTTTTCAAATTTTAACATTTGTATAAGTTGTGCTAGGGAAATATGTGTCAGAACGGTAAACAGGCTTAATACCATTTTTTTTGTAACTTGTCAATTTTTATTATAGTAATTCTTAAAAAGAAACAATCCATATAAAGTTTCCAAAGACGTGCTATGTTGAGTAAGTTTCAGACAAATAAGTGTAAATATTCTTATCCCGTAATATCGTTAGAGTCTCATAAATAAGGTAAACAACTTAAGATACTCTAGTAAATCCCTTCGGAGGTACCTATCTGAGCAACGAACGCAGATAGGGTCCATAGCTATGGAGAAACGTTTATTCGCAAAAGAAGGAATCAGTGAGAAAATCTAAAAGTGTCGACAACATAATTATTTTGATCAATTGGCCAAGATATAATAATAGTAGTACTATATATATATTTGTGTAGTGTATTTGAATATGAAATATTTGTGTAGTTAGTGTTGTGTAACGATTTTTATTTTGAATTGTATTTTTTCCAACTGATATAGTATGTGTACAAAGTTATGTCTAGTTTATGCAAATCTTTTAATATTGAAAATTCACTAGAGTTCATTAGAAACGGTGCACTAAATTTTCTCAAAAGCACACTGTCGCTTCTAAACTATTTCTCCAGTAAGTCTTGCAAGCAACCTAAACCATTAATTCTTTCATTCCGCAATCCGATTCTTAAACTTATTTCCATTTCTATTAATAATAAAAAGAGGTAGTAACTGTGGGCGAATTACTTAATAGTCGGTTATGTCTAGGAGGAAAACAATAAATCATTTTGCTAATTACTATTCAGTTTAATATAAATTTTTGTTTGTATAACTACGTCATGGTAATTATAAAGAATCGAATATTGTCAGTTTAGTTGAGTAGAAATAGATTGTTGCTAAATTTTACAGTGAAGATTAAATAACTTGAATATTACGTTGTACAGTGAAGAATGTGTTAAGAGAAATCATATTATTTGGTCAAAACAGTCAAAAGTCTGAAGTCAATTAATTCATTTTTTTTGTAAATCCAAATTAACTTTCTTGTTGATTTTTGTAGATATCACCTTATTTCTCGTTAAATTTATTAAAAGTCTATTTGACGTTAGAACCAAAGCATTTATGTGGTTATCATTTCAAAGATATGCCTATTTCTTTAACCAGTATTAACATACCTAGAAGAACTGAAGAAGTTGAAGCACGGTTACATTGACCATCAGAAATTTTTATCTAAATTAACTCATTTTTTTTAAAACTTTAAATGAAACTTTCCTTGTTTGTTGCTTTTAAACTATTTTTGCTATCTCCACACACTTCGGTGACAAGGTGATAGTCAGTGTAGCCAACTGAACAAGCCATTAGCGAAAAATCTTTCTTTCAGCTTTGCTGCTTGTGAGATTTTTGCTCCGCATGTTTAAATCACTTAACTATTAACTACGCACCTGTTTTCCTAGCGCCTTGGAGACACCGTTATGGGGAAAACAGGATCGATTAGACTTAGGTCATCTTTCGTTGTACATATCATTTTTTCTGAAATTCAAAACCATCTTAGCAAAACTGTATTTTTACCTTGGAGAACTGAAGTTCGAGCCCCTTGGAGTCAACTTCAATTCAACAAACTCTCATTCATTTTTTTTATTTATATAATAGGCAGATGAGTTGCCGCTCATCAATACCATTCACTTTTCAAGTACAAGGTCAGGTATTCATTTTTCTGATGCATATTAGGATCATCCGTGAGTGCCTTAATTATTCATTCTAGTGCAGATTAAATATGCAAATTAGAGATAAGGAATCGAATTCCGAAAACAATACGTTTCATATTCTTCGTCGCCCGAATACGTAAGATCTGCTTTTTCGTAATATCACGCAGTAATTCTATTTGGTAGCCCGAGCGGAAACTTTCCTTTCAGTGTTAGTAATTTTCAATCGTTGCAAAACTTAGCGCCCGAGACAATAACATTATCATTACAAAACTTTGCTTCCAATACAGGAACACCAGCGTTACAATTTAAACTAACGAATATTATTCATATTCTTTAATACCAAAAATTAGTTCCATAATAAGCTGAACAGAGTACAAGATCTCAATATTTATGACGAAACAAAAAAAGCAAGAGCTGTTGTAATGTCACTATTGAATCGTCCAATAGAGAACTCTGGGAATTGGCGAACATGCTGCCGGGAAGTAATTGATACATTTTTTATGGAATTTTTTATCTTTAACACAGTAATAAATTTACAATTCAGTAGTGTGTGTTTCTGTGGATTAGTTGGGATTATTATTATTATTATTATTATTATTATTATTATTATTATTATTATTATTATTATTATTATTATTATTATTATTATTATTATTGGTTGCAGGTATCTCAATATTAATTCTGTTTTCTAATGTTATTCTACAAACTGAAACCAAGAAAGAAGCGAATTCTGTACGGGATGGAGCAAACGCGTTTGGATTTAAGCTTTTGAAAGTAAGTAGAAAGCATAAAAAATATATCTTTAACATACTGGTTGTGTTAGAATAATTCATCATATCCAAATGAATTAATTGCTTTAAACGTACTCATTTATCTCTCTAAAATTCTCTTCAAATAAACCTTAAAGGTTGATTAGCTCTTCTGTTTATTATAACATAAATCAAGCCATTTATAGGATATGTTTGCATATTTCTTGATCTTTAAATAGATATCCGATTCCAGTTACAAGAATACATACATCTTGTAAAAACATTATTCAAATTTTTGTCATGTTCTTGCCGTAGTATATCCTGACACATTTGAAACACCGTATTCCAAAAATATATTTTGTTTCACCCACTATGAAACTTAATTAACTACTAAACAATACCCAAATCATACATATTTTATGAATATTACTGTATCTGGGGTCCTTAGTTATATCACCGGCAAAGTAAGTATATGATGGAGAACTATACCTGTGGTTTTGTCTTGTTACTCCCTCTTCCTTTTAGTTTCAACCAGCCGCCCCCTTTGCTTGAAGGGTACAATCGTGTGACGTTAAACGGAATGTATTATTTCATGTTTCGTGTTCAATGTCTCATTTTTCCAAACAACCCCATTGACACCTATCTTTGCTTATATACAACATTTGTTTATTTTTTTTTTGTTTATTTTGTTTCTTTTAAAGGAAATGGTACATGTAACTTGATGTACAGAATGAAAAATTCTATGCATTATCTATAATGTAAATATGACTAACCATTTGCTGTCTCGATTTATGAAAGATACATTCAAACACCTACTTCGTTCGAAATGTAATGCACAAATTTGTCCCTTCCGTTGGCAATTCATTTTACTTTAAGATAATTTCATCGCTTCATGTAAAACCAGGAAGAAAATTCCTGATTTAAAATGACAAGTTATCTTCAAATTCACTATTAATATACTGTGCTGCAAATGATGTGCCATGAGCGGACAAAAATTAAAACTTAACAAAAATTTCTATTTGTTTGGTAGTGATACTCTTTGAAATGAAATCTTTGACTTTTACGTCCAACGCTTATGCCGGTGAGGCTAAAGGAGACGGTGATGATGAGTAATGAATGAAATAGTGGAATGAAGAAAGTGGGAGGAAACGGGAGAACCCCGAGAAAACCCACGCACATGGTGTTTGTGTGATACCCTTTGAGTCGTATTTTTGGTATATTTAGTAGCAATAGTTTCGACACAGATATAACAAATTCAGCATTCGAAAAATTCTGTTCAGAATAATTCTCAAGTTGATATGTATTGAAAGTTGTGTAGTTAGTATCAAAGCTATTTGAAATCCGGGGAATTATGTTTCATTTTAACGAATTATTTAGATGTCATCATTCAAACCGAAAAGCATAAAATTGAAGCATCTGCAGAATTGCTACTTAAAATGGAAATATAACATTGAAAACGTTTTGCTTCTTAAATTTTTTCTTTTTATTTATACATTTAATTTATTTAATAACATATGCTATTGATATTAAAGATAATATTTTTACCATTTACATCAGAGAAGTGTAATAAACAAAATATAATAATATTTAATATAATTTCTATTTTCTAAACATTTTAGGAGCTCTCTGGATCGAAAAAAAATTTAGTGGTGTCTGCTTGGAGTATTGTTTGTGTTTTAATTATGTTGTTGGAAGGAGCAAAGAAATCTTCTGCTGAACAAATTCGTGTAGCCCTTTCTCTACCGGATAATATTCAAAATATGCAATCAGACTACTCGTCGTTACTTTCGCATATAAAGGTTTGTTTTAGGCTAACAGTTCTCATTATATATTGTTCTTTTTTAGTCGGTTGAATCTAATTATACCATTTACCCGTGTGTTGTTGAAGTTGGCATAATATTCATATACAGCATCAATTTAGTTATTTGTAAATATGTTTCAACCATTTTGTGAATAAATAATCTGTATCTGTTACTGTCTTCTTGCAGTATGAGAAAAGTATTATATCAGTATATGTTGCACGAAAGTACTGTGTAAATTATTTTTTCATTATATTTACAAAAAAGGCAAATAAAACTAAATAAAACATCGTTTTGGAGACTAAACATAGTTCAACTAATACTATTGAGTGGTTTATAATTCGAAGAAGAACGAGTTGCTAATTCAATCTAAGCGACCATCTTTTGATAGATGTATGTGTTCGACAATTAGGTATTTTTACGGTGCAAAAATAAAAGAAAGATTACATTTTATTCAGAAAACTTAATAAAACGAATGATAGATTGTTAAAGAGAGAAGAGTTCTTGTTCTTTCAAACAAGACAGAGAGTGAGGGTATCGATACACAAAATAATTTACTCTGAACATGTTTACATTGGTGCATACCGTTTTCCAAAATTTAAAAATATTTAATATTTGTTAAATATTAAAAGTGTACAAATGATAAGTTTTTTTATGAGATTATAGGTTAACATGTGCATAAGTCCATAAATTGGAATAAAATATTATTTTGAAGGTTTTCATTCCTCCCTGTTACTTACCTTGTTACAGTTTTCGATAAGAGAAATGTAACAGTTTTAGTTTCTGAATCTAAATATAGTTGCTCCTTCTAAAACATTTGAAGTTGTCTTTAGAAGGTGAAAGTATATATGTTCTTAATGTATTTGAATTAGACTGTTCAGTGATTTTTTCTTCAGTCCTAATGTATGAATTAATTACAGAAAGTACGAAATGGAACTTTCTGGAAGTTTAACGTCCCACGGTATGCCGGTTAGGCTAAAGGACACGGTCATAATGAGAAATGAGTGAAATGGTGGAATGAAGAATATGGGATTAAGCGAAAGAACCACGAGAAAACACACAAGCACGTTGTTGGTCCATCATAAAGTCCACACGGTGCGAGCTGGGATTGAACCAGATGCCGCAACACCGGAAGTGAACGCTCAACCACTGAGCCACCGCTCCCCCTACAGAAAGTATGAATTCATATTAACGGGATAGTGTTTTCGACTTATTTTCTGTATAACACCTTAGTAAATAACGAAAGCTTTAGTTATAAAAATATCTGAGAATAATAAAAAATGTGAGTCCAGTATCCACATTAGTGTGTATTGCATTTTACACGCAAAGTAAAAGTAAGCATAATATATTGTCAGGAAAACTTATGCATGTTCTCTGTAAATGTATCCTGACCATCATCATTTATTTATTCTAATAAATTTATTTCAGGAAAATTATTTAAAACTTATTGTACCTTCCAGAATAACAAATTACAATTTGGGCAGTCTTACAGTCAACTGTTGGTTTTGGAAAAAGGACATTCAACATTTAGGCACTTATTCATAAACCTTCTTGAAAAGTGAAATAAACACTTTTACTGATGTGTTCGTTTCTAGTGCTTCGTTCCAAACAGAGTTATTACTGCTAATATGCCTAACATTTGGAATGTTAGTTTAAATTTTACCTTACTATAGGGAGGAGAATCGGATAATAAACAAGTCGTAGATGGCATTTACACAAAATTCTTATATTGACTGTTCTGTGCCGTATGTGAGTTGTTCCGTACTACAAATTCTCTCAGGCGCGACTCACTGTCAGGGAAATTAAAGCAAATGAACCTTTTTATCTAGAATGTGTAAGTAATGTATGGTATTAATGGTAAAGCGTCTGCTTTAAAATTTTGTAAATACTGTGTAACGTAGGAACAATCTCTTACATTCTAAATTTATACATCTATGCTTTTGAAATATTCAATTTTAATAACATTTTTGTTGGAATAGTATTGAATTTTAAAGTTATATAATGCCCACTCGGATTTTGGATTTAATTTTACATCACACTGAAATTATAATACGGAGTTAATCATGTTCACTAAAATATCAATAACGCTGAAACGTTTATATGTCTTGCATTGTTGCAGAACAACAACTCATCAAATATTTTGAATATTGCAAATGCCCTGTTCGTAAATAAGGACACGAAAATTTTAGACAATTACCGTGCTCTAATTCAGGACGTTTACAATGGGTTGGTTAAATCTGTTAATTTCCACAATACACAAGAAGCTGCGAAAATTATCAATACATGGGCTGAAAATAACACCCAAGGTCAAATAAAGGAGATAGTTGGTCCAGGTAATACTTTCAATAATCATTAATTCATTTGGTTTAACTAAACTATTTTACCAATAATCAATTATCTACCATAATAGTGTGACAAGTCTGTATAGTTTGTACATTAGATATTTATTGCAAGTTCGGAAGTCTATGTTGAAATATATGAGAGAATAAGTGTACCGCTTCATCTAATCTGTTGGTGTCACAAACCAATTGCGCAAAATGTGATAACATTCAAGCGAAAATAAATAATTACGTCTGATTCATTACGTTTATATGTTATTGTTTAAGATTTTAAAAGAAATGGGGCAATATAAGAATTATAAAACTGACTCCAGTACTACGTATTCATGTCTAGTTTAAACAACTTTATAAATAGGCAGGAAAATTTGCATTTTATGTTCTGAATAAAAAGTAAATGTAGCATATTCGCCAATTAGAAACAACCACCATTCACCAGCAACAACCATCAATATGATTTTTATTCCACACTAATTATTTCTTACTTTAAAATGATGAAAATAAACGATGAAACTTTAAAATGATGAAGCATTTATCGAAGTTTGGTACATACAAGTTATACTGCTACATAAAATTAAAATATGTAATTTCACTCTCATGAACTTGCGTGTTTTTAAGATGGTTTAGTGGAATGATAGAGAGAGAGGGAGAAAGAAAAAATCTTAAATCGTTGACCAAGACGATAAATTTGGTGTAATTTAGGAGAAAACGCCATATGATTTTCATGTTTTTGTTAATTTTATGTTATAAAGTTTTAACGTAAGATGAATTTACTGATAACACTAATATATTGTAAACTTTTTTTTTTACAACAGTCAATCGAATTTGGTCTCCGTGCATTTTTCAATTCATTGATTGTAAATAACTCCGTCAATTGTTGGGTTATTCTAAATTGTTCTAAAAGAAGTGGAACATTGTTTAGACGCAGTGGGTAGGGACGTAGTGATTTATGATATTTGGTGTAGTCGATACAATTTTAGAAAGTCGTATATAAGATACTTCGTATACTTACACAAAAGTGAGTTTAAACTTGTCCAGACTTTTGTTAGGAAAAGATTTTTATGGACGTTTCTGCAGTACTAATGCATGATTCAGGGTTTTTGTATAAAACTTTTGTTTTATGTTATTAAATACTTTTAATTCAGAGAAAATAGCCCAAATTTTTAAAAAAGTTATCGTTGGCAAATATAAAGTACCAGTCCCTGTTGTTGCGTGTTAACATAATAATCATGAGGTCATTTGTAATTCCTGTTGAAGATTCTGACACAAGGTGTCGCTACCGGTAGAGCTGACAGAAAGCGTCGTTCACCTAAATAAAAACCCTGCTTGTTTCAGAGTGATAATATTAAAAGCGGAAGTGGAAAGTTGAAAATATTCTCTTTTTTGTACTAATTATAAACTAGGACAAATGAAAGCATAAAATGAAGATATTACCTATTCTACTTAGGAATATTATGATTTATGTGATAGGCATTTTACATCCTCAGTTGGCGTGCCGTGTTACACGTAACCTTTTGGTGTAATTAGGGATAACAGTTTAATGTTAATAATAGAATTATGCATGGTTTGAAATTTCACTAGATGTGTGACATATAATTTGTTTAGGTAATGTTGCTTAAGGACATCAACTACATATACAAGAATTCTCATTCATTAGAGATGAATTAAAAAGAATGTAGTAAGTGTGGGTTCAGTACACATAAAACAGCTTTATACAAGCCCCATGTTATTAGTATAACTTCATAGTAAAAAAAAGTATTCAAATGACACATGATTCGAATGAACATGCATTAAATAAAGTCGTTCCTTTTTAAAATTTTATATTAGGCGTAGGTGTAGACTTAGGCCTGGCGAGTATACGAACTTGCTATATGTAAACCAATGAACTAGTATCTTAATTTTATGAAACATACCAGGTATCAAGACAAAAAATAACTGTAATTCAGTGTTCGGAGTGTCTCGTCCTTTCAGATATGTACCCTGTAGTAGAGATAAGTGATTAAGATTTTGCATTTCTCATTCTGGAGATTTTGACGTTAGACTTGTTAAGTAAGGCGTTATTACTTCATAGCAGTTTTAATCTACGTATTCTCTTGTACTTATAACAAGTTATTTGCGATCGGGTTTAAGATTAGGAATTTTAACATTTCTCTGTGTTTGAATTCATATTTAAGAATAGTTAATTAGTTTTATTAAATTTAATAATTTATCGAGTTTTCATGAGAAAGTTTACAAAAGTCTCTCTTGTAATTCAAGCTATATTTTAGCTTAAATTTAGCGTTATGTTCCTATTCTTAGCAAATAAAATGGTTTCTAATGATAACTAAAGGTTCGTATATGGGCTTAAGATCTTTTTCACAAAATCTATTTATCAAGATTGATGTTATATAAAATTTTATACCAGGAATTTCTTGGTAATTAGTTATACAAATATGTAAGTCTTCCCTAGCTTTCTGGACTCTAGATCTTTACCAAAGAAACGCTCCAAATCTTGTAAATTACTTCATAAATTTTAAACCAAAAATTTAGGTAATATATAAATTAAATCGTTAAATGTTTTTCCTGACATCAAGCAATTTCGCATTTGTGGATATTTATCCAATTTGCAGTAACACTTGGAACAGTGTCCACAATTTGAAATTGACTCATAAAATGTGAATATTTTCTATGTATTTCTATGTGTTTATCAAACCTGAATAGTAGGTTCAATTCATTACTCATTAGGGTGTGTTTTGCACTTTTATTGGAAATTCGATGACGGATAGTGCGGAAAATGTGCCATTAGTGGCACCGACCATAATGAATTTTTTTTAGACAACACCTTACCCTGCCCTAACGAAGTTAAAGTTTTTTAAGTATTTGGTTAGGGAACATGGACAACACAAATGACAGAAAAGCTACTTGTGGTCGTTTTCAGCGTTACCTGACGGCTTTAATACACTTATTTTATTAAAAAAAGACTTGTAGCAATGCCAGTAAATAATTTTGAAATGTTTAAGAGTCAAAGTTGAGCCATGTTAGCTGAGTGTTTCGAATTAATGTCTAGATTTTGTTTGGAATTCCATGTTACGGTGATTATAGGCATAGCTCTTGATATAACATGATTTGTTTTTGGCAACTCTTCGCTTGTTATATACACCGACAGCAAGAAAAATCTCTCGTAGGCCGGGCGATTACACGTATCTACTTCGACGGAAAAAATGAAGCAACTCTTGTGTAAGAAAACATTAACTTCAAACTACGAAGACGAGAGGTTACAGAAAAACATATCACAGTTCTATCAGAGCCCGAGTCAGAATACTTGGGTCATGCCACACCTAAGTCAGGCACTGGCAAGGATATTGCCGACTCTATATTGGAGCTTTTAGAGAAGAAACAGTACGACGTGTCAAGTCTTGAGGCACTCGGCTGAGATGGTGAAACCACGAACACAGGATGGGGCAACGGAGTGATAAATCAGATACAAAGACGGATAAATCAGATAGGAAAGGAACTGCAGCATCTCATTTGCCTTTCTAGTACCAATGAGTTGCCATTTCGGCACCTGATTACCGAATTGGATGGTGGGACAACCGGACCCAACGCTTTTTCTGAACCCATCGGAAAGGAATTAAATGTCTGTGAACGTTCACTGATCGTCTCCTTTACACCCATTCCCGTTCAATGGGTGTCTGAAATAAAAAAAAACAGGTGGTTTAAGCAGCGACCAGAATTATCTCTTTCAAATTTGTAAGGCTGTTGCTCAGGAACGTGTGCTACCGATATAGTAAACAGAAAACCAGGACCATTATGGCATTCACGATTGTTTACATTGGCCTGTAGGATGTTTCGCCACTACTTCAGTATTGATAAACCTAGTTCGTTTGTTTTACTTTGCCAGTACATTGTTAAAGCATACGCTCCTGTCTGGTTTTCAATACGCGAAATTCTTCGGCGAAATAGGCGCCATTCATCTGTTTAGCATTGTTAAGCTATCCCGATTTCTACCAGAAAATCTACAACGCATAGTTAATTCTGTTCTACAAATAAACGGATACGACGCTTATCATGAAAACCTGCTGATAGCGATAACAGCAGATGGAAATCCGCATATTCGAACGTTGGCCTGGAGAAGGATAGAAAAGTGCCGCAGCCAGACGACTCCGAAATCAAGCCGCCCACGTGACTCCATCGTTCCGAAATTAAATTTTACAGCTGACCATTACTACAACATGATTAATTGGCCTAAATGTCTAACAGAGCCGCCAATCGCACGAAGCATAACGGATCAGCAGCGTGAATAAAACATCCGATTTCCAGGTACCCTAACAACAGCATTCCCTTGCCATAGGCAAGTTGAGGAACGCACAGTGAAGCTGCTGTCCGAAGCAGAGTCGAAAAGGTGTGGCCAGAACGCAAGAGATACCTATGTAAGGGCCAAACGGAAGTCTAGAACAAAAATGTCCCGCTTCGAGGCAAAGAAAAACTACGTGACCTAAGGTCAAATGTCAACGTATGCATACTGGGTGGGTGAGTGGGCGGAACTCGATGTGAAACCACCTCCCCGTGGTGCGTTCTGGGTTATTTTGCGTACAGAGTAAAATAAGCGAAGAGTTGCACATAGAAAATCGTGTTATATCAAGGACTATAATCATCGTTAATTTGGCATTGGAAACACAATCTGGACATTAATTCCAACAACTGAGCTAATATGGCTGTACTTTGAACAATAAACATTTACAAATTATTTACTGGCATTGCTACAAGTTTTTTTTTAAATAAAATAATTGTATTATAGCCATCAGGTAACTCTAAAACGACCAAAAGTAGTTTTTCTGTAATTGGTATTGTCCGTGTTGCCTAACCAAACACTTAAAACAGTTTAAGTCCGTTGAAGCAGGGTAAAGGGTTGTCCACAAAAGTTAAAAAAGATTCATTATGGTTGGGGCCACTAATGGCACGTTTTCCGCACCAGCTGTCATCGAATTTCCAACAAAAGTGCAAAACGCTTCATCCTATTACTCATGCAAAAATTTGAATCTTTTAAATATGTTTAAGATTATCCAGATTTTAAAACTTTTCGTTGTACATTTTAAAGATGATTATATTTTACTTTTGGTGAACTCTGATTGTTCATTTAAACCAAAATAATTTAAAACCGACATATAATAATTTCTCTAACTCGATCGTAGTTTGATCACATGGGCTGGGAGGTACATTAATATTTTATAAAGTTCAAATTTTCAGCTTTTCCATTGATTTATCTGCAAATACCGAAAGTAAGGTAATCTTTATCTGGAATTAGTTATCCACCAATTAAAAAGTGATAATATACATTGAATAAAATAATTGTACTTGAAAACATTAATTAGTGGTGAGAATTCATAATCGAATTTGACCTGTCAATGTGATTTTTACCATTCATATTCTCTGTTATGATGAAACTTCAGGTTAGTAAAAGATTTCTTTGATTATTTCTGTTTCATAAATAGGATGAAGCATCAAGTCTGATCCGAGCCTGAAAAATACAAAGTCTGCCAAAGATCTTCTTAGAAACGACTCAAGCGAATTTGTTCATATTTTACAAATAAATGTTTTATTACTGGCGCGACAATATTATTTAAGACACCTTCCTTTAAATACGACATGAGTGTTTTGATCGTAATACAAAGTTTTTTTCCGGATAATTTCTCAGTGGCAACTGAGGCAATTTTATTTCTACTTGAGAAGAGATATATATTTTGTCCATAATTTTACACTATATTGCTACTCATTTCTTGCGAAAATAATTACCAAGGTATAGTTAACTCTTGAGATGGAGTTTCTCTCTTCCGATTTTCTGAAATACATATGAGTTAAATATCTTCACATTTCTTAAAAAGATGTTCCATTAATAACACCAGAAGAATTGATATGTCATTTCTCACGATGCAATCAACAAGAGATATTTTACCCTTTTTTTAAAATTTCTTTAAAAAAAATTTCATCATTAATTTATTAAGTTTTTAAAATTATTTCAAATGAAATATGTAAAAAAAAGTGTTTACTTGTAGCGATGACATTTTATCGGTTTAAGTTTCCTTCGAACCTGCTTATAATTTTGTTCATATTTTATTAATAAAGGTTTCAGTTATAATTCAAGCACGAACTGCCCACCTGGAATCTCTAACCATGTAAAAAAATAGGGTATCCGTAGCTGGCGGAGAAAAACAAGCGAGTCCTTGAATTTCCATCCCCACAGGTTCAATCGTAATCGCGATCTTCTCATATACGGTTGGATTACTTACCTCTTACAGGGTAAGGAAACAACCGAAGAATTGATTATAAGCCTCTACGGAGGTAAACAGACGTGATTGATCCTAAGTTGACGACCTTGCAATTTCTTTGGCTTTTCGACTTTCTTTTATTCTCTCCTCTTGGGAGGCAGAGCTTCTGAAATTCAGCTGACGACCTCGGCATCTCTACCGGCTAACGAATCCTTCCAATCATGGCAACGGGACTCCATCCAGGGTTACCTGCTCAGGTTCTTCATCCACCCACTAGTGAAAAACGCAAAGCTCGCAGAAGAAATTCTACTACATCAAATTCTTCATACACTACTTAATCGTTTTCGATACGCTCGCGTTCTCGATCACCTCTTGTGTCTGATAATTTTGTGCAACCAGGTACACCTCCATCAAAACGCCATCACACCAATCGAGACGCCAATGACATCACTATCGATAACGATCAGGACTTCCCAACACTTGAGTCAACTCTGAAACCAAAGTGGTACCCATTCAAACTAACAAACTACGATACTAAATTCGAAAATCCAAAACTTCTACTCCAGCAGATCACTAAATATCTTCGAAGGGAAGCTGTATCGGAAATTATCAAAACCCGGAATGGCATCATTATTCGATCCTTGATTTGCAACCATCATTCGCAATAAATTTTCTTTCGAAATTTTCGGCAAGCAAGCCAAACTTGAAAAGCTACAACCACCAACTGCTAAACAACCTCCGCCGCCTAGGAAAGCACCTTTCTTGTCTGTAGTTATCCGTGGCGTCGACCCTATCATCCAAGACGGCGAAGTCGAGGAAGAACTAAAACTAGAGGGTATTGACACCCATAAATGCATGCGTATTCGCAATAACCAAGGCCCGACTTACATGGTGAGAGTCCTAACGAATTCGCAAGATGCGATTGACACTCTGCTTTCCAACGGCACATACATCTTTAAGAAACGCCACCGTGTAGAACCTTCTCGAACTGCACAACCCTTACCGATTCGGTGTGCGAGGTGTCAAACATATAACGACCATACTACAGCTAATTGTAAGAGAACTTCGAAATGTGGTTATTGCTCTGGTCCCCATGCTACTAATCAGTGTACAAATTTGAAAACGCCACCTGTTTGTTCCGCCTGTCCTGAGAGTCACTCGACATACAGCTTTAAATGTAAATCACGCCCAGCACCTGACACCACAAAACCAAGTCTAGTTGTTCCAGTTCGGCTTCATACAACATAGCAAACTCAAATGCCTCCTACACAAACGCGACAAACTGTAACTGTAGCTCAGCTACTCTCCTTCATAACCATCGCTCTTCAAAACATACATCCATTTGATAGGCCACATGTTCTTCAACAAATCCAATATGCTGCCCGAAATGTTTTTTCATATTAACCTCAATGCTACATACTCCGGAGAATCTGTCTATTTCCACGCTGCCCCCCTCGAAACAGCAGTCTAAGCATAAAGTGGCCATGGAACTTGTGTTTATATTTCTTAATATCCGATCGCTACTAACGCACAAGCTTTTGTTCGAGCATCTTCTTCTTGAAGAAAAAGCTAACGCATTTCTATTGAATGAAACATATCTTACGTCCAAGCAAAGCTGTAAAATACCATAGTATCAACTTCTACGTCACGACAACACTGCTCCAGCACATCGCGCAAATGGCGGCGTAGCTATTGGCTATCCTGTTACTCTTGCCATCCGACAACATTTCCTCACATTTCGACTCCCGGAATACTTTATAGTCACGACCTATTCTCGCCAACTGTATGTCACTCTTGCAACCATCTATATACATCCAGGTCATCATATCCCACTTAACTTCTTTCATTATATCTCCAATAACTTTCGTAACTATATCATTATGGAAGATATTAATATTCATAGTCGGTCAGAGCGAGAGAAACACCAGTTCATTAACTTCATTGAAACAAACACGACAGGCATCATTCATCAACTTCCAGCGCACACACGGAACGTCTCACAAACCACCCAAGATATTGTGATTACCCCCGCCACCCTTCATAATCGCTGTAATGTTATAGTTCTGGGGAATCTGGGTAGCGATCATTTACCAATTAAGTTAACAATCACATGTTTAAAATCTTCTCAAAATTTATCCAGTCATACTGCTCGACGTATCCTGCGATTCGATAAAGCAAACTGGGAAGCTTATAGAACTGATATAGCTATTGCGTTGGCGGAAACTCCTAGTCCCGAAACCGAGGAAGCACTTTATACTACACTAGATACTATCAACACAGCACTTCAAAATGCCGGGAATAAACACATTCGTACTACCAATCTTACATCTCCATGCCGTCCTCCGTTACCTCCGCAATACTTACCTCTCATACGACGTTCCAGAGCCCTTTACAACGAATATATTCATACCAGAAACGAAGAAGCTCTTCGTTATCATCGTCAACTTCAACGCACCGTCTCCAATTACCTTAAAGCTTATATATTACGCAACTTGATAAAAGCCTGTAATTCCTTAGCCGAAACAGCTCATCCAACACAATACTGGAAGCGCTTCCATCAGCTCACAGGACAATCCACTCGTACTTCATATCCGTTAATAGATAAAGATTCCCCAGTACAAGGTGACAAGGATAAAGCCGACGCTTTTGCAACATATCTTCAGGGAATCTTTGCTGCGATACCACCTGCATACTCTCAGCGTCTTCATCCGGTTGAGAAAGTTAATTTCGACACCTTTCGTGTTCAACCTAACATCTATCACACTCTCTCGCACAAGACTGCTCTTACATAATCAATTACAGTAACGGATATAACTCGAACTGTCCAGAACAAGAAAAATACTGCCCCTGGTTTCGATGAGATTACTTATCGACATATTAAAGAAGCGCCTTATCAGTTGCTTTACCTTCTTTCTCTCACTTATACATTCATTCTTCGGTCAGGCTTTGTTCCTTGTGAGTGGAAGACTTCCAAAACACTGATGTTCCTAAAACCACACAAACCACCAAATACTGTTACTTTTTACCGGCCTATTCAACTTACTTCTGTGTATTGCAAAATTCTTGAAAGAATCCTTGTTCAACGCCTTCATTCTTATCTAACAGAGCGAAATATAATCCCTCTGCATCAGGCTGGTTTCCGCCCCGGTTTTAGTATCAATGATCAGTTGCTTCGTCTGTGTAATATTATTACCAATCAGTTTAATACACAATTTCCATCTTGTCTAGTGCTCTTCGACCTGGAAAAGGCATTCGATAAGGTATGACATGCAGCTCTTATATACAAACTTATCCGTCTGACACTTCCCATATCATATATCAGGTTTATCTATAATTTTCTTCACAACCGTATTGCTTATGTTGCTCTTAATGACACTCTCTCGCACCCGATATTTATTCTCTCGGGACTCCCACAAGGGTCTGCCTTATCACCTTTGCTGTATCTTCTATATGTAGCAGATATGCCACCATTGCCGCCAAACACACATATCTTTCAGTATGCAGACGACACTGCATTTCTTACATTAGGCCGGACTATTAATTGTATAAGTACTGAAATTAATGCAACAATTCAAACTTTTCTCGTCTGGTGTACGAAGTGGCGTCTGAAACTCAACCCAGATAAAACACAAGCAATAGTCTTTCTCCCGCCAAAACGCAGATCATGGGTACATCGCAATCCTTCACTTCTGAATATCCAAGTAGATAACATGCGGGTTCATCCAGCTAAACATGTAACGTATCTGGGAATTATTTTTGACCACCACCTCACTTGGCGCCCTCACCTTCAGAATGTAATACAGAAAGCATATAACAGGATTAACCTACTCAAACGCCTCACGGGTACTACTTGGGGACCACGAGCAAATACCGTTCTTAATACCTACAAAGTATTCATACGACCAGTCCTGACCTACGGATTCACTGCATGGATAGCCGCACTCCAGCGTCCTTATGAAAAACTGAAAATCCTAGAACGACATGCCATACGAATAGCCTACAGAATAAAACTTCCTAGTCCTACTCAAGATCATTACGATATTATGCCTTTTCCACATCTTCTGTTCCATCTTGAAGCTTTACGGACGAAGTATAATACTAACCGATTCGAGTCCCGGCATCCCTTACTCCTCACCACAATGCAAGCAGACATCCCGTTCAATCCACCTCGCAAACTACTGGATACACCTTTGTCGCTACTCTTTGCACTTTACCGCTATACCCTACCTCCTGATCATCCGGATTTAGACGCAGTTGCAGCTTTTTCATCATCCGTCGTTCCTCATTACATAGCCCCTTCATCCTCTGCACAATAACAACCTCATGTCTTCATCACGTCCAAAGTTGGACATAACATAACATTCATCTGTTACACTATCACGTCTGTGTTGTGTTGAGACAGTGCACTTCATGTTCCTATTTTTCATTTACTTCTAATTTTCTTTTTTTTACCATGATCAAATAAAATAGAACTTGAATAAAATGATGATTAACTCCCCGTGTAACCAAATTGCACTTAGACCATCTATTATACTTGTATTAGCAACACGAATACGCATTGTAACCTATGGCAAAGAGAGGGCGTAACCCTCTAATGGCTGGGAGTAGGAACTTATTTTATATGGATAAAACAATTTGATGAATAAATATTGCAATGTTACCCTATTCCCGTACCCCCCCCCCCGAAAAAAATCAAGCATAATTTGTTTGAGAAGTTTTAAAAATATTGT
>NC_137458.1:253954601-254064375 GCF_964235325.1 Thermobia domestica | reverse complement strand
TAGTAAATTTGAACCACTTCCTTTATGTGTAGTATATTGTGGACAAAACTGTATGTCGTCTTCAGAAGCTGAATTCTTGGTAGCAAATAATTTCTCGCTATCTGTTACTGTTCTCATTCTACGGCGATAAACATTGAAACCTGTATTGAAACCGACCGTTATACCAAACTTTAAGATTGGTTTTGGCAGAGCGTTGTAAATAGTCATGATATGTTGCCTATAGATCTGAAACCTTGCAAATAGTCGTTTCTAGCTATCTGTGACAGTTTGGTTCTATAGCAATAAATATTGAAATAAGAAAATGGTAATTTTAATAATTTTTGGTTGAATTAGAGGATTAACATGGCAAATGGAAACGATTTTGGAGAGGTTGAAATTATTATAAAAGTCTGCGTCTTGAAAGCATTTAACATTTATGCTCTACACAGAGGTCAGCATTGAAGCCGGAGGTATATTATAGTATATTTGAACTACTTCCAGTTTCGGTAAATAATTTTCGTGTCCAGTGTTGTCTTCAGGCGCTGAAATGTATTAAAGAAATTTTCACTCTGTGTTTTACCGTTTTTTTTTCAATGGCAATAATCGTTGAAAGCATTATTGAAATCGGAAGTAACAGTATATTTGGGTCATTTTCTGTTTGAGAAGAGAGTTAACACAGAAGATGGAACTTATTCTTTAGATATTAAATTGATTGCAAAAGAAAGTTTCTTGATGTCGTTCACCGTGTATGTACTGATAACCGTTAAGAGAAGGGCCGATGGACAAAACCAGTTTAAAAGACATCCATCACTTATTCATAGTCCAGTTTAAAAGTTTAAGGCCAGTCTTTTATTTCATAAATATTATAAACAATGACCCAACAAAAGACTTCTGTGTATAGTACTAATCTTTGCCATCATACGCGTTTTGCGAAGCATATATAAGCTTTTTCTTCCATCGGTATAATAATGTATAAGTCATTTCTAACGCAGATGGTGGCATATTATAAGTGCCTGAACACGCAATTTGACAAACTATTTACGCTCAAGAAGCTGATGCCTGATACACGAAGACACTTAGACAGCTGGGGTGCAGAGACTTGCAGTAACTTTCTGTGCCAAATTGAGAACGATATATATATATATATATATATATATATATATATATATATTGAAGTAATAAAACGAATGAGTAAACGCACCTGGCTATACGTAACTACCCAAAACACATGGTCGCTAAACTAAAATAATGTACTAGAATGCAAGAAACTAATAAATAATAATACATATGAACGTTTAGAAATATATTTTGAATCTATCTCAAGGTGTTTTATTCCAGACGTCAACATGTTAATAAAGAGGCTACCGAATCAACCTTGCAAATATAGGTTTGGCCATCGAATTTACAGTTCTGAAAGCGAAATTGAAACAAAATGGCCTCCAAGAAGGTCAACTGGTTTGTTAAAATAATCTCCGTATTACATACAGCAAAACTTCCTTAACAACCCATTTCAGTCGGGGGAAAATCCACACTGTCCACAGAAAAAAGTTTTTTTAGTTCAATTTTACTTCCAACGGATATGCCGGCCAGACTAAACGAGGCGGTGATGATGAGAAATGAAGGAAATAGTGGAATAAAACATGTGGGGAGAAACAGGAGAAACCCGAGAAATCTCTCACACACGGTGTTTGTCTAGCACAATGTGTACTTTGAGAGATCTGGGATCGAGCCAAGGGTCTCATGCACCACAAGTGAACACTCTACCACTGAGCCACAGAGGCCCAGAAGTGTAAAAATACGATTACCATACCTAGCTTCCACTAACCCATGGCGAATAACTTAAGCTAAGCTAATAAAAATGCATGAAAGCAATTATTAATAACAAACATGAATATATAGAAATATCGTACAAACAGATTTGAAATGAAAAGTGTATCGTACAAGCTGAGACTTGATCCTGGGTGTTTTCGTTCATTAGGGCTACAACCTGCTGATTTCTGAATGTCAAAGTTTGCAAAATCGCGTTTTCGGAGCTTTATTTATAATGCATGTAAGTTACGTAACAACTCTATGAGATGTAACTCGGATGTGGATTAGGTGCGTCTACTGCAATAGAGAAATTGAATTTTCAAAATTTAGGGGTTGCCGTTACACTCTTCCTAAAATATAAAGAACCGTTTGTTAATGTGCACCTATCCTATAAAGATACTCTGCTATTGGACCCCGTATACTCATTGATATAATCATGTTAATAAATGTTCATTAAAGAGGATGAAGGAGTTAGGGAACCTTTCAAATTTATATTTTTTGGCATTTTTATTCACGAAGGGAAAGAGGTGGATCGCCAAATATACAAAAACACATATATATTGTTCCTACGTTACCATGTAAAATTTTAAAGCTTATCAATTTCCAAAATTTAATGGTGAGCCTATGAATCTCCCTTCCTAAATTTTATAGGCGTGTTAATGTATCAGAGACTATGAAGTAAAATAGAGCCATATACTATTTCATGGCGTAAGGAAACAGTCATAAAAAATATATTAGGTCAAAAGCCTCCAAATTTTGGATATTTGGTAATGTAATACCCGTCGTAGGGAAAGAGATGTAACTAAAACTTTCTGCATGTACATATCCCGGTCCTATATGTCCCTCTTGAGTTTTAGGTCTACCAATGTGCTCATTGCCAAATTTTAGGGTGTGTGATTTCTATATACCCTTGGACTATGAGATTTATTCCATGGACCATGTCCCTTAAGTCAGGAATCCGGGGGTTGAAATGTTCACTCAAGTCAGATATGTGTTCCTAGCACATCTGGAAATTCCTGTTAATCTTCTATACACTGTTGACAGTAAAATGCTGATCCTATTTTATATACTCTTAATTATTTTTGAATAGTGCGTCGAACGAAGTCCTCGTGTTGCTATTCGCACATTCATTACTCAATTTTACATATTAGTTTTAACCAAACTAGCTTTTGAACTTAAATGGCCTATTACAAGTACTTATTTATTTATATACAAAAGTGTGAAATTTAAGTTCTAAAGTAAGTTTCACATGCTGTGTAATTTAGCATTGGTCTATGTTCGTAATACTGGAACCATACATGGAAAGTTTTGATAGATTATGATACAGGTAATAGCAGAAATACACACGTGATTAGAAGAAAAATTGCACTTTCATAATAAATTATAATAAATTACACTTAAATCACTGTAACTCATTGTGAGTTATAACATTCTAAATAGTGTAAAATTGTAATTAAATGTGTGATCACCACGGACAGCAAGGCATGCTTTGTAGAGCCTTCCCATGCTGCTCTCAAGGGTTTTAGTGAGTTGTTGGAATACAGTTATATCCACAAGTGATATTGATATATACTGGATGGTTCTCCGTGCATCTGCATATGCTGCAAGACGTATTCTTCTAGCATCCAAAGGTTGCATATGAAATCCAGGAGAGCAAGCAGGCCGTCCAATTTGCCGAACATTCTTCAGTGATTGAGATTCACAATTAGCACTAATTGATGTAGTCGTTCATTATCACTCATACAGAAGACGTCTACTGCACCCCTCACTCTACTGCACCGTTCATTATCACTCATGCATCAACTGGACCTCTCAAAAATGAACTTAACAAATAAGTACAGTATCACATAAACGTTGACTAATGTGTACCTCATACAAAGATTTGTGGTATAAAAATATAAAATTTTATCTTCTCACACATCAACACTGCACCAAAAATGATCATTTTCGTAAAGTCCACTGATCTCGGCAGAAGAGTGTATGCTCAGAACCACTACTTAGATTAGATCTGATATTAAAGGGGAATAGTAGATAAGTGTAGTTCACCGTTTGCAATCGTGATGTTCTTTGTTACCACTACTAGTGGATCAGACGTGCAAATATTAATGCCATACACTTATGTTGGGGAAAGAGACAACCTCCATGCATTCAACATGGATTTCTGGGATAAGATTGGAAAATGTTACTCAAAAATCATCATCACCATCCACTAAGCAGAGCGACACTCAAGGTGTGCCAACAGTTTTAACTCACTTTTTTCAGCTGTCTGTTAAAAGGCTTCATATTATTCAGTCGAACTCCTTTAATTGAATCGATTTTCAGGAACGGAGAGATACTCACTATTATCTTCTACATATTTTACATTCCGATGCCTCAAATATAATGAAGACCCATTTACAACTAATACCTAATTGTGTTAGCCTCTATTCTGCGCATAAAACAAATATGAAATATTTTGCAAATCCAGAACTCATTGTTGAAAGCCCTTTCGATACGTTTAAAATCTATTATCATTAAACGACTAACAGGCCTTTGAAGATTTCATATAAATAGTATCGTAATCTGTTTAAAGCCATTTTAACTACGGGTTTACAAGTCCTAAGACACACATTCATTTCTCTGTTTCTGTTTCATTCTGTTTTCCCCGCATAGTTATGGTTTGCCACAATTTAGTTTTGGAGTCATACAAACAACGTATTTTATGCTTTTTGTGTGTAGAATACATGAATATTATAAACTTTAAAGTACAGTTTATTGTAAACCAAACTCCTGGTTTGGAAAAGGAAACATAACACACCCATATTATTTAACTCTCTTATTAAAATGACTTGATTATGTTTTAATTAGAGTCTAGAGTTGATCATTGAACAGCACATTACAATAAACAAATCTATTGTGATGGTATATTTAGATATAGGAAAATCTTTTGACAACGTAGATTGAATTATCATGCTCAGAGCATTGAAGAATCTGAAGATGGCTGACAGAGCTGTTACAGGAAAAGATAAGAAGTAAGCAAGAATAAAGAAAGATAGAAGAGGCTATGAAAGAATTCTTTGATAAAAACAAGAAAGACGTTAATGACAAAGTTTCAGCACAATGAGGTTTGCAGACGACATAGCACTGATAACTAAGAACGAAGATGACTTGTAGGAAGCAGTTTCAAACTTGAACGACTAACTGAAAAGAACAAGCAAAATGAAGATAACTAAGAAGAAACCCAAACTGATAAAGCACACAAGAGCAGGAGACCAAGAGGCAAACATATGGCTAGAGGGATAGAAAATCGAAGATGTTAAGACGTTCCCCTATCTAGAAAATCTGAAGAAGGGGAAAACCGTTAACTTCCTGAATAGGACAGGCTAAACAAGCATTCAATAGGAAAAGAGATTACTAACATCAAGAAATGTGTCTTTGGACGTTCTAAAACGATTTGTTTAGACTCTGGTATGGAGCGTGTCACTTTAAGGATCAGAGACTTGGACATTGACAAAAGCTGAAATATTTAAGGTGGAAGCATTTGAAATGTGGTGTTGGCACATAATACTGCGCATATCATGGACCAAAAAGAAAAGGAACGAAGACGTAATAAAAGAACCTAATGAAGGACGACAGATCGTGAAGATAACAGGAAAAAGGACAGTATACTTGGCCATTTACTCACTACTCCGATTGGATAACCGTGTTGATATAGGGAACTCCCAAGAGAGAAAAAGTTTTGAAATTTCCCGGTTGCCCACCAACCTATGCTTCAGATGAGAAAGAAGAATTGAAACGACATTTTTTTAAAGATGAAACACACAGTACCAGGCCCGTAGCCAGCACAAAAATGTAGAGGGGGTCCGGTAGAAGTTAGATGGGCTCGATCCTACCGTATTATAGTTCTTCAAATAGTCACATCAGCAATTCATCATATCTGCTCTTGAATGTTTAAGTATTATGCTTCTACTTAATTCTATTATCCCCCTTTACACACACACACACACACACACACACATTAAGTTAACATTCTGTAATCTACATGAAAAAAAAACTTGAATTCTATTAAATGGGTATTACTAACTACAAGAATTAGAATTAAAATATAAATGTTTTAATAGTCCCACATTTAATACTAACATCAAGTTGAAGAACGAGAGATGATCTACTGTGAAATAAGGAAATGCAACTTTACTTAGGCTCTTGTTTAGGGTTAACTTGCGAAGTTGCCTTTCCGTTTTTATCAAAATTACCTAGAAGAAATTGATAATTTGATTGCTTGTGGGCTTGATAACATGTAAGTGAAGAATAATTTATGTGTAATATCTTTTGGTAAGCGGTTATAAAGACGGGACTAATTCGCAAGTAGAGGGAACTACTTGTCTCGAGGTTCAGGATGGTTGGATTGTGGATAATATTCGAGTAAACATGCCTACAAAGTGTACAGGGTCTTTGCACTGGATGTTAATTGACAGTCCTAACATTTGTAAAACATGATGTTGATAATGAGGTTAATGTTATGAATTTTCATGGCTTAATGAATGAGAGAACAAAGACCACCAACAATCTTTCACGAGTTTCTGCTTGAGATAGGAGAGCTCTACAAACCTAAGTGCGTGCAAAGGTAAGTGCGAAGTAGACAAAACCTAACCTAAGTAACCTAGTAGTGCGTTATCCCACCTTACTTCGGCTTCTCGCTTCGCTCGTTCTTCCCAACTGCGCACTCCCCATTGACTACCCACAACCCTGCTCCGCGCGGCCCACCAGTCTCCCCTTTAGGTTAATTATGGATTTCCATATGTAATTGTTCCTCCCCGTACTCATACCCTCGAGGTAACATAACAGAACATAAAATGAGTAAATTAATGATTGCAGATTTTATTAGGATTTTTGTTGAAAATTAGGTTAACGGGTATCTTTGAAGTAATTCCCTTGGTTACAGTTACTGTTGTATTTTTCATTTAATATTCGCACTAAGTTCTTGTTTAAAATCTTAAATTAAATTCGTTTTATATAAATGAAGCACCTGCACACTATACCAAGAAGACACATACCAAAATAGCTGAAAAAAATACAATAATGTTATTCAAAAGTACACTGAGAAAAAATGTATGCGGCATATGTAATATCGTAGGTTACATTTGACGAGTATTTTGCAATGCATGTATGTACTTCAAGTACACAATAAAATAACAATAACCTACCGCCGTTGATGCAATCGACAAAAGATAAACGCTTTGTTTCTGCACCTGATTTTATGATTTGGCTTCCAGCAATCACTTCACACCTCGTCTCCTACCTTCCAGACCGATATTACAACTGTGGAATGAAGTATTATGAACATATTCCTTCTTTTCCTAAAAACTTGCTTCAATATGCATTGTGTCATTTCATATCTAGATTCGAGAAGATTAATAAATTTTACTTTAACTCCTCTAAAATATGTTTAGAAGTGTTCATCAAACAGTTAAAATGGAAAAATCTTCAAATAATCTCTTTTATATTGCATTTTATTCTTAGTGTTTACACATAGAATTAATCGAGTGTTTTTTGCAAGGCATCCATGAAAATTTTAGGGGGGGGGGGCAAGAAAAATGTAGGGCGGGCCTGCACAGTACAGGTTAAAAGTAAGTTGACATCAGAAAACATTTATGAGAAAACATGAAATCAATCATTCATAAATTACGAGTTAACACTACTTAAAAACTTGAAGGCTCTATATCTCAAAAGCAACTTTTGAGTGATGAGCCCTTTTTCCGGCTACCGCCTTAATAATAGAAATAGTCTAATGGAATTACATTTTAATTTTTGAAAGTACTACATCAGGTTTTTAATTTTTTTAAGAGTGTAAAATACTATCAGTTTTAAGTACGTAGGTTTTTCTAGTAGTTCTAAAGATCATAACCCCGTATAGTGCAACTAATTATCTCAAACGGTAAATGAGATTTCTTGTGCAATGGTGGAAATTCTTACATTGTTTGTATTCACGTATTTCTGGAACTTTTAAAAATAGTTGCGGATTTATTTTGAGTTCCAACCATCCTTTTGGTAATAATTGTTGTGTAAACTTGTCAAAATTACATCATTTTAAGCTGTGATTCACACTTCTCATGTGTTTACCCCCAGAATTGTTCTTAATATCAACTTAACGGCATTGTGGTCGTAAAATCTCTTGAAACTCCCCTTTGTAACCTGATAGGCACTTATCTAAGAGCTTTTTAAAACAAAGGTTTTTTAAACGAAAGTTAATTTCATTACAATATCACTTTGTATACATTGATTTTGAATCCATCTGTTATACCAACTTCGTAGTGTTAGGTACCAAAGTACTTTGGATATTAATTGCTCCATTCGAATTATGTGTTAATACCGATACATAAGCTACCAAATTTATTAACGGAGTGGTAGTCTACGTGCTTGATTTACGTAACGTATTATTAAAAGTAAAACTTTAGTCTTTCCTTTGACATATAGGATTAGAAATATTTAACAAAATGACGTATTGATGTTTGAAAACAATACAACTTTATATTCAGTTTATAAGCTCTTTTACCTTTTGGTGTAACAGAATGAGTTAAGCACTTTCTAATGTTGATATATGTATGGTATAATATTTAAGAGTTTCTGCTCTATTAGTTGGAAGGTTACAACGATGCTTTAAGGAAAATTTTGTACCCTATATATAGGTAGATAAATGACTAGCCCTACTACAAACCAATACTTTTTCGTGTGCAATATAAAGATCTATTTTAAATGAAAAACGAACAACTATAATTTTTTTATCTTCCTATTTTATAGAGGAATTATTTATAATATTTTCCTGCTTGTAGGTACTATTGATGGAAATCTAGAACTTGCCGTTGCAAACGCTGTTTCCTTTCATGGGAAGTGGAAATACAAATTTATGCCCAACGAAACAAAAACAGATAAATTTTATCCAAATGGTTACAGTGAGAAGTCAGTCGAAGTTAAGCTCATGTACATAAAGGAGAAATTTCTTTACGGAGAATCACCCAATCTAGAATGCCAAGCAATAGTACTTCCATATGAAGTAAGTATATTATAATTTTTTTATTTGAAATATATAATGGCATATTATCTTCTGTCTTACTTCTTGATCAAGCACGCTGAGACGTGGTATTATTAAAACTATCAACAATATTTGCTATATATCTCGTGTTCTGAAAATAAGTAAATAAATAAATGAGTGTAATGGTATCGCAGTGTGTACCAAGTGAAATACTTTTGTTTATCAGAGTATAGGAAACGCTAGAAATGAATTCTAAATGTTTTGGCGGCTTGGTAGATGAGCACTCTGCCGTATTTTCATCGGCAATTATCCGTATTTTCCCTGCTCTTCACCGGGGAAAATAGACACACCTCTTCAAATTTTAGTTTTAAGTTGTTTCTACGCTGCTCTAGAAAGTATATTCAGCTTACACTTCATTTTAAATTCAAAACTGTAGAGTTGTCATGGGAATCGGTTTCTATCATAAATTTCCTAATGACGCGCTATATTTGTAATTAATTAATTTTGAAACGGCAGTGATAATACAATTCACCAATTCTCGTTTGAGTAGAATGATTATAGTAAATATATAATATATTTTTGGAACCCTTATATGATTCATTCAAAAAGAAACAAAGAAACGAAAATAAAAGAAAAGAAAACGTCACACAACGCAAATCTAGTCACTACCCATATATTTGTTATTCATCTTTTGTCGTCACAAGAGGTCTTATAGAGCTTTTACCTCCAACTGTATGAAGACTATTCTGTACTTCCATGTAATGTTCTGGTAGCTATATCTCCTAAACCCCTGGAGCTTCGCACCTATAACTTCATTGAAATACTGACCACATTTAGTACTACTTTCTCATATGTGTCTCCGTCAGCAACTCGATTCACCCAAGCGTAAGGTTTACTTGTGAGAAGCATTGGTAGACGCACAGATATTCTTCTCGTAGTGGTTAAATGTTCATGGAATATTTTGTCCATGCCCTTTAACAATGCCTTCATTAATGGATTACAATACTTTAATGAACGAAGTTCTAATTTTTCCAGAACTTTCTTCATGCGAATGAGTTCTGGGATGAACACACGATAAAAGAAAGTCAGACGATTGGAGTCGATCAATTCCTTCTGCCATGGCATTCATACAATTTAAGTATAAGTTTGTATAGAGTTTCAAGTCGTCCAAGCCAGAGAATGGTCTTATTTCACAACAAAGATAATAACCCTTACGGATCCATATTCCTAACAAAACAGAGTTTACTGTATTCATTGATACATTAACTCCCGATGAATAAATTGTCGCTCTTTGGAGCATGCTTGGATGCAACCAGCTCATGGTGGTGATGCACTCGATTGTATTGAAATCAATACAGTTGAGTACATCGCCGCAGCAAGTCGACTGTGTCTGAGCATTCCCGAAAATCGGTTACTAAACAGTAGGAAATAGGTATCTGAAAAACATTCATTTGAAATAAGTCCAAGCACTGTTCATGGCACGCCCAGCCCCTCCCCTCCTGGCTAAACGAACCAATATATGTTGCCACTAAAATAGCTTAGAATGATAGAGCCCCTGTTCTCATAAACACAGTATTTCATGTCACTGGCCCAGCCATTACGAAATCCTGGCTACGTCCCTGCGACAGTTCATGCTTTACATAGTATAGCAATATACTCTATAAATTTGCGCAATCAAGCAAACAGGAAGATGAATTTCCTGTGATGTTAAAATGGAATTTCCTACTAAATAATCATCATTCATTGTCTATATTTGTATCAGTACTTTTGCCACAGACTGAGAGCTACAAGACTAATAGAACTAGAAATTAGAGATTTCATTTGTTTTTTTCTCTCAGACTAAAATACTTCTGCATTTTGCTAATATTGTCATTTCTTTGAAATATAAGTCACCTATCCCGGGCTAAATCTGGCTGGGATCCTTTTGTTTAGAGATGAGCGTAGGCAAGTTGGAGAGAGTTTTATTTGAACCTTGACTCGACTTAATATTTTCTCCAACTGAAGTCGAGCCTATTCAAAGCAAAACAAATATAAGATGTAGTTTTAAGTACTCTAAAAGAAGACATGAGGACGTGAGGCACAATAATAATAATAATAATAATAATAATAATAATAATAATAATAATAATAATAATAATAATAATAATAATAACAATAATATTTATTTTAGTGCCGCGAACAGCTTTTGGCAAAAATACAGCACTTGATATCAGAGTATGCGATGGAATAATAATACTACTAAAGATAAATAATAATAAAGAAAACAATAAAAAGAAGGGTACTAATATAAAACACAATGTAGATAAAAGTCAGTTAAGCAGAAATAATTCCTTGTCAACGCAGTAAAACTTATCAAGTTTTCCATCCATCTAAAACAACAAGAAGCTAAGAACAGCAGTCATAAAATTACATTTGGTGTAATGTTTCAGATCACATCACATAAAACTTTCACATTGTTTAATACAATAAGTCTAAAATGAGCTTAAAGAATATGTCAATCTTTTCAAAATTTCACATTTCCAATTCAAAGGAACTAAAATCATGGTATTTCTTATGCTATGGTTTGACACTTTAAAACCTATGTTTTGTAAACAATATTCACTTATATAAATGTTATCTAGTATTTTTTGCATGCATACTCTGTCAAAATTTTTTCGTCTATTCATAATGCTTTCTAAATCCCAATCCAATATTCATAACTATGTGAGTAATAATTCATTTTCATTTTAAACCATAGCAAGCGAATAAAACATTTTTGCACAGATTCAATCTTGTTTGTCAAAGTTTTAGAAATGCTGTTCCAAATTACCGAACCAAATTCTAATTTTGGTCTTGCAAGTAATTTATATAGAAATAAATACGTTTCATCTCTTTGAAATACAGGCCACTGCTTAAAAATAAAACCTATTATCCTTCTGGCACCTTGTACAATAACATGTATATGATCAGAAAATTTTTCACTTACTGTCAAATGTAATACCTAGGTCTTTAATAATGATTACTTTCTCAGTTTGTATACCTTTGACCTCTTATTTACTGACATAATATTGAGTTTTATTTGTGTATGTCATAAATTTTGTTTTCTTATCATTAATTTTTAGAAAACTATTTCTACACCACGTGTTTACTGCATTTAAGTCTTGTTGCAGTAAATAATTATCGAACTCATTGTTGACTAATCTGAATAACTTCATATCGTCAACGTATAGGAGAATTTTACAGTATTTTATTTTTCTGTCAGGCATTTAAAAATAAAGAAAATAAGAGAGGGCCCAAGGGCGACCCTTGTGGTATTCCGTTTTTTACATAGCCTACACTAGAATGTACAGGTCCGATTTTAACTTCGTAAGTTCTGTTTGAGAGACAGCTTTCAAACCAGCGAATGTACAAAGGTGACAAACCAATATTTGATAACTTGCTAATGAGATACTTATGACTGACAGAGTCAAAAGCTTTTGATATATCTATGTATATTACATCGACTTGCAATTTATTTTTCAGTGCGTTATAGGTAAAGTCTGTAAAATAAGTTAGATTTTTTACAATTGACTGCCCTTATAAAAACCATGTTGAGACTCATTTAAGATATTTTTTACATTAAAATAAATGTGTTTATGTACAATTAGTCCAAATATATTCGAGAATGCATTAACAAGAGTTATTGGCCTGTAGTTGCTTGCAATCTGTCTATCACCTGATTTATATACCGGAACAACATATACTTGCTTCCACATTGAAGGATATACACCTCTACGTAATGAAACGTTAAATATATTTGCTAAATTAGTTGAAAGTTCAGTTGCACAAGCTTTTATTACATAATAGGGAATATTATCTGGACCTGGAGTAGTGTTCGGTTTAATTACTTTAATTGCTTCCATTACATCTAAATCAGCTACGGTAATAATTCCGATTAAACCACTATTACTAACGATATTCTCAGGAAATACCTCTTGACCTACTTCTAAGTTAAAAGCTTCATAAAATACACTCTTAATGCTTCAGTAATTTTAATTGCCTCTTGAATTAGCATAGCATTACAATTTATTTGCTTTGGTACTTGTTTACAGTCAGACTTTTTAAAAACGTTCCAAAAATATGAGCTATTCTTATGAATAGTATTTTGTAAACCTGAATAATAAGGTTTTCTTGCTTCAATGTATTTCTTTTTTACAAGTTTCCTTAGGTCTGAATATCTCTGACACCATACGTCATCATTTGTTTTTTGGCTTTAACAAAATATTTAGTTTTTTTTTGTTTATTAGTGCTTTCAATTCTCGCGCCATCCATGAATCCTTATATTTTTGTTTACAACCAATTTACTTCTTAGATACATGCTCGTTAAATACAGAATAAATTAAATTATATCAAAGGTCAATGGTTTCATTGACAATGTTACTGCAATTATTTATTAAGTTAATTTCTCTAATGCCCTTCTAAATACCTAGGAAATTTGCTTGTTTGAAATTATATGTATCGTACTGAGGAATGGGACAATATTTTCCACTATCTATAATTTTCCACTCAAAGATAAATGGGAGATGGAAGCGATCGACTTTAGTCAGTGGTGGGATGACAAAATACATAGAACTGTTATCCAAATTTGTCAGCAACAAATCTAATACACTTCCCGGATTACCATGATCATATGACTTGTTTTTCTGGTTTAAATTTAAAGCATTGCTTAATTCAAATATTTTTTCTGCTTTTTTCTTCGAATAATAATAATAATAATAATAATAATAATAATATAATAATAAGAAGAAAATAAGAATACAATTTTAAAAAATCCCTTCTTTCACTTTTTTATCTTCGTTACTGTCTCTTTCATATATCCTCCTATGTTTTTTTCTTTTCTATTGCAACATAGAGTACAAACATGAAAGATGGGCTGTCTTTTTCGTGGAACACTAAGAAGTAAAGTATTTGATTACTGGTTCTATACTCAGAGAAGTCTAGGAGATAAAGGTGTCATTCACGAGGTTCCCGGTTTGAGTTCTGAAAAAGCATATATTCAGGCTTGTGCCCAAAATGGTTAAAAATTAACGTGCGCCGGCCATACAGATTCAAACCTGTTTGGCCTTGGTTAGACTACGGCTTGGGCTACCTCTCTGTCTTGATACTAACGTCAGTAAATACCGATATTCACCCATAGAATACAAGTTTTGACGAGGCTGTCCTGTCATAAAAAAAATATTCTTCTCTCGTTATAGAGAAAAGACGAGTTGCTAGAATTTTTCCCCCTCGTGAACAATATTAAAACTGTTCCACATTACTCCTTACGTTCCTCATAGCTTTCATTTTCCAGCTGCACTCTGTGCTACAAGACTAATTGAAATAGATTAGTCCTTTCTTTATTCCTTTCCTATGTCACACTAAAAATACGTCTGCATTTTGCTGAGATTAACATTTTCTAAAGATATAACTCCCCTATCCCGGACTAAAATTCTGGCTACAAGAGTTTCGAAGTAATCGGTACTCGAAAGTGTAAATCTTGTCGACTCTCAAATCTCGGCAGTTTGTTAAAAGAGTTTTTCCATTTCATGTTGTTATTTGTTTGTTACAAAAACACTTTCGGTTGCCTCTATTCATGGTGAATTATTGAACTTATACATTTACATTTATTGAAAAAAGAAAAAATTAGTTTTAAACATTGAAAAATCATCACAGTTAAGTAGAATGCGTTATACATGCACAAAAATAAGAAGAAAATGAATTTTTTTTATTTGTTGACACGTGCCAATTGAATGTCAGTAATAAATGTTTATTAAATTTATGTTACCATATTCTAGTGCTGCATTACTGATTCTGCTTTCTGAATATGGACATAGGCAAGTTGGAGCGAGTTTTATTTGAAACGTGACTCGAATCGAAAAAAAGTTCTCCAACTGAAGTTCAGTCCACTCAAAACGAAGCAAATTCTGTGTCTTTTAAGTACTCTGAAGAATGTGAGGCACAAGAGTACAAATTATCATACAGAAATTTAATGTTCACTGCAATTATGATTTCTATACCATTAAAAATAATAATAATAATAATAATAATAATAATAATAATAATAATAATAATAATAATATATAGAACAAGGACAAGAAGAACATTGAAACGTTGTTTTCCTTTTTTCAGTTTTATAACTTCGTTTCTGTTTCCTTCATATAACGGGCCACGGTGGCTTAATGGTAGAAAGTTTACCTCTGAAGCATGTGATTCCTGGTTGGATATCAGCTCTCGCCAAGTGAAGTTTGTATTGAACAAATTTCTTGTGTTTGGGTTTTCTCGGTGTTCTCACGTTTCCTCTCACTTTTTCATTCCATCCTTTCATTCATTTCTCATAATCATAGTTTTCCTAACCGGCATAACCTTGGACGTAAAACTCAAAAATTTCATTCCATTTTCTTTCATATATCTTCCTAATGAGCTGCTTTTTCTGGTAATACTGGGTATTTGTTTACTGATTGACTGGTGACCTCGGTGGTCGAAAATTCTAAGAGGAAAAGATGTTATTGACGATTTACCCGGTTTTAGTTCGGAAGAAGCATGTATTTCGGCTTGAACCAAAAAGGGTTAAAACTTTTCGTGCGCCGACCAAATAGGCCCAAAACTTATCGGCCCGAGCTGGACTACAAACTTAAGCTCAAAAACAATGAATTGGCTTGCAGTTCGAATCAGATAAGGTACCTCTAACTTGACTCGTGCTGATTCTTACTGGTTTTAAGATGTTCTGAATTAGCAATCTCCGATTGTGTCAAGCTTAGTTGTTCATGCAGACAAGTATCACAGGTTAGAGATGTGCAGAGATAGATGTTATATCACTTCTTGCTTGCTGTACCTAGAAAAGCGTTAAGTATACGTTTTCTACGCCTCATATCAACACCTTCAAAATCACTCTCCAGCAGTCGTGTTCTTCTTAGCGTATTTGTAAGGAATTAACTTCTTACTTTCTGAATGTTCACTCGTACTGCTGGCAGTTCGAGTCTTGCCCATCCATTCGGCAATGTTCGTAGTACCTTGTCGTAATACAAACCATTCCCTATACTGGTGTAGATTAAGAAATGCCGAGAATTATTGTAGAAAGTATCTAGATATGCGTAATGCCGTCGAGGTGGAAAGAACGAGTAATTATTACATTATTTTCAACTGCACACCTTATTATATCTACACAAACACTGTAAATTCTTTCTGGTTCGTATTTCATGTTTGCTTCGTGGCACGGTACGTAGTGTTTCGGTTTACGAGTAAGAGGGTCGCTCGTTGGAATCGCTTCTACAGTATTTCTATTTTCTAAAACATTATAATTTAGTATATTTTTATAAATATTGCTAGTAGATGTCCGTCTGTAATTATGCCTTATTTCAAACACACAGGCATTTGAGAATAAAGGTAAAGGAGACAGGAGATAATACGTGTTTCCTTGTTTTATAATACTTTTCAAAACTCACCTTAATGTAAACAAATCAGGCATATAGGCAATCTAACATATTGTGGGAGTAGTATCGTTGATACCAGTCCTAGTGCATCCCTACCTCCATATTTTTGACTAGAAAAGAAAAATAGCACAAAATATTTACATAATTGCAACTCCAAAGTAGATTGGGTAGTGTCTCTGCGAATTGGCTTTTATCACATGCAAATCAAATCGTGAAATCTATCTAGTTATAACAAAAAATGATATAACTATTTTGGATATTTTATATTTAATAAATAATGAAAAATTGTGTAATTTGTGGAGAATTAAAGCAATACCAAGAATTTGCTCGAAATGGAAATACACGACATGATGAGTGTAAAGCATGCCGGAATAAAATGAGCAAACAAAATGATGAAACAGAAAAAATGGGTGCGTTTGCTTATAATGTTGTAAATCCAGAAGAATTATCTGAAAAAGAACTTATAGACTTACGAAATGAACTGAATTATATCACACTAATGTTTTTAGAATTTTACATCGACTATAAAAATGGAAAAGTTCAACTTGATGAAAGAGGAAAATATCATCTTAATAAAATAAGCTGTGGAATAATGCTTTGCCCTACAAGAATTTAGACTACTATTTCAGTTTTAAGAACCATCATATCTTTATTAATCATATTAATAATAACAAGTGGAGTGACTATATAAATGCATTTTTGAAATGGAGGGTAAGGATGATGCCTTATTCAAATTGGGAGTAAAGATAATTAAACTACTGTTTTATGACATTTAAAATCATAAAACTCTTACACCTAAAACAACTTAAATCCATTTTAGCCCTTTTATTCGTTGTGTTTCTCTTTCTCGTCTACTCTTAGTACATTGATCATACACCTCTCTTAACTTGGGAATCAAATCTTCTTTCCTTAATTCTATCTTATAATGACCCTGAGCTAGAGTATGTATACCATCATTCAATATATATCTCTTATCGTCATAACCACTTAAAGCTAACTTGTTTTCTTCTACTGAGTATACATTATGCTTTTTACTACGGATATGATTTTGTATTTTATATATCTCTTTCTTTTCTAAAACACAATTTTCATAATCCTCAAATGATATATCTTTTATAGCTACACGTTTCTTTATACCTTTTGCTTTTCTAATCAGTTCATAGTGATCTACCCCTTTCTTTCTAATAGCATACATTTTTGATTTTAGACCTACCTTGATTTTAGAGCTTATTTTCTTCTTATCAAAATTATCTAAGTATTTATTTTTAGCAACTGCATATCGGTTTGAACATTGAGAAATTTCACCTCTTATACCTTTCTATTACAACACCTTTAAATTCATCTTTAAATTTTCTTAATACCTTTTCATTAACTAATTTCAATTAAAATTAATCGTTTTCTTTATATTCAGGGGTGTCTAAATATTCATACATATCTCTCATATCTTTGTAAAAGTCTTCTGTTTCTATATGTGCTATAACAGAATCAGTATCAGTCATTAACAATTTTATATTCTCTCCATATCTCTTTTTCAAAACATTGTAGTAAAAATTACACAAACATATTTTAGAAATATCTAGTACTGCCATTCCTACATAGATAGGCTTGTTAAATATAATTTTAGTTTTATACATTTGAATAGCAGCTAAATTCTCAGAGAATATCGTTCTATCTTTGAAGCTAGGTTTAGCTACTAAATCCTCTAATAAATTTTCATTATGTATTAATCTCACATTTATTCTTTTTCTTATATTTTCCATAGTTTTACTAAAGACGTCAATTATTAGCCAACTTATAAAAATCCTTCTCAAATTCATTTTTTGTTTGTGATCGTATATTAGTATTTAGATCTATATATTTCTTTAACCAGGCTGATTGTTTAAATGTTATTATCTTATGTATTCCTTTATATTTTATTCCTTGTGACAAATAGAATTTTAGATTTTGATAGTGTAATATATAATGCTGTTCATTATATAGAGTTGTCAATAACTTTGGAAGCTTTTTGTTATTAATATAGTTTGGAGCTAAGGGAAAATCTGAATATTTATTATGGAGTTTCTTTAGGTATTCTAAGTCGACTTCTAAAATATAACCATTTTCTGAATCATCTTTTGTTTGTAGTATTGTTTTTTCTAAGTGTTTCTCATTATACTTATTAACATATATCCATTGAAAATCTCCATACGGCATGTGTTGATTCATCGCCCAACCATACTCTTGATTTGCATCCATGTAGGTTATATAAGAGCTTATTTTCTTCTTATCAAAATTATCTAAGCATTTATTACTAGCAACTGCATATCGGTTTGAACATTGAGAAATTTAATACCTTTCTCTATAAATAGTAATTTGTCAGAGTCAGTCAATAATTCTAATTTTTGTTTCGTCATCTTTAACATTGTATCCCAGAAAAACCCAGGACCAGTAAGATACCATGCTGGATCTAATTTATATGTTTTAAGAGCTGTATCTCTGAAATTTTCAATAATATCTGTTAGTTGAAGTACATCTATCTTATTATAAAAATGAGTATATTCTTTCATTGTTTTTAAATCAAACTCTTCGCAAACTCGTACATGATGCTTATGACGCTCATGACTCATTTTTTCTCCTGTTAATCTGTTGGTAAATTTGTCTGGTGGTAATGGAATAGGCTCTTCTAAATTTTCCTTAGAATCAACAAGATCAAATGGATAATCCCCTTTAGTACGAACTACAGATGGTGATCAGAAAAATGCAAACACCTGAACGAAATTGCAACTTACCAGATTAATATGGTGTCGGGCCACCTTTCGCCTTCAGAACAGCCTTGATGCAACGTGGGATGGAGGCATAGAGGTCGTGAATGGTAGCAAGTGGAATTTTACACCATTCCTCGTGCAGGGCATCGGCCAGTTCTGTGAGAGAGGATGGAGGTGGAAATAGTCGCCGGAGTCGTGTTTCCAAGACGGACCACAGATGTTCAACTATGTTGGGATTGGGCGATTGGGCGGGCATGGGGAGGTGTTGAACTTCATTCCGATGTTCCTCAAACCACTCTGCAACAACGGCAGCTGTGTGAAAAGGTGCATTATCGTCCTGGAAGATGGGATTATTGTGCGGGAACAACATTCGAACACTAGGATGCAAGTGGTCTCCTAAAATTGCGACATAATCGTTGGCTGTGATTCGTCCGCTAAGTGTGACCACATGACCCAATGAAAACCATGATATGGCGGCACACAGCATCACCGAGCCGCCGCCATGTTTCACAGTTGGGTGGAGACACTGCAGATCATAAGCTTCTTTGGGCGTTTTCTACACATAAACGTGGTTGGGAATAGGGTGAAGGATGACTCATCCGACGATATCACGCGTTTCCAGTCCTCAACGGTCCAAGTTGCATGGTCGAGGCACCATTTGCGGCGTGCGAAAGCGTTATGGTCCCTGATGTGCGGTTTAGCCCGTGCAACACGACCCCGTAAGTTCATGTCATGTAATTCGCTGCGGGCTGTGATTGTCGAAACAGGGTGCGGGAGGTGCTGGTTGAGTTCCTCCGTCACTTGCTCCGCAGTGGCACCATGGTTCTGCGTGACAATGCGCTTTAATACGCGGCCTGACCTGTCACTCATGATTTTCTTTCGCCCACTGTTCCGCTTGCCCGATGTGGTTTTCCTGTGTGTTGTGTAGGCCGTGATCACCTTCGACACTGTCCCACGCGACACACCTAACACAATAGCCACTGCCGTCACACTCACTCCACATAACCGCGCACCAACAATTTGCCCTCTTTGAAAATCTGAGAGTTCTCCCATTTTACACTACCTCCGTCTGCTGCAGCCACTGGACACTGTTGTTCCACTGCGCCTGACGTAGTATGGAGACCGACCTAATACACCACCACCAGCGGTCCGGCCCTGCGAGCGCCACAACACCACTGCCAACCCATACATCTGACGTGTTGCCAACTACAAGTGTTTCCATTTTTCTGATCACCATCTGTAATTCAAGATGATTTTATTAGGAAAAAAACTTTGATGTTTCTCGAAATTGTTCTAGCTTTAAATTCTTTGTTAACTATTCTAAACCTTTTAGTAAAAATCTGAATGAATCAATGAATATTAACTTGATAGATCTATGTTTTCCTTTTTCATCCTTATACCGAATAGTTTTTGAGAATGTAGTGTAGTTTTTTTCAGTGTTAGCTATTACACTTATTTTTTCTTTTTCATTTTCACCTCCTAAACTTTTTATAAATAAACCCGCATCATACCTAGAGAGATTGTGGAAATATACATGAATAAATCTTGGATTTGTATATTTTATATTACAATAAGAATTAGCAGCACCTCTAAATTTACCTGTTAAATGATCATGATCATGTACTTTTGTTTTACATGACTCTCTACTATTTTAAAACTTTTTATATTCTTTCTTACATTCTACTAGGACTTCTTTTATCTCTTTCCTCTGCTCTTTTATTTCTGTTATGCTGTCATCCTCTTCGTCCTCTATTTTGAAACGATGTTCTTCTTCCAAGTGTATAGCTCCTTCTTTTATCTTTTTCTTTAAATACTCAATTTTAATCTTTAATCTTTCTATTTCCTTCACTAATAAACGTGGCAGAGCCTCACGATTTCCTTCACAAATGTCACATATTGTAGCTGATTCATATATATCTTCTTCTTCCTCATAGGTATATAAGTATCATATATTTTTGCTATTTTATTGCTTCATCTGTTAACCTTTTTATAAGCTCATCTGCTACATTATCTATTATGTATTCTACTGGTTCACTTTTGTAGGATTCCAAGTGCTTTTTACATAGTAAGTAAAACTACTACGTTTATGTAGTTGATAAGCATTTGAGTAGGATCTTTCAGGATCAGGATGACATGAACTTATTCTTCTTAGTGTTGATTCTGGGTCTGCTATTATTGTGAATGGCATTCTTAAAGAACGCTTATCATTTACAAATTCTAATATCTTATTCCATTCTCTAGGTGAAATGATCTTAGCAGCAGAATGTAAACCACACTATTCTTTATGTTGTTTTTTTAATTCTTGTGATTAAAAAATGCTTAGGTAAACATCCCTCACATAAAAATCTCTTATGTCCATCTTTTGTTATTTGACTTCCAACAAGCTTCCATAAATCTTTAATCAAACAGTAATGTGTTTTATCTCTTTTCTTTAAATATAAAAGACGAAAATGATTTTGTTTTCTTTCTTTAGGTATTCTAAGTGGGTAGATCTTTTCATTATCATCTATAGTAAAGAAACTGATAGATATTAGGGATGGCCAAATCCGGATTTTTTTGGATCCGGACATCCAGACACTGGATCCGGATCCGAGATTTCGGATCTTGGATCCGGTTTTTCGGATCCGGATCCAAGATCCGAAATCTCAGATCCGGATCCAAGATCCGAAATCTCGGATCCGGATCCAGTGTCTGGATATAGGGATCCAAAAAAATCCGGATTTGGCCATCCCTAATAGATATATTAGCTCTGTTTTCAAATTTTGCTGTATCAGTAATCTGTACAGGAAAGGGAATATCTTTAAAATATTTACCCAATTCTTGCTAATATTCTCTAGGAACTCTTTGTGGATCTCTATTAACATAGTGTAATGCTCTTAGAACATACCATAAGAAGCATTTTTTATCTTTGTTTTTAATATTAAGGCATGCTTTTCTTCTTTTAATTGTTTCTGGAAGTTCTGTATATGATGATCCATTCATTGCTATGTATTTGTTAATTCTTAGCTCGAGATAGTCGAGAGAATACAAAGTCCAACCTGAACCCTTTCCTTGAATCTCTTCCATCTCTGCCCTAATTTTTCTAGTTGCCTTTTTATAATACTCATTTAGATCAGTGAATTGAAGTATAACTTCATTTGATGTTTTAAAATTATGTTCTGGAATCTGTTTATCTTTTTTGAAGCTACATGGAAATTACATATTTACCTTAAGTGCATTAAAATATTTAAATCCATTTTTAATCATACATTTAACAGGTTTGTAAATTGAACGTAGGAATTTGGAAGGATCTTTATATCCTCCTGTGTTTTTTTATTTTGAAAGTATGTAATCTATATTTAAATGAAGTTTCTTTTAGTTCAACACTTATATTTGCTCTGTTAAGCTTCGGTTCTTCAAAAATTTCTTTTTTAAATGGGAATAGTTTTAAAGCTTTCTTCCTACCTAATCTCTTAGATTTTGGTTTTTCAAAAATGTCTTCTTGAAATGGAAATGTTTGGTTAAAGTTTAATCTGTTTTGCTCATCTTCATGTTCTTTAATACGGCCAATAAATTCTGCTTTTCTTAATCGGGAATAACCTTTTATCCCCTTTCCTTTACACAAGTTTTTAAATTCAATTACTGTATGTTTAATTAAATTACACATACTTACTTTATTGTTTTTTATTCTGTAAAAAAATAATTTTAATCATTTTCGTTATCTAATACAATACCTAAAATTCATGTGACGTGGAAAATCTCGATGCCTATTAGCATATTCTATTAGAACATGGCTTTCATGGTAATAACCCATCAAAGCTAATATTGATCTAATGAAAACTAAATCATTTTTGGTTTAATAATATAAATTTCTTGGTATTTCTACATTTCTGTATACTTCCCAATAAGCTTTGTTTTTAAATTCTCTCATGAATGATTCAGATAGTTTATTAGTTCTACTATTACAATATTCTGCTGTTATCCCCCAATCTATCTTGCCAGCATATACTCTCATAATAGCCTCTGATAACTCTTAATGATATGATAAAGCATAAAAGTCAAATCTATCATCATAATCTCTTATAATATCATATGAAAGGTATTGATACCCTGATATTAGATCAAAGTTAATTTTATCATCATAATCTCTTATAAAATCATCTGAAAGGCATTGGTGCTTTGCTATTAGATCAAAGTCAAATCTATCATCATAATCTCTTATAAAATCATCTGAAAGGCATTGATGCTCTGCTATTAGATCAAAGTTAATTTTATCATCGTATGTTATCATCCAATCTTCACACCAATTACCTGTATAAATTGTATTAAACTGTTCTTCAGTTAACGTTTAGTATATTAGAAGGACGATCCATAGCATTAGATTTTAATATAAAGCGCTCTAGTTCTTTATTGTTTTCTGTTGATGATTTTTTAAATAAATGATCTAGCATGTTTAATGATTTACTAAAGTTAATTTTGTCTTTGATATTTAAATAATTACATACGTTGTCGTATATAGGCTTAGCAGCAGGTATCGACGCCATCCTCGTATTATAGAAAATAGGGAAAAAATAATCATTTTCATATCTAATACAACAGCTAATACTGAAAAGTATGATGTTTATTAGTATATTCTATTAAGACAGGGCTTTCATGGGAATAACCCATCAAAATTACATATACACATTTAAAACTGAATCATTTTTGTAAACTTACTCATCGTCATAATCATCACTATCATATTCGTATTCATCACTACTCAAATTAGGTGTTTTTTGTTGTGTTATTAATAATTCTTTTTCCTTTAACACTATTTGCTTGCTTCTCTCGTAGTGTTGCTAAGAGTTTAAGATCTTCGTGAATTAGTTTAAGTCTATTATGTAATAAATCAAAATGTTTCTCCTTTTTCATTATATAGAAAAATCTTTGGTCACTACGAATTAAGTTTTTACATACGATTAGATAATAACCGGCCATATAAACCATCAATTTCTTTAACCAAATCTTCTTCTGATAGTGATGTCCAAAACTCATTACCCTTACCTTTACGAATATCTAGTTCTTGCTGCATTAGGTTAAATAACTTAATACTGTTAGGATCTATAAACTTTTCATATATTATCTCATGATTCGGATATTTTTCTTCAGCTTCATTAAGAGTCTAATATAGGCTTCTCGTTTGGCATCTGATAGCATAATAAGGAAATAAGATCACTAAGTTTGTTCTTCTTGTATATGATTAGGCAATTATCTTTTGAATTATCGTCTGTATATGATGCTGCAATTTCTTTTAAGCCCTCGTTTTGAATTCTCAACCTCTCGATTGTTTGTTCTATTTTCCCTACTCTTATTTGAATTTTTTGGTCTTCTTAAATTTGTTTAAAGTCTTGTGTGAAGTAATCTTCAATTATATTGTAACACTTATCATAAAACGCATTTGAAATCCAAAACAAGATACTCAATATTAATTCTTTCTTGTAAATGTTCCTGATAATAATAGATCTTGTTTATTTGTTTCTTTTGACTCAACTATGTAAATTGGGTTTTGGTGGTGCACATCTGGCCCACCTAATTTCTTGTTATAATATAGTAGGAGACCTTTTGATTTATTTAACCTTGTCCAATGTTTATATTCTTTTCCCCATTTTGCCACAACTCAGTAGCATTGAAATATCCTGTACTCTTATTTATAATCAATTTGAAATCACCAAAAGTACCATACCAATAATTGTCTTTAATCTGTTCGTGACAAATATCGTTTAAACTAAGAGAACTATCCATCGTACCCACATTTATTGTTTAGAAAATAACTTTTTAACTTATTTTTCCTTGCTATCGCAAGTTTTATTTCGTAAGTTGCTTTAATAAAGTTCCTAGGATTAGAAGGATAACTTTTTTCGTTACTGTGTAAGATGAGTTTTCAAAGTAGCCCGAATTCGGTCCACTTAGTTTGTTATTATAATATACTAGTCTTTTATGGAATAATAACCATAAAAGATAACATTTATATTTACACTACATTACTTTTATCTATCCAACTATTATGTGAATCATCAAATCCTAGCAATTTAAGGTATACTTTGTTACCTTTCTTTCTCAACACCTTCTTTACCAAGTATTCATCTTTATGTTTCGTCTTTAATAGTTCTGGTTTTCGTAAAATCTGCCTTGTACATTCTCTTCTTCTAAATCTTTAATTATATCCGTAGGTGGATTAGATGGAATAACTTCGCTAATAACAAATACTTCTGTTGACCAACTAGGTGTATATCCTTTCTCATATACGAACATAATCTAATAATTTGTATTTGGGTTTAACACGCTTAAATTCTTTTTGATAAACTTCATCCAATATTGTTCGTTCATTCTTCTTATTAACTTCTATAGGCTTCAAACCAATTGTTCTATCAATTTGATTATTATACTCGCTAACCAATGTTGGTAATATCTCTATCCATTTGTAATTCCCTTGTGTCGTGAACCTTTTACACACGTTTTGTTTAAGTGTTCTCTTGAATCTTTCAACAACAGAAGTTTTCTTACCACTATAGGTTGAGTAATGATTAATCTTATTTACCTCCATCAGCTTCTTAAATTCTTTATCTAAAACTCTTTGCCTTGATCAGTTTGTAAGTTACTAGGTTTTCTCGTTCTTAATATGTATTCAAATGCTTCTGTAACATTTTTACCACTCTTATCTTTAACAGGAACAGCAAACGCATCTTTCGAAAAGACATCAATAATCATTAGCAGACACTTATAACCTTTATTAATTTGGAAACACCTTTTAATACTCCGTTATCCATTTCTACAAGATCTGCTTGCCATAAATCATCTATACCTTTAACAATAACACTTAACCTAAGATAATTCTTTCTGGAAGGTTTCTGAATTTCCTCTATAATGTCTTCTCTAATACCTTTACCTTCTTCTAGTCAATCTTTCTTTTTAACGAATTGAGATTTAGTAACACCGCTTACAGAACAAATACTTTTCTTAATATATTTTACATTCTTTGTCTGTTCTATTCTAATGGTACCTTTCTTCGTATCTGTCGATTTCTTACACTTAACACAATACATCCTGTTTATTATATAGAATATCATTTAAGTTCTCTTTCTACGTACATAATAACAGATAGTAATTGTCCTTCTTCGAAAGCTGAATTTTTATCTGCTTGAAACGTAATTATATCACAATTTTTAACGTCTAAAAAGTTTCAACTAAAGTATCGTTCAAAAATATATGTAGATAGTATTTATCCAAACTTAATTCCATATGCATTATTTTCCCCTTATAGAGAAACTTATAACCATTCGATAAATTAAATATTCTAAAGATTGGGCCTTTAACATTCTTAGTTCTCAGTCGACATAATAGATTCATGGTTTCTTTCTTCATAATGAAAATATTCGCTTCCTTGTTTGATTTTTGGAAATCTTCTTTTGTAACAAATTTATCTATATCATTCTTTCTAACAACATTCTCTAACTGCGATGACATTTCCGCTTTGTATTTATCGAATTATGATATAGGAACCTTTGCACTAAACAAAAGAACTACATTATTATTAGTCTTTTGGATTTCTTCCCTATATTCTTTCCAAAAAGCATTAAAATCATCTGTCTTTATATACGTGTCTTGTAACGATTTTGATACATCCTCAAATTTGTTTCTATCACTTTCTAGTTGATTATTTATTGGTTCAAGCTGATGAAAAGTTACTACATCTTGTTGGTAAATAGCATCAGCTACATTAACACGTCTTTTCTTTTTAAAATCAACCCATGTTATATTATTTGATGTAAAAGCTTTATCATCCATCCTACTTTTAACATTACCAAAGATATCCATATTTATTACAGACAAAATTTATATCTATTTAACAGCGAGAAAGACAGTTATACGAGCTCCACCAAAATCAATCAAATCACCATTCTCATCTCGAATTGAAACTTTGAAATTATTAAATTTGTTGTGATGTATTGGGAAAAATATCTTTTCTCTATTCTCGTATATAATTGGTTCTCTAAATTTTGCATTTGTTCCAAACCTTGCAATTAAATCTGTTTCGTTGTGTGTTGCATCTTTATATTTTAAAATCATACCTTCTGCTAAACCACAGTGAATATGTATAGTGTCAACTGGATGGAACCTTGGCAGCTTATCTCCAACATGTTCTGAGTTTTTAATTAACTTCTTCTTGCTAAAATCTAATACAGTGTTAATGGTATCTAAGGTTATATCACACATTCTGTTATATATTTTAACTCTATTGTTCTTTGTTTACTCAGTAAATTTAATGTCTTTTAAAACATCGGTGGAGTGTGGAAGATTTGATCAAATATATTCTTCTAATTTTTTAAAATTATATTGACCAGGTTAAACTATAAGTTGTTTTGCAAGATTAGTATGGCCAGGAAAGTTACAACAAAATGTTAATTTATTATTTCTTTCTGTAATGTTTAGTGTTAAGTATGTTGTATAAAATCCTGCAACAGCTACTTCAAAATCGTTTTCAAGTGGATAATGCAAGTTCATGTTTAGTACAGATGAATAACTGTTTAAATTCAATACTTTCATTTATTGTATAATAAAAGCTGAAATGGAAAATTGGGATATTAAAGTAAGGTTAACAGAAAAAGCCACAAAGAAAAAGAGGAATGGTGTGTTGTTACCTGATGATATAAGATGTCTATATAGTTGGAGCTAGTGGATGCGGAAAAACAACACTAATGATTAATAACTTTTTACAAGCACCAGATTGCATTAAATATACGAATGTTTATATCTATTCCAAAAGCCTACATCAATCTAAATACCAACAGCTAATACAACTTTTTCAGATATAGAATGTAATACTAAAGATACAATAGCAGTAGTAAGAGGAAAGAATGAAGAAATTATTCCGTTAGATGACTGTGAAAACAATTCTGTGGTAGTATTTGACGAGAATATTTAGAGAATATTTTACTCGAGGTCGTGATAAATGTTTGAGCTGTTTCTATGTCGGACAAACATATTCTAAAGAACCAAAACAGCTAATAAGAGATAACTTAAATTTTCTTTGCATCTTTAGACAGGCTAACAGAAATTTAAAACACATATATGATGAATATGTTGGATCAGATATGTCGTTTGAAAAGTTACAATATTTATGCAATAAGTGTTGGGAAAAAGAGCATGGTTTCCTAACAATAGATGTGACTTGGAAAACGAATAATGGCAAATACAGAAATAAAATTAAAGAATTTTTAAAACTATGAATTAAACATAGATAAACGTGCTAAAACATGTATGTTGTTTTACGTTAGGTTGCGTTTTTTCTTTTTTCTTTATATAATAAATGAGTCAGTTAAGTGCTCCTGAAGCTAAGAAATATATAAAGTTAAAAGAAGAACTTGTTAAAAGATTTAAGAAAATTAAACAAGCTAATCGAAGCAAATATGAAAAATATAAAGAAAAAGATCAACCTGTTATAGATATAATTGAAGGCTTAGGATAAAATATATCAAAAGTAGCAGAAGAAAATAAAGAGTTAATTCAAGAGCTAGTTCCAGTTGTAAATAAAAGCGCGAAAGTTGATTGAAGCTTATTAGTAACACCTCCTATGTATGAGAGTTCAATAAGTGAAAAAGATACGCCTATAACAGAAGAAATCAAACAAATGAAAAAACAAATTAAGTACAAAGTAGAAGGAATAGAATCTTTATCAGCTACCTAGTTTGGTAAGATTGCTTCGAGATATTACGCAATTAGAGATGATAAAAGTTTGGAATTCAACCATACGATGATGATGGAAAAATCGTACATATGATTGGGGATACGTAAGTCAAAATTGACGGTGAAGATTTAGTTATTCATAATCGACATTACACAGGAACAGAAGGCTTATGGGAATTACTAACAAAACATAATCCAAAAAACTATAATGAACATGATCTAGAAAAATATACAAAAATAGCTATTGATTCTAATGTAGTATTTCATAACAATGATCCAAATACAAGAAAACAACGAACTAGTAGAAGTAAAAAATACAAAGAAATTATCAAACCTATTCGGGAAAGATATATAAAACCAACACCAAAAAGAAAGAAAACACCAAAGTCTGGAGAAGGAATAAATATATACAACGAATTACCTAAAGAATATATATTAATGGATGATGTGAGAAAATTAATTGATCGATTAATAGTTATAGACGGAGAAGAAAAAGCTGGAAATGATAACTTTTATAATGAGAAAGCAGGTATAGTAAGTATGATTAATAATAAGATTTCACAGTTTATTCCTAATGATCTATAAGTTATAGGTTATTTGATTAAGATCTTAAATACATTACCACTACGATTTTGGAATGATGAGAAGCTTGGAAAAGTATTAGTAAATGACTTAATTAATAAATTACCGTTTGAGCTGCATTTTCCAGGCTACGAATTTTGCGGTCAACCGGGCCGCTGTTGTGCTTGAAAAGAGCATGACAACACACACCTTGTTGCGGCAAGTCCTTAGAGCCTAATCTACCACCTCTATTTGGAAACATTTAAAGGGAACTCGGGTAATGACAGAACACAATAGTAATAACGATTAGGATTGGATAATCCGAGGGCTTGCTCCTTAGTTAGCAAAAAAATGAATTAGTATAATAAAGTTGATTAAGAAAATAAATATGAAAGGTGATATCTATAAAATCGTAAATAGCATCGATGATAAAATTTAAATTGGAAGTACAGCGAAAAGATTATCCCAAAGAATGGGTTCTCATAGAAATGATGCTAGAAATAATAATCCTAAACTTGTTAGCGAGCACATGAGAACTATTGGAATAGATAAGTTCTCTACTGATCCTATTAAGATATAACTGTTTCTTCAAGAAAAGATTTAAGAATTAGTGAGCAGCAAGAGCTTGAAAAAATTGATAACAATATTATACTTAATGTTCTTTGAGCTTATTAATTCAACAGAGACAAAACAAGAGATTTGGATAGTAAGAGAGCATCAAGAAAGGCTTATTATCATCGACATAAACAAGATCCTATTTGGCATGAATAACAAAAAGAAAGAATTAAACTTAGTATGAGAGAACGAAGAAGTAAAGAGAAGCAATTTAAAACTGTATGGAAAGAATTATGCAACATAGAAATATAATGGTCAGTCTAATATGGAGCCGTCTCAGAGACTAAACGGGTGTAGTGGTGAGGAGTCTGACCAACTCCTATGATCCATTAAGATACAGTCCAGCCTTCAGGTAAACTTGGAGGGTTAAGTGATAGGAACTAAGCTACAAGAAAAGTTAGAAAGAGGAGATAAAGATATTAACCCACTAGATGAAGCTTGTAGAGAACATGATATTTACTACAGAGATAATAAAGATACTGCTTCTAGACATATTGCAGGCAAAGAATTAGAAAATAAAGCATGGGAAAGACCTTTTGCTAAAGATGCAAACTTCTTAACAGAACGATTACCTGCTTTAGGAACTAGTTTGGCTATGAATACAAAACTAAGATTTGGTTTAGGTTTATAAGTATTATGTTTATTTTTTTCTTTTTCCATAAAAGTTTTATAATAAATATATAAGTTTGAAGTTGATTAGTTTCACATTTAAAATTCCTAACGAAGAACTTGAACAATTAAATATTGATCACATTTTAACTCAGAAACATATCAAACAAAAAGAAGCGAAGCTAAGTAAAGGACGATGTATGTCTTTAACTCTTTGTATACCACAAGTTAAGAAAATAAACAAAGAAATAAAGTCAAATGATAATAAAGTTCATTATGGAGCTTTTATATTTACTATTCCAACCATTCTAGCTTTAATAGGTGCTCTTGGTTCAGCTGCTACTGGAGTTGCTACTGTAGTCAAAACGGTAGAAGATGTGAAAAAGAATAAAGCAGAATTAGAAAAACAAAAGAGACATAACTTAGCAATAAAAGAGAAACAAGGTGGTAAGCTTTCAAAAAAACGTAAAGCCTTGAAGAGTAAAGAAAAAGAAATCAAAGACTTAAGTAATTTGAATCTAATTCATCTTGTTAAAAAGCTTAGTATAAGAAAATTTAGAGGTGTATTTATGAGTGATGAATTGCCTAAACAACCAAGGAAGAATGAGTGTGGTATCGTTAACTTTGATACATCTAAAATATAAAAACACATTGCATTTGTTATTGAAAAGAAGAAAATAACAAGTATGTATTTGATTCATTCGGAGGTAATCCACCAAAGACACTAGTAAAATACCTTTGGCATAATATAGAGTACAGTAGTAATCGTATACAATATTTTAAGGAGGTAATCTGTGGGCATTTATGTATTATAGTATTAAAAAAGTTTACAGATGGATATAGTTTTTTTTTAGAAATCATTTGTCAGGTGAATAGAAATAATGATATTTGGAGAAGTTATATTTAAGTTTGTTTTATGGGTTGAATTCATAAAACGATAAAAATATTTTTTCTTTATAATAAATATGGATAAAATATTCATATGAATTACAATCCTTTAAGCCTATTCAAAAGACAATCGAAAATTTAAATAAACCAAACAGAACTATTGAGTTTGATATAGATGTTGGGGATGATTCGTTCATCCTTATTATGGTGATATTTATGTAACTTTCGAAATTAGAGGTAGAGATGCTAATGGAGAATATACTGCCGGTCAAAATATTAGACTTGTTAACTTCTTCCCACATCTGTTTTCTCAAATACAAGTTAGTAAGCATGGACTGATATTGGACATTATAGATTATCCTGGTTTAACATCGACAGCTGTGTACACATGTACAATTTCAAAACCAGAAGCAAATCATTATGATGAATGTGGATGGGAAGGAATTACATGGCGAAGAACAGATGAAGAATTAGTATTTTTACTAAGAATATACCAGGATTGTGTTATGATTATAAAGATATTATGTGGAAAGGAGGATTGCAATATACATTTAAAAGAAGTGGTTCTGATGATAATGGATTTGGAAAACTAAAAAACAGGATGGAACATATGAGAATGATCAACCATATCCAGGTAAAGATAAGATTACAAATATGGAGTTGAGAATGCTTATTGTTAATTATGAACCTAACTATGCTACCTTGCTAAGAACTAACATGTTAAAAGAGGGTAAGATTCCTATTTCTTTCAACACATATCAATGTTTACAAAAATCAGTTACAGGCAAATATTTGGAATTTGATCTAACCATACAATTTAACTCAAGAGAATTTGATATGCCTAATTTTGTAATTGCATTTTTCCAAACTGATAGAAATGATAATAAAGAAAAAGATACAAGCAATTTTGATCATTGTAAAGTACAGAATATCCATTTTCGTAATTCTAGAAATGAGTCTTTTCGTTTAGAATCTTTGAACTTAGATTTTGAAAAGCATAAATATCTCAACGCTTACGAAATGTATACAGTATACAAGAGAGTTACAATTGGAAAGACTGAGATGTGTTATTATTCTAAAGAGTTTTTAGAAAATAGACCCATGTTCGTAATTAACACAAGCAAGCATAAATCAGTAACCGTAAGTGATAGAACTAATTTGAAATTGACTGTGAATTTTGAAAGCGATGTAACAGATAAAACGATTTGTTATGTTGTAATGGTTGGTAAGAAAACCCTTTAATATGATGTTCAAAAAGAAAAAAATAATCGAGAGGATATATCAATTATGTTTCGTTTGTAAGTGTTTCTATGGAAATATCATAAAAACTTATATATAAACCAAGAAGATAAACAGATTACGATCCAAACCGTACAAACGGAGCGAAACGTTAGACTTGTGTTTAAGCTAAGATGAATGATGAATTGTGTTTACTAGGAACGAAACTTTCCACTTGTGTTTAAGCTAAGATGAATGATGAAATGTTTACTAGGAACGAAACGTTCCACTTGTGTTCAAGCTAAGATGAATGATGAATTGTGTTTACTAGGAACGAAACGTTCCACTTGTGTTTAAGCTAAGATGAATGATGAATTGTGTTTACTAGGAACGAAAAATAAGAGGACATTTAAGAGCTTAAAATGTATCTATGTAACTCTTATTGCATTTTCGATACAACTTTCTGCATCAAAAGATTTTATCAATACATTTATTCCTGTTACAGTCTATTCAAATATTGCAACAGCATTTGCATCTGCTTCTGCCATTATCACTGGGTTATCAACACGATTTAATATAGCTTCGAAGATAGAGTATTATAAAAATATGGTTACTCAAATTGCAATGTTTTAGGATGAGCTGAATTATTAAAGTAATGAATCGAGAATTAACAGGCGAACATATAAAAGACATTGTTGATAGAATTAACTATATATATAAAGAGATAAGATCACTGCAAAAATTAACAAATTTTTAAAAGTTTTACACAATAAATGAGAAACGGCCTCACAAATAAACAAGAAAAACAATATTAACATTTTAAAGCTTGTTAAATTGCAAGATCTGAAAGAAGAAAAACCGTACGAAATGATCTCAAGGAAATTGATACAAAATAAATACACTGGGGAAAGGGTATTAGTACATCTAAATGAAAAATACAAAACCTTATTGCCACAGAGATATAATAAAGATACTGATCAAGTTTTAAAAGAGATGAAAACTAAGAAACTGTTTATGAAATATGATGGAATGAAGGATCTATCTAATTGTTATAAAATCACCAGCTGTTCTTTAAAAATGAATCTAAGAAGTAACAAAAATGATTTAATTTTTTTTTCTAAAGCAAAAAATGGAGTGGTTATTATGGGTCCCCAAAAGATGTTTATACTTACCAACAATTTCAATGTAATTGTGAAAAATGTGCAAACCGAAGTCCAAGTAGTTTTTGATATTAACGGTTGTCTGTTCAGCTTGAATTATGATCAGTGGACAGTTTAAGAAATCATTGTTTCCGATAGAAAACGAGGTTAACAGAAGATTCCATTATCAGTATCTAAACTTGTAATTTTAAATATGTTTTAAATTATATTTAATTGATTTTAAGAGTTTTATGGTTATAAAGCTATAAAACTAAGACCTTTACACATACAGAATGTAACGCCATTTGAATTTTAAAGAGCCCAATATAAATAAGAGAGTTATTTAAGTTATTGTAATAATATTCTTAGAGATATGCAACCTGCAAGTCATACAAAAGATAGTAAATTTATTTCTCTATTGATTGTCGTTTGAATTTTGAAGATCGAAAAATATTTGGCGAAGTTATAGCAAATTCAAAATTTCGGGATCTTTTTACGAGTTTATCTTTGAGATTTCCGGAAAATTTTATTATTTAAAAAGACTTAGAATTTTATGTAGATTACGCTGGTATTTTTTAGTTTTCAAACGTCTGAATTTTTATTTTTTGCAGTGTTGCTAACTCATATTTTTTCAGAAATTTACCAACTTTTTTATTTATTAATTAGCGCATTGTAACTATGGAGGGCTGAAACTATCCTCTTAAAATATTTTGGATAAACACTATAATATTTGATAAGTGAGTTGGCAACACTGACATTTTTTCCTTTTGATCATTGATGCTTAAGCTAAATTTGCCGGCTAGGTGAACATATTCAAGAAGTTACTCACTTACTCAGTAGATGGCGTTGCATATCATATAGTTTATCACTTTGCTAATAGATGGCGTTGCTTGTAGAGGTATTTGTTCATATATAAGGACCGACTTTCACTTGATTTCCTTGAGTTCGTGTTAGCCGAGCGAACTCGCTCATGGTCTGGCCAGCTACGAGTAGTTATCGGCGTGGTCGACGTCGCAGGTTCGAATCGCCTCCAAGCCAGAAGAAGGATTTTCACTCTCTCCTCTACAAGTGAAACAGATTAGAGGGAGTTGACGTGAATGGAGACTAGGGCTAGTCGAAAAAAATGGAGGGACAACAGAAGCAGCAACAGAAAGAGAAAACAGACAGTAAAGGAGCCTGAGAGGCAGCCAAAATCAAAAGCAAACAAATAAATAAGAGAAAGGCGTATGTCCTCTCAGGTACACCTATGCACAGGTTTTGCTGCTTTTTACTTTGAAAATTTATTTGTTACAAAGTTTTTAGATGTAAGTTTTCATAATTTAAAATGTCATAAAACCCTATTCAACATACTAAACTTTATGTTCTTATAATTCAGCTATTTCGGAACCGATTTGCACCAAACAAAAACTTTTTTTTTCAATCAAAGACAGCAAGATAAGCGAAGAGTTTTTAGATGTAAGTTTTTATGATTTTAAATGTCATAAAAGCCAATGCGTAGAGACACTACCCAATCTACTTTGGAGTTGCAATTATATAAATATTTTGTGCTATTTTTCTGTTCTAGTCAAAAATATGGAGTTAGGGGTGCGCTAGGACTGGTATCAATACTTTTTGGTGGAATAATTTTTTGGTAGATTCACGTTTTCCCGCGTCTCTGCCTCTAGTGGGCGACAGGTGGTATAATTTCCAAAATAGAAGTTGCGCACAGCACATCGTCACTGCGGAGCGGCCAATATTGGGCGAGCTATCGCTAGTTCCCCATCTGTAGTCCACCTAATTTTATAGCATGGGGTGGCTTCTGATATCTAATTAAGTATCATGATATCACATATCTCATATTAATGTTGAGCTGAGTTCATTTTGAGTTTAACGTCCCTTTCAGCAGAGACGCTATATGATTCGTGGAACTACTGATGGGCGACCGACGTGGACTTACTAACGACAAACCCCGGTCTCCCATGCCAAAGGCGCATATGCAAGCATCTTAGCCACGAAGAAGCTCTCTCATATTAATGTGTCAGATATATTTTCACTGAACATTGAGTGTGGCAAAGGGTGTAATATTGCATGCAAAATAAAATGGTTAATTTGTATATTACCATTACTTCTAATTCCAAATGAAACTTTTATGATCGAGACTTCTTGTAAAAATAGTAATTTTTATGCGAACAAGAATGCGTGCTTCTTTGTAACAGTGAAAATTGGTTAACTATAAATTTGCAGTATTCTAACTATAAGCTTCGAATTTGTTTTATTTCCATTAATTGCATTAGACCACCAGCGTCAGAGAAGCAACGAAATGAAAATGAATCAGAAAATTATTCCTTCAAAATATGTTATATCGCTTATATGCGTGATTTATTTACACTAAAGGTGAGTTTAAAAACACTAAAAACAAGTACCTTGGGGTAAGCATGAAGCACCAACGTTACGACTAATAAGATAAAAATGCACTCGCCATGTAATTTTATTACAAAATTACTCGTGTTTGTTTACTTTATTTCATAGTTCTCCCTTATTAACTTTCTAATGATCGGCGACAGTTCCCACTTAAATTCAAATAATTATACGCACTTATCTCAAGATTTTGTTTACTTCATGGCGTAGAGGCACGGGTTACTCTTGACCCCAGTGCTCACTTTAGGACAATCCGTCAGGAAAAATAAATAATAACTGCCTGCACATGACTGGTGATACTTCGTGTTGATTCCTTTGCGATTCTACGCGACGAATCAAAGGATCGCGGACCAAAATGAAGTCCTTTTTCTACACAATGCTCACTTCAACTCCGCGACTCTTGATATATGTTTAGACCCGACGAACCCTGCCCCCAGTGGTACATTAGAGGCAATACTTCGCTACGTCTCTATATCGACGATCGACATTTACCGGCATATGGGCCACTAGGTGTTGTCGACGTTTGTGGTATGGGGTAATTAAACAGATTTTTCAGAATTAGACCTTATTTAAAGTTTGTTAGCATATATAACATGCACTCTAAGAAATTTACAATGTAATTCTTCGCAATTGTGTTCATGTAACAGACAAATTATAAAGAATGGCACCTACCATTCAAATGTAACCCATATCCCCATGTGTCTTTGATATGAAGTCTAATATTGGTTGAGGAATAAAAACAATAAAAAAAGGATTTGTAGTTTCATGCAAATAACACTAATGAAAAGCATTATTATTTGTAGTAGTATTAGTATTAATCAATGTGATTTCACCAAAATTATCAGAGAAATAGTCACAAAATTCAAAGAAACTACGCACAATACATTCTTAAAAGCATCCCATACCAGGATTCGAAACAACGATCTATGTATTACTGATAGCACCGCGCAATATCAGACTGAGGTTGTTATAATTTGTTACTTCTTATTACTAACTTTAAAGTCCGGAATGGATCTAAACGTTGAAGATAAAGAGATAACAGAAACGACAAAAACAATATAACATTACCTAAATTATAAAATATTGTATTGAACAATAACAGTAAAATAGAACAGAGTGCATCGGATCTTATGTTTACTATTCATTTGAGAAAGAACTAAGGGGAAATGTGATACAGCACTGAACTAAAAGCGAGGTTTTAGTTTTCGATAATGTCTGCTTTTACATGACTGTAGCCTTTCGTACAAGAATGTTACTTCCACGCTATTTCAATGTGGTCTTAAAAAGACACAGGTAAGTAGAATATACTTCTGTATAGTAAATCTTGACGGAGATGCCATGGATTAGGGGAATGGCGCTGAGCTTCAAATCAAGGTGTCTGCAGTTCTAATCTCCCCTATAGTCGAGATTTAAAATAAAACAGTTGAGAATTCTCCAAGAGTATTGCCAGAACGAACTTAAAAAGAATGGAGAAATGGAGTTGGAATGATAACTGACATTGTTCCTAGATGTAAAAGTAAATCATTTATCCTCACTTTCTTCTCTTTCTCTCAAAAATTAGCAAAATTTGATCTCTCTATGATTTACATTTCTCGAGATATGGCTGCTTAAATATATAGAAATTTGAATATTTTTGGCCGATATCTGGGGAACGGTAGCAAGTTGGCTAGTAGACAGTTAATCAGTGCTCAACGGTTACTATTTGGTACCAAAATGTTTAACATCCTCTTAGATATTGATCAACACCAATATGATCTCTGTGTGACTTATGGCTCACGAGATGACTCTTTAAATCTCCCAAAACCGTAACAATCTTTTGGCAAATATGACGGGAACGGTAAGTCATACAGAGATGAATCAATACCTAATAGGATGGTAAATATTTTAGTACCAATATATTAATTGGAGGCCATTGGCCAAACCAATGACCAGTTCGACAGTGGTCATGGTTACTATTTGGTACCAAAATATTGCATATCCTCTTAATTATTGATCAACATTAATATAATCTTTCTATAAGTTATGGTTCAAGACCTATGGCTTCTTAAATATCTAGAAATTGGCAATTTTTGGCCAGTATAATGGGAACGGTAAGTTATACAGAGAAAAATTGTATTAATCTATACCTAAAAGGATGGTAAGCATTTTGATACCAATGTAAATTGGTACCCACTAGCCAACTGGCCATTGGTCAAGCCAGTGGCTAGTTGGACCGTGGCCACCGGTTATTGTTTGGTATCAAAATATTTACAATACTTTGAGATATTATCCAACACCAATATTGACTCTGTATGTCCTATGGTTCCCTAGAAATGGCTCCTTAAATATCTGGGAATCGACCATCGACCATATCGCGGGAACGGTAAGAGTGACGCGAAAAATTTAATCAGTTTCTTTGATAGTTTTTGGTGCTTTATCAAGTGCATTGTCCAAAGTTAAAGAAATCTTAAACAACAGACAGAAAGAAACACAGATGTACAGAATTAAGTAACGAACTTTTTAAGTTCATTGAACATGGTTTCTTCTATATAGTGATTGAAACCTCTTCATTCAGATCAAGTTAGAAATCTTCTGGAACATATATGTTAACTCTGAAACGGGCTGTTTTTATTATCCGAATAGTAGCATGTCCAATGTCCCTTTGCATTAATAATCGCGTAGATCCTTCTCGGCATCCCTTCAAAAGAGTAGGAAGATAACGCTCAATCTCAGAAACTTCCTCCCAGACATCAGAATTTAAATTCCACAATTCTGTTTTTGTGGTGGGTGACGGATTAGAAAAGAGTTCCTTCATAGTTCTTTGAGATTCCGCACACACATTCTTGATTGGATCATGTCGGCACCACGTGGAAACCAACATCCAGGTCACCCTGCTTCGCCAACGAATTATGAATTACTCGAGCCATATGGACGAGTGAACGGCAACATGACATTCCGAAGAATTTGCACATACTGTCCACCCGTTTTACGTCTTTCTGCCTTGATGTAGTACTCCTTACCCCTTTGATATCAAGGAACCCAAAGATAACTCAGAAAAACGCCCACAATGCCATCTGTGGTAGACATAACGTGGGATCATGCCTGGTTCCTTTTGGTCTACATACGACAAGTGGTCATGCATTTTCAGGGACAAACACGCATTGATCTATGAAGATCACATCGTTTCACTTCCGATGCCTGTTCGAGTCTGCAAATTCAAGATGCAGTCGTATATAATCCTGTGATAGGACTACCTTTCTTGAAGCATTACAAGCATGAAGACTCACTGTATTAAGCCGTCTTCTAGTAGTAGATCGTGAAGTATTGAAATTCGCTTTCACAATCTATGTGAGTAGCCAGGAGGTCATATAAGGTAATCTTCTGTGTAACAGCAATGAGTCGATTATCTTGCGCTTGTGATGCTACAAGCTTTATCCCACTACCTGAATGTCTAGCAGATTCTCCAGTTTTCCGATTTCGCTTTACCCATCGTTGAGCAATCCATATGGAAACTCCAACACTTATCACTGCTTGTGCAACATTGAAGTCAACACTTGCGATGGCTAAAATGCAATGTTCGGATTCTCATTCATTGTCTACATCCAGGGACGGCGGAACTGCCTGGGATGCTTGGGCTATAGCCTGATCAATATTTAGAGAATTATTAATTAAATATTAACGACGTACTGAAATGATAATAGAAATCAAGTAATGAATAACAAATCTCAGTTCTTCCGTGGAACTAATTATTGACAACGATGTAATAATGAAAATAACGTTCTACTTCTAAACACTGTGTGGGCTGCTTTTGTTTTTCGTCCACGATCCTCAGACTTGTTCCTTTCTCTTCCGCTTTCAACTACCACACAAACAATGAAGAGACAACATTCTGTGAAATAAGTTAGAATACGAGTAAAATAAAGGAGCAATGACAGTATTGTTTCATTTTCGCTTTCTTGCTTCTCTGCTTCTTACCGAACATTGTTGAACTCAGTGTTCATCGAGTGAGTAACAACGAACAGATACATAAACGAACGAGAAGAAAGAAACTTTACTTTTGGCACCCTAGAATCAAGTATAGAGGAACAGAGCTCTTGCTTACTCTACCAGCTTCTGCTCTTCTCTATTGCACTTTTTTGAGGTTGATTAGAGAGACTTCTGCTTTGAAATAATGGTGAAAACTAAAAAATTATAGACTTCTTTTGCTAGTGGAGTACCTTCTCATTATTTCTAACGCTACACTGGTGCATATTCCATGAACGAACTAGTACGAGAAAAAGAGAATGAAAAGAAACAATAAGAAGTACGTGTGTAATAGCATATATTTTTACATTTTCCTTGGAAGAACATTCTTCCAGACAATTACAGGAAAGTAATATCAGTGCTGAAGCAGAAGTAATGAATAGACGACAAGAAGTAACGAAGCATCCCTTCCAGTTCAAATATTACGACTTCGTTGAAGTTTAAATAAAGTTTTGGAGAACGATGAAGATTTCACTGTGAGTCCTACATTATGGCACAGAAGAATCCTTAAATGCTTGATACTTCAAAATACGACACTGATCATGTTCAGCATCGAAAGAATATAACCGCGGAAAATACTTTGAAGCCTACGGCTTGGTCTTACACACCATGCTCAGAAGATTTGATGGCTATATTCTGTGTGCTGTAGGATATTTAACAGTTGCTGATTAATAATACTAATGGAAAATCTGTTCTCGTATCCCCAATTTTAAACTAAATGTATTCAAAGGACATATATTTTTATCTTTCAAAAGCACATTTAAAGATCCTTTCCTCGCTTCACCGAAGCAAAAATGATTCTTTAAACTTCATTGAAGGTGTTAAAGATCTTGTTGTCTTATTGAAATCTGAACCGAAAGAGATAACTCATTATTTGTTTTCGGAAGTTAATAAACCAACAATGCTTTACCTTATCGTTCCTATGACTTCAGTGACACGAGAAAGATTATTTTCGACTCTATGAAGAATGAAATCTTATCTTCGGAGTACCATGACCCAACATAAATTAACTACTTGATGGTTCTTCATTCTTACAAAGATCTTCTTGAAGAAGTTATGAAATAACCCAGTTCGAATGCAAAGGAGGTATATTAGTTGAGGTGATTTTGAGTTCAATGTCCTTTCGGCAGCGAGGCTTTATGAGACGGAACCTACTGATTAATCTTGAAATCCAAACCACATTAGCTTACTGACTGGAATAAACTGCGGGTCTTTCACGCCAAAGGCGCGTACCCTAATCCCTTAGCTACGAAGAAGCTCCGAGCTCATATCAGTAAAAAAATAACATTATGAGAATTTCAGTGCAGGCAACTAAATACGACGACTGTTAAATAAAATATTTAGTCTTGAATATATTGTGATAACGGTCAATCTTATTCGATAATGGTATTCCTTTTTCTGTAACTCACTAAAGTATACAATTTAAATTTCACACAGTGTGCATTGAGGAGGGAAAGGATTAGAAAGTTCATTGGACTTTTCTTGATACCCGATGAACAAAACGTTCTTGTAAAATATTGACAGAATGCAATCTTAGTTTTAGTATTGAAGCTGCCCTCAGGCAAAAAAAAAAAAAAAAAAATACGAGCTGCTCGCAGGTGTTTCTTCAGTGGATTGTAACATTTTGTTAAAAAAACAGAAACACAGTGTCAGTTAATTAGTTCTTTCTAAAACACTGATAAGGCTTTTTTGTAATTTTTACAAATCTTATTTACCAAATTGTTGTTTGAAGACTCCTTATTCCTTATAAAAACAATATCTCCAGATACACGGAAGCCAAGGGACATTCAGATACAGATAGCATATATGAGGATTTTAAGACAAATTCATTGAAATTATGCCAAATATTATATTTCATAGATACAATGCATACCCGTTACCCCATGGCCCCCAGGATCGGCGCCCTTGACGAAATCCCACAGGAATTGTAATAAAAATTTTAAAAATATCTTTATCATTCAGATCCTTTATTATCATTATTGTTAATAATAATAATAATAATAATATCACATAATATTTTTCGTTAGTCCTCACAGAAATTAATACTTAACAGGAGGGATAAAAGTGCGTGGGAACGCGGTGGAAAGGCCGTCCCACCACCTACAAAATGTATACGGCGTACCCCAGGTTCCGGGAAACTACACTGCTCATGGGGGACGGCGTAACGTCATGCCGCTACCTACCGTCCCCCTACCTTTCCAGATTCACTTTTACCCCTGCTTAGCAGTAAATGGATACCAGAGTTAGTAGAACAGTTTCTCTGTATAGATAAAAATCGTAGTTTAGCAGTTACTAAAAGCAATATTTCTGTGTTAGAGGCCGAAGACAGTGGACCATGGAAGTTACTATTGCCACGTATAAAATTGAAACCTGTTCTCAACCTCGACTACGTATAATTAAAGGGATTTGTTTTTTTTTTTTTTTTAAAAAAGGCTACATACACATATTGTCTGAAGATACAAACACATATTGAAAATATTTTAAAATGGTGCGTAATGCAGAAAAATTATTTTATCGCGCATGAACTCGAGGCTTCTAGAACAGTAAGTTCTGACCACATAATAACATCATTGGTCACCATAATATTGAAACCCAACCCCAAAATCTAGATATGATTAAGGGAAGGACTAATCCATAGTTTCTAACTTTATCCAGTTTAAGTAAAGTAGGATTAAAAAACATTTTATCCAGTGTAAATCTGAGCGTCAAGAGGGGGCTATAGACACTATTCATATTTCACATACGGCACGATCAAGCACGAAATCTACTGAAATCTTACTACGTAATATATATCGAGTGTCTCCACTTTTCTATTAACGCCTTACCGCATTCCGTGCTATATATGGCAGTTATTCTTTTTTTCGCTTTAGCTTTTTTGAGATTTATCAAAGGCATCAAGTGACCCTTTTGTCTGATGTGTAGGATATTGACGTGTATGAAAAAGAGACTTTGGTGTCATGCAGCATGTTCTTTGTGAGTTGTAATTGTGTCATATATGGCACTTACTTATTTCTCGTCGGAAGTAAGTGAAAAAACTAGAATTAAAGTTTTTTCATTTTTCCAGAATACGAAAGATGGAAGTTATGAGAAAAATTTCTCCAGAAATAATTTTTTATTCGTTTAAAGAGTATGCAGAAAAGAGCTAAAGCTCATAGTATATTCTATCATAATATTAATTGTCACTCATGAAGTGTGTACTAATGTAACTCATGAAAAAATGTTTTGTTTAAAACAAAATGAAACGGTTGTGGTGGGCTGTGCCGATTAGAAGACATGCAATTTTTTAAATCGCCTCGCAACGCACTTGGCCACACACTTAGTTTACACTCTTCAGCATTTTTCCACGCTATCTAAAAAGGCTAATCTTAAATTCGCATTGCCGATTCGGCTCTTCTAACAAGAATGATTATGTTGCAACTGAATTTGGATGTAAAATCCTGACCTAATTAGCATTTAAGAACTTTGCCGTGTGCATTAAAATGATGACATAAATATAGCGTAATCTCAGTTTCAAATTTCATGTCTACCTTGAAACCAAAATACCTGTGCTCTCGTTTCTTTCAATGTTGGTAGGGGTCGAAATTTCCAATTAACTTCTAGTTTTAGCTTATATCATCTTAGATATAAAATGTGGGAATACGTGCTTCTTATTTTCCTAAAAAAAAAAACTTTTTAAGTGGGACGGAGGCATCTACAAAACTTTGATCATGAAATATCAAAAATGTTAACAACAGTATGTCAGAAATGGTTAAAGAACATGAAGAATTGGAATAACACATTTTGTAGAGACAATACTCAAAAAATAAACGAATACGTCTTTTTATTTTCTGTGGAAAAACGGTTTTAGGGAGCAAAAAGCCCAAACCGAAAAATTTAAAATTTGAGGCCCAAAACGCAAGAAAAATGCACCGAATCGAATGGCATTGTACGCAGATATTGCAGATGTAAAATGAGATAATTGGGTTTCGTATTTTCCTGGACAAAAAGCGGTTGAGTGAGACACGGACCTTCCAACCCGTTCATTACGAAATATCAAAAGTGCAAATAGACATACGCCAGAAGTTCCTAAAGAATATGGAGAATTGCAACGAAACTTCCTATATGGAAAATTTGCAAGATAATAAATGAAACGTGATTTAATTTTTGAGGAAAACAGTGTTGGCGCTTAGGCCACATCCGAAAATAATAGCAAATATTAAAGTAATAGCGCAGGAAGGAGTGATCCGAAACTAATGCAATTGTGTGCAGGTAGTAAATAGACACTACGTAAAATAAGGTTTTCCGTTTTTCTCAAGTGTCCCTATCCGTTTCGCGTCAAATTTGGCAGATCAACAGCAAAACTGGAAATAAATCGACACGTGTTTTTGTTTATGTGTAAAAACATTGTAAATGTTAAAGGTGCTTCCTGAAATACTATAAAATACGCTATACAGTCTGTGTTTCTAGTTGATCTGCCAAATTTGATTAGATCGGATGAGAGAGTTTGTGAAACTGTGAAACACGAAAGGTCATTATTTAGATATCCAATAGCTACATACAATTTCATTTGCTTCGGTCCATCGATTCCGCTACTCAACATTTCGGTCCACTCAACAACTTTTTTTTTTTTCAGGAAAATACGCAACACCTATTCCCTCATCTTACCTCTACAATATTTGTAAACATTTAATTCAGTTCGGTTCACTTCTTCTTGCCTTTCGGGGTCAAATTCCAAATTTTGGAAGGGGGTTTTTGCCCCTCAAAACCGATTTCCCCCGAAAATAAAAAAGAACGTATTCGTTTATTTTTTGCCTATTGTTCATACGCAAAGTTTCGTTGCAATTCTTGGTGTTCTCTCCATACATCTGACATAGTGTTACAAGCACTTTTGATATTTCGTGTGTCAAAGGTTTGGAGGGGTCCATGCTCCACCCAGCAGTTTTCTTAGGAAAATACGAAACACTATTCCCTCATATTATGTCTACAATATCTGTGCAAAATTTCATTCACTACGGTTCACTTCTTATTACCTTTTTGGCGTCAGCTTTAAAAATTTTGGGATGGGGTCTTTTGCCACCAAAAAGTTTTTCCGCGGAAACTATGAAAAGCCGTATTTCTTTATCTCTTGCGTATTGTCCATACAAAAAGTTGCGTTGCAATTCTTCATGTGCTTTACACACATTTGACATACTCTTACTAGAACTTTTGATGTTTCTTGATCAGAGGTTTGGAGGGGTCCATGCCCCACCCAACATTTTCTCCAAGACAAAACAAATCAAGTATCCTCATTTTACGTCTGCAATATCTGTCCACAATTTCATGTATTTTCGTTAACTTTTTCTTGCTTTTCGAGCGTAAACTTTCAAAATTTTGAATTAGGGCTTTGTCCCTTAAAACCGTTTCCTACCGATAATAAAAAAGGTCGTGTTCGTTTATTTTCTTACGTATTGTTCATACGCAAAGTTTCGTTGCAATCTTACACTCCTCTACACACATGTGACATAATGTTACAAGCACTTTTGATATTTCGTGATCAAAGGTTTGGAAGAGTCCGTACCCCACCCAGCCGATTTCTTACGAAAATATGAAACAAGTATTCGCTCATTTTACGTCTGTAATATCTGTGCACAATGTCATTCACTTCAGTTCACTTCCTTTTGCATTTCAGGCGTAAACTTTCAAAATTTTGGGTGGGGACCTTTGCCCCCTAAAACCGTTTTTTCGCAAAAAATAAAAACTGATATTCACTAATTTTTTGCGTATTGTTCACAAACAAAGCTTCGATGCAATTCTCCTTTACACACATCTGACATACTGTTACTAGCACATTTGATATTTCGTGATCAAAGGTTTGGAGGGAGCCGTGCTTCACACAAACGTTTTTTTTTTTTCACTAAAATGCGAAACCCGTATTCCCTCATTTTACGTCTGCAATATCTGTGCAAAATTTCATTCACTTAGTTTCAGTTGTTCTTCCTTTCCGGTGTCAACTTAGAAAATTTGGGTGGGCCTTTTATATTAAAGCTTTGCACTATGTAACTTATTTCTTTTTTATAAGATTTTTCGGTGGGGGCGGAGAGAAATGTTTTCTTCTGATATCTGTTTCTTACCATTCATCTTGTTTGAACTGCTTAAGTAAAATCATTTTGTAACTTCATTGTATTTCTTAACAATTTAGTTATTCTCTTATTTGCAGTTTGCCACAGTGATATATTTGTTACAGAATTGAGGTTTGGTCCAACGCCTTTCGAATTCGCAAGCAACCCAACCGCCGAGCTTTTTGGGTTGCAGGATAAGGAGAATTGTAGGTGGTAATGCACTTTTGGAGTCGTGTGTACAAGTATTATTATTATTATTAGTAGTAGTAGTAGTTTTTAGTGAGAAAAACTAATATTCAAGCAGTATTTATAATTGATTATCGTTTAGCTGTCATTTTCATCAGCGAGACTATGAGCACAAAAAGGCGATATATAGGTTTGGAGAACGAGCTTCAATTGGTAATGCAGTTTCTTTGATGATATTTCTTATGTCACGATCACCGCAATGAAGGGGCCATTTACAGTACAGCATTTTACTTAAGGTAGAGGCCTGGTATTATGTTACGTATCTCCTACGCTGAAATGGGACGCTGAAATCCAAAACAACCATCAACATAATAACTGAACAAAACAAAAAAGAAAAACATTCGTTTTTATCTGAGAATTTGTTGTATTTATTATTGTTTATGCATTATTATTATAGTTTTTATTAAAAATGTAGATTTAACACGAAAATTACCTGCACATCAGGGTATTCATGAGGTTAGAAAAAGCAATTGTGTGTGCATTTTTTGTTTATTGAAGATAATTAGAAGCTTTTCAAATCTATATTTTCGCAAACATACAAGAAATTCCGGCACGTACTGCTTCCATTATCTAATTGTATGTCAATGGCATTGTTTCAGACGATGACTATCACTTAATAATTGTGTATACTTTTAACTCTCTTTCTTCTTCATGGTTTCCACAAATGTTTTTCTTCAAAACTACCACGGATAGCAGTTCTAAACTCGAGGAAAATAGGTTTATGAAAATTGATTGAATCTCCTCCTACCTGAGTATCTCATTTCAAAGAAAGTGTAATTACAAAGCCCGATTATATACGCTCTTTTTGGCATAAATTTAGGAAGCCCCTGCTCATTTATTTATACTGTAAGTAAATAAGTGGAAATGTTGGAATATAAATGACCGAAGTTCTTTTCTTAGCAGCGGAAAGCCATGAAACATGTTCCATTGTTTTATATAACAGTTCATACTTCGAATTTCACATCATAAAATTAAAGAGTCTTCTACATTCGGCACGTGCGAATAAATTGAGAAATGTCACAATTATAGCAATATTTTTCTTTTCCCACCTTAGAAATGGACTATTCAGGAACACTAAATCCATTATTCTATTTAAGGATTTACATACTAAATTTCACATCTCCACTATCAGTGAATCATCACCTTGAACACTTTCTGAATAAATAAGGGAAGAGGCCACGACTATAGAAATGAAATAAAATATTTAAGTTTTACGACCGACGTTATTTCGGATAGGCTAATGGAAACGATGATGACAAAATGAATGAAATGGTAGAATGAAAAAATGGGAGGAAACGGAAGAACATGAGAAAGCCCAAGCATACAGTGTTTGTCCAACAGAAAGCAAATTTGATGCTAGTTCGGAACGAACAAGGAACGCCACGCACGAGAAATGACTGGGTCACTACGCCACCGCGACCATACTACTATAGCAATGCCTCCATTCTCACTTTCAAAAGAAATATTTTTAGCGATGCTGAAACCTGTACTGAATGGTTTTTTCATTTAGAAATTTACATTCCGAATTTTACATCTCTAACTGAAGCGAATCGTCACATTGTTAACTTTTGGAAAATAAAGGGAAATTTTACTCTCAATGCAATGCTCCATCTTAGCACCTATTAGAAGCACTAATTCGGAAACTCTCGAATAAGTGTTTCATTCTTAATTTTAATTTACTTACCTTAATGTAATAACCACTATTTCAATTGGTAGTATCGCAAGTCTCTTGATAGTGTTTTATCCTTTAATTTTATCACTTATTTCCATCAAGAGTTTATCAAACGAAGTGGTGCTCATGCGAAAATAAATAAAAAAAAACTTTCTCATTCATTACGTAAAGCAATAAAGACGTAAATATCTGCAGCTTTAAATAAAATGAACTGTTTTATATAACTGTATGAACTTATTGAACTGAGACAAAAACCCGAGTTCGTTACGAGCCCGCAGCAGACTTCCAGTGTATATGAACTGGTTGATCTCTAACGGCCGCACGAGTTTTCTGCGAGTTCGTCGTGGGCAAGCACCAGAATTACACGCTAGGATAAGTTGTTTAATAAATTTCATGTTTGTGTTTTTCTTTTTGTCATGATATTTCAAGTTCTACTATGCCTAAATTTTATTTAGTATGGTAGTTCTCAAACGTGTATGAAATAAATCTCTGTTTTCAGCAATTGTTGAAATGGTTTAATAATGTCCTCGTTATACATTGCTTACTAAAAGCTACGTTTTTCCACAATTAGAGTTATTGCTTTTAAAATGTAATTATTTACATAATGCTGCACACTCATTTTTAATATATGTGTTCTCTTTCAGAATGATCAATTATTCATGTTGGTACTTCTCCCATTTAATGGCTCAAATGTTGAGAAGCTACTCTCGAAGTTTACAAGTCTCAACGAACTTCCTTCAAAAATGAAGAGAGAAACTGTTGAAGTATATCTGCCTGCGTTTGAAACAGAAAGCTCCTTGGAGTTAGTTAAACCCTTGAGAAAGGTGCGATAAATTGTATATCATACAATTAACTCATATTGTCATTGTCTTTATTCACTTTAGCAACACTGGAGTAACAGTTTAAAATCTAGCTTCATCAATTTTCTAACACCCGGAACCAATAATTTAGCTTGATTTATGAGAAAAAAACATTGTACCAACCAATTTATCTTTCACACACACACACACACACACACATATATATATATATATATATATATATATATATATATATATATATATATATATATATATATATATACAGAGAGAGAGAGTGAGAGAGAGAGAGACCCTTCCTGATTAAAGAAACGAAATCTACTCATTATCAACACTTTTTGACATCCTCTTTCGGAACAAGGTACTTAATATTATTAGCTAAAGTACACTGCTACATATGATTGCGAAATTTAAATTACAATGCCAATGAATTCATTTTGAGAAATAAAAATGTGATCTGTACTGAGATAGTAGTTCCGGTCACTCACGCAAAGAATATGTGAGTCTTACCTAATTTATAACCCGAGTATCTCACACAGCACACCGACGTCCAAAGTACATCCATTTAACGTCCGGGCAAGGATTTACGGCATGTCCAGTGGACGTGTGGTTTTGGTCCATACAACGTCTAGTGGATGTACACGAGAGTACAGGTGGCACAGTTGCCGTGCATCTACTGGACGTGCAGAAAGTACATATTATGTCCATTTCTGGTACCAAAATGAACTAATTATGGACGTACAGACGCCCAATGGACGTACAGAGGACGTGTTCTTTTGGTCCATACGACATCCACTCGATATACACAAGATGTTACTTTGGGACAGTTGCCATGCATCTCCTGAACGTCCATTCGGAGCTAAAATGGACCTATTATGGACTTAAAACTGATGTAGAGGATGTCCATATATCGATATTATGGGAACCTGAACGTATAAATTGTGACTATTTTTGGCTCCTACACGGACCAATTATGGCCTTTCACTGAATGTTCTAAAGGACTGCCATAGAAGGACTATTCACTTAAAGCCCGAAACAGAACCCATACTATCTGGAATCATCTATGTTTAACATAGGTTAAATTTTACCATATCAAAGTGACATTTAATAAGCCATCTTTCATCATTTTTTACTATCAGTCAACAAATACACACGTCAACATTTATACTATAAAGTTTTATGAGCAAACAAAAAAACAATGAGAAATATTTTTAATACGTTTAATATTTCGTACCTTTCCAGTCAAAATTCGTGTTCTGTGTTCCACGAAAATAACCGGTTTTCGATTTTTATCTACTGAAAGGTCATACTATTTGAAGATTCGGTATCAATAGCAAATCTAGTTCCAATTTTACATGAATTAATCCTTCCTTACAATAATGCATCCTTATCTCCCGAAAATGAGAACTCAAAATATAATTAACAAAGTAAAATATTCTGCCCATACGCTTCGGTTAATACAATTTGTTGAATTAAAAAGCTTCAAACCTGCATCCTCTTCCACTCTTTGTAGATGCATAGAAAGATATCACAAACCGAAATCTCCCTCGATTCACTCTAAAGTTTCAAATTCATTTGGAAATATCAGTTCTCCCTTTTCCTTAGTATTGAGAACACACAACACAGCTACGCGTCACTTCTCATATTGAAACAAATGATGACCAAAACTTTTTAACACTACCCCCCTTTTTTTTGCATATTATCATACTCATAGGAGAAACATTAACTTCAATCAAAACATGCCATCCATTAATGGCCGAGAACGTTGCAAATTATTGAACTTATATACATTAAAGAATAAGAAAGGCGTAACATAGAAAGAAACGAATAACATAACAATATACTTTATTGGATTGCCTCTAATTACATATACTGCTCCACAATATTTGTCTTTTTAATATATTGAATAAGATTGTAATACGATTTTCTTTCGCATCTCAATGATATTAAAAGTTTCGTATACATGTTTTATTCTTGATTATGAAATGTATTATAAACGCATAATATTGTTACTAAAATAAATATTTTTTAAAAGCAAGTGAATTTTAACCTTCTCACTGATATATCATGAGATTCTTTCTTCGTGCGCTCCATTTTTCTTTTTTCTGAAATTAAGAAAATGGGAAAATTAATTCTAGGTATAATCAACATCACAACGATCCAAGTTAAAATCAGATTATGAGGCTGTTGTAAAGTAAGGTTCTTTATGTTTAACTTTAAAGAGTAAAAATTACATGACGGATTCAACTTGGGACTTTTTGGCTTTAAACTATACAAACGGGACTCAAAGATATACAAAGTTACAATTACAAATTCCAAATTGAACTACAAATTACAAAAATGAGCTCCTCCGTGGCTAAGCGGTTAGCATACGCGCCTTTGGCGTGGGAGACCCGGGTTCGATTCCCGGCGGGAGCCCACGTGGTTCGGACTCCACGTTAATCAGTAGGTCCACGTCTCATATAGCCTCGCTGCTGAAACGGACGTTAAACTAAAAATAAATTAATCAATACAAATTACAAAATGTATTATTAGTGGCAGTTTCAAGTTTCTGAAAATCTACTTTTTTTCTTGCAGCCTTGGGCCACAAAATGTATTTCCTTTTCATACTTTATTCTGCTCAAGCACAATACAATGAATCTCAAATTTCAAGTTTAAACCCCAAAAGTCGTTCCACCTAAGAAACAAGCTTTCTCATTCCATTGTAAGATCGAAGAATGTTAAAGGTTTTCCGATTTTCTAAAATATCGGAAAAAAATATATACTATAAGTACGAATATATCCCCACCTTTCCGAAATAATATATATACAGGTGGCGGCAGTGCGAAGCTCAACAGTGGCGTTCTGTTTCCAAAGCTTAACCCTTTTAGGCTTTATAGTAACTTCTGTTACCACGGCGTAGTATCGTATTTGATCGCTTATTTAGGTTCTATAACAAATATTTAAGCCGTTTTTTTATTGGTCAAGTCTACGATGGACCAAAGAACACCACAGATGCGTTTTGAAACCGGATGATGAACTTGGCGACGCGGAAGAAAGCACTAAACAGTTAGTCCCTAATCACAGGCAGGATCGGCGCATTTTAATATGTCACTTCATTTCCCTCGAGGTAGGGCTGTTTTTGGCTTGGCGTCAATAAATATATACTAATTCACTTATAGTAAGTGGGGTTGGAGTCTGTGTTAGCTGTTGCTCCTTAGTTGTATTATTGGTATTAAATGTTTCCAAGGGAATAGGAGATGAAATTTCTATGCGGTTCGTTCTAGATTTGTTTGGTAACGAGCGAAGACGACGATATAATATGTATAAAATAATAAGACTTAGGAGTACTAAAAAAGTTGCAATTAATACGGTTATATAAAGATGCTCCATACTGGAAGGAGAGAGAGAAAAAATTTATTACAATTGATAATTAGTGGCGATCCTGTACAATGTAAAATGTCTATGAGGCATTGTTATTAATAATGCGTTTATAAATAAAATATAAGAATATGCCAAGACCAATCAATAATATGAAAATAAGAATGGCTATAGCAATTATAGTCCACGGGAATGCAGTGGAAAGGTGTAGTTGCGGCATGTTATCCAACAAAGAATTTTGTTCGTGCTGTAGTAAGGAGTGCATCGAAGTTATGGTGCGTTGTAAATTTTGAAGGTTATGAGTAAAATTCAAATTTGGATTTTTTGGCAAATTTCTATATATTAACGTGAAGTTAGCTGAGGTCCTAGTAGGAAGATTCAAAGTATCGGTAATTATGCGTTGAAATTCTTCATACTTAAAAAAGTAAGTTGATGAGCGATTAACTGCATCAGCGGCTAACATGTGGTTTCTTTGGAGTGCTACTTTAACAGATTTACGCGTAGTAAGATGAAGTCCCATAGGCGTATATAGATAAAATTCTTCTGTTTGTGACAAAGTAGGTTTCAGATGGCAGCTATCGGTTGTATTTCGAAAAACTAAATTAAATAGACAGCCTGTTTGTTGAGAGCGGGGTTGTGCCTGTAATTTACATATAGAGAACATATTATGTGATTGGCATAGTGATAAGTCCAACTCATAGATTCCTTGGTCTGTCCAAATTGCATATTCAGGTGTCTGAATACGTATATGAGCTGTCTTAGTGAGAAATCCATTGTTATAAATTTTATATAAAATGTGATAATCATTAGTGTGCACAATTGGTGTTTGTATTATAATGTCTAAATTGGCAGATTCTGGGTCAAATGAGATTAAAAATGCCTTTGAACACTGATAAAATAATCCAAGATCTCTTTCCATTAATGTTTCTCTTAAGTTTATATTTTGTCTAATCATTTCTTTAGCTAAAGCAGGTTTTAATAAAGCGTCGTTAACTTTATTTTGGAGAATGCTTTGTATGATAGTATCAAAGTGTTGTTCTACATTTTGAAAATTAAGAAGAGCGATCAGGTAGCGTTCGTTTGTGGCTGTTGTACATATCAATTTCAATATACTATGATGAGTTTCGCTTATCAATTTTTCTACAGCTACTGAAAAGTTCGTCACCAAATGTGTGAGTTGAAAATTACTTTTCTTAATTTCCTGTATCTGAGAGTTTAGGTAATCATTCTGTGCGCGCATTTGACTAATGGCTGATTTTAATTTATGAACCTCATATAGACTATATCCACTAAGTCCAAAATTTGCGAGTCCAAGTAATAGGTTAAAGATCATTCGCCGCGGTCTTTTGGAACACCCTGTTTTAAAATCGCAGGGTATGATATCTTTAATTTTATTAATGAATTGACGCTCTTTGTCGTGCATAAGTGATACTATTTGTTCATATCCAGTACAAGAATCATTCGGAAGGTGTACTGCCGAAAAGTCTAAATGGAGCCTATAAGGTAAGAATTCTATATTGTCGTAACTGATTACGGGCTTGAACTTAGCTATAGAAATCCCATATTGTGCGAATACAAGTTCATTGCCTCTTACGCCGTCTACAAGCAGTACTAGGAATTGATAAATGAAAAGGATCAGCATTCTGCTACTGAATACGCGTACTCCCTACAAAAGAGAAGAAAAAAATGCTGAGTAGCAAATTTAATATTAAATAGCAGTCAAGTAATAATTATTATTCAGTTGAACAGCATGCATATTACTAGTAAGGTGCTCCAAGAAATCAACCTAATTTTGAAAGAGAAGGGTGTTTTAGGGAAGGATAGGAGGAAGGTAATTAAAGCCTATCGATATCTAGATCGTGTAAAAGAGGAAAAGTTGTGGAGGCAGGTGCGGGGGATAGCCGACGCATATTCGGAAGTCCTCCAAAGGAACGGGGAAGTTATTATACGCTTTGAGAAGTGGGTGAACGATAAGGGGAAAAGGAAACTGAAGTTCAGCGTGTATTAGGTGAGTATTATGCATGCTTATTAATTATATTGTATTGCATTTTTTTTCACATTTAATAGTTACTTTAATTTAGAATTAGAAAGATAATGACACTTTATGAAAAGTTCTAGCAGTAAACATATGTGTTTCAAAAAAGTAATCCAATTTTAAATGTCAATGACGATAATAATGATGGTCCTGAATTCCTGATCATCCTGTATAATGTAGAAGTGGTCGTAACTTTTGGAACGTCCTGTAGAATATTTATATTCTATGTTGGTGGCACTATTTAGCTCAAAGAATAAAGAAGTTGTATGATTATAAGTTGATTGTCCCTGTGAAGGTCAGTTGCCTTTTAAATGCAAAAATGGAGATGTCAGCATTCTTTTCTTCAGCCGTAAAATAAATGAATCAGCTTTTTATAAAACAAAAAGGAAATGAATGTTTGTGTCGTTATGAAGAGTGTTTTATCTGCTGAACTCGCGTCTCTGTATTTTCTTTCTTCTTAGTGGTGAGTACTGCATTTTTTTTCGCTCGTGTAGAAAATAAAATGAAGTTATTTATTCTTGTTCTATATGATCTCTGTATTCATGAAATGGCTTGATCCGGTCCACTGAAATCTCCTGTATTGTTTGACGATATGAATTTGGAAATTTGATCTTATAAAGATTAGGATTAACTCTTTCGATAATTTCTAGAGGTCCTACATATTTGGATGAAAATGATTCTGGTATCCCAACTTGACGATTGGGAAAGAATACAAGTACTTTCTGTCCCTTATCAAAATTAGTTTGTTGATGTCTGCTGTCAAAATATTTTTTCTGTTTATTATAACTTGCGATTAAATGATCCTTAACGATCCCTCGTATCTTATTCAAATGTTCTTTGTTGACACATAATGTTGGAGTTGACGCTAATGCAATATCAGAGATGGTCTTAGGTCCGTATCCATACATGAGGAAAAAAGATGAGTATTTAGTTCCGGCTTGCACAAATGTATTAATTGCGAATGTTATGTATGGAATTAGTTTTGGCCATTGATTTTGATTCTCCTGTACAAAAAATTTAAGAGCGTTCTGTATTATTCTGTGGAATGTTTCCACTACACCCAGATTTTTGTGGTCATATGCTGGACAAAATTTAAATTCAAAATTGTAGAATTTTGCTAAGTTTTGCAGTCTCTTAGCGTTATGTACAGGGTGTCTATCCAAATACAGGTATGAAAAAGCTCCGTAACGTGTCCCGAATACTTAGTGAGGTGTGGTATATTAAAAGAAGGGCGCGAATTTTGCTCCATGTTAAAAATGTTTTCTGGAAAAGTGTTTTTACCAGTTCTAGTTTGAGGCATAAACAAAATTCAGTTCACTTAAAAGCACTAACACTTTAAAAAATTCACATACCTTCCAAAGAAAAAAAAAGTCCACTTCCGGTTAATAAAAATACTGTCCGGTAGGGGAGTATTCAGAGTTTATTCTGAGTCGGTCAAGCCTCTACCATGTAAAACTTTGTGTAAATTCGTCTCATATAAGGAAGAGGTAGAGCAGATAATAAAAAGAGTGTCCGGAATCGACTCCCACTACCAGTTTTATTATAAAAATATGAGTATTTGTACAAAATACTATACAATTTGGTCTCTATTTAAAAGGGTGAGTAAAAGGTAGTCTTTGACCGAGTGGTCGCAGACAGGATCTCCAACAGAGCCCCGTAGCAGGCTAAGAGGAGTGGAGTTAAGGAACCAATGCTCCGTAGCAAGCAGAGGCAGGTTAAGTTGCCAACAGAGCCCCGTAGCAGGCTAAGCGGCTGAGGTTGGGATTCCCAGACAGAGCCCCGTAGCAGGCTAAGCCAGGAGATAGGATAGGCGTAGTCCCGTGGCAGACTAGAGGCCTGGGGTTAGGTTACTCCAAGAGTCCCGTAGCAGACTAGTGGAGGGTCACCAGAAAACTGGTGTCGAGTTGCCTTCGTCCATCCAATTTATAGGGTCCTTTTGGGTGGAGGTGGCGCTGCTGCTCCGATGTCGTCTTCTGCTCCGTGGGAGGGGCCAGAAGCCGTCGTCTGCATGTGATTACAGGTCCCTCTGGTGGAAGATCCTCTTGCCGAACCATGTGGTGTTGTTTGTAAACATTGAAGCGTGGAACTGCTTATTTACGACATCACATAGGATATTACAATATATTCTATAAGTACGAATATATCCCCACCTTTCCGAAATAATATATATACAGGTGGCGGCAGTGCGAAGCTCAACAGTGGCGTTCTGTTTCCAAAGCTTAACCCTTTTAGGCTTTATAGTAACTTCTGTTACCACGGCGTAGTATCGTATTTGATCGCTTATTTAGGTTCTATAACAAATATTTAAGCCGTTTTTTTTATTGGTCAAGTCTACGATGGACCAAAGAACACCACAGATGCGTTTTGAAACCGGATGATGAACTTGGCGACGCCAAGTGCGGGCGGAGGGGCGTGAAATTTTTCATAAAACAAATTTCAGAAATTTTTCACGCCTTTAATTTTCAAGATATCAGATAGAAACTTTGCATACTGATTGCGTGCACCATTAGGTATTTCTCATTCTTTTTGAGATCCCTATGTGAAACCAGGGTCGGGTACGAGGGGCTAAAGTGTTTTTCGGAGGGGTCCAAAGCGGTGAGTTTTTCTGAAAAAATTCCGATTTTCTAGTTTGTTCCGGTTGATGTGTACGATACGGACATGTAGTGGTATTGTTAGAAAGAGCTCGTTATATTGAAGAAAATGGCGTTTGAACCATGACTGTACCCAGGCCCGGGCCAGAAGAGCGCAAAAGTTTCGATTTCATTTTTCCAAAAAATCTCCCAGTTTTTTTTCGTTTCTAGTGTATAATACGGACAAGTGAATGATACCATTGGAAAGTATCCTCTATCCTTAAGAAACAAGGTATGAACCTTGATCCTACGACAGATATTAAGGAAGCAGTAGTTGTTTGAGTGAAAGTCTCAGGTTAACTCAAAAAATGGAAATCCTAAAAGGTTTAAACATTTCTATGTATTTATTTATAGTTTCGTATCTTAATCTACTAGTTATGTAGCATGAATACAAATGAATATCAAGCTGTTCGGTGAAACTATCATTTTTTTAAAGTTTTGTTAAACACTGAGTAAACACCCTGATATTTAAAAAAAATTAAATTAAACGGGTAACTGTAAGCAAGTATACTATTACTTCAATACAACACAGCTTCTTGGTATCGTAGAGTTTGTTGCCAGAGTACATTAAACTTCAGTTTCTATTCTGTACGTTATCTTGTTCATCTTCCTTATGTTCTACGCAATCCATTAAAACAACCGTAATATCATTTTACTACTTTGGAAATTTGATGAATTTTATAACTTAAAACTATACTTGCTCAATAAATCATAACTAACCTTTGTTCTCTTCCCTCCTGTCTCTCCTTCGTTCGTCGCAGCCGCATCTGAATTGTCGTCTCCACTTATTATCTGTAACTGTCCCGCAAGCTTTTTTCTACGGATTCTGTGGAAAAAAGAATAAGTGTTATACTTGAGTCTGTATGTATTATTTTGACATTCTAACATCTGCAAATCTATGAGATTTAAACTAGTTATAACCAGAAAATGTAAAAACAGCAACTAAAGAATTTTGCAGCAATTAACGTAATCATGCCTGTTTGCCTCTAACCAGGGCCGTAACTTGTGGGGGCAGGGAGGGCAACTGCCCCTCCAGGGAAGCTTCCCGCCGTTCGAGGGGGCCTACTTTAAGATAATTTTTATTCCATATACTGTAATACATGTAATTATAAATGAAGCATCAAACAGGTTCACTACATTACATACACAAAACAGCACACAACAGGTAGATAAAACAAAAATGTGTCGTGGGCCCACTTCAGTAAAAAATGTCTATATTATTAAGTGCCGCAGAAATCTTTATTCTTATGGCTTTGACATTTGTAAATATTGTCCCTTTAGTTAATTTGTCATGCACGGAATGGGCCCTGCAGAGAGCTGGAGGGCTCACAAAGAGTAAGAGAAAGATGGAAAGACGAGATTTATTTTCGAATTTTGTGGGGAATTCAAAACAATCTTTTGGAGGGGGCTCAAATATTAATGCTTTCCCCCCAAAAAAATCTAAGTTACGGCGCTGTCTCTAACTTTAATTTAGAGCAAGACATGATATATTATGTGTAATTGAAAGGAAAAATGTTATAAGGTAGATATTTGTAATCGACTTCAAAAATGTTATCTATCTAACATTGAGCCCATTTACTACGAAAATATATTTTTCGCACATTAAATGTGCAACATAAAAATTGTACTATTTTTTAAAAAAAAAGACATAAACATATTTGAGTCATTGCACGTCAAATTATTACACTACAGCCCATTTTCAACCCGACCCTTTTCTTTCAAATAAATTTTATTTCCGTGTTATCCTGGATAAAAAAATCATTAACTGTCTTAGGAGAAATTATGAAATCAATTACAATTTTATCTTCGTCCATTATAGCTTACAATTTAGCCTTTAAATATTAAGACTAAAACCAAATCTTTAAATATTAAGACTAAAACCAAATTGATGATGCAGTATTTTTGACATTTTTTTTATATTTCAGACGCGTGTCTCTGGTAACATGCTACACGTATGAACCTAACACTGCATTTCTACTAGGACAGTACTGCAAATGCCATTCAATTCTGGAGATGGTGTGCTATGGACTTACAAAACTTACAATCATTTGTTGACTTAAACCGAAACAATTAGACATAGACCCCAAAAACGTATGGTCCTCTCAATACAGACCGATTATACTATCCTCAAACCAGGTTAAAAAAGTTGGTTAAAAAGAAAATATAATAGAAAGGAAAATTTAAAAAATCCAGTTTAAGAAAATTTATATAATAGAAATTACTCTAATCAAAAGGTGAACTAAGTAAATAGGAATAAATTACATGTCCGGAGGAAAGCTTAAAATTAAATCGGATAGTTATTAGTACAAGTCCATCGGTGATGGAAAATAACGTTAAACTTTCTTACTGTGAGCTCACACACATGTCCCTCCACATCACACCGCTCTGCCCTGAAGGAACCATGACAAACGCCATGAAGTATATAAGGAGATGAAAATTTCCTCTCACACGAAAACAAAGTAGGAAAAAAGTATTTAATTCGAATGAAAATAAAGTACAACAAAAAACTGGAAAATATCGAGAGAATGAAAAAAACCATAGGATGTGTTAACCTGTGTTAATTTTTCCTTACTAAATCTTCCACGTTATTGGAAATATTGTAAATATATAATATAATAACGTTACTAAATAATATATGGACGTATTTATGAAGTTTCGCAAGGTATCAATACGCATAGATGTCATTACACTATTCGTCTTCACTTACACACCGAATTGCGACTAATTTCCACTCAACTTCATCTGGTCGATATACATTTTACGCCAAAACTTTAAAACTGAAAATTTCTATAGTTATATTGTACGTGTTAATCCAACCCCGATATTCGAAGAAAAGACGCTTCTACGTCTCCTACTCCCAGCTTCTAGAAATCTGAGAGCTAAAATCTTTAACCAATGACATTTCTTCTATCCACCTGTGGCAGATGTGACGAAGAAAAAAATATCACTGCTAGCATTTGCTAGTAATTATTTCAACTTAATAAATATAAAGGATACTGTAAATAATAAACTTTACTTTTATGATCCCCCCAAAAAATTGATGCAATAGACCTTTTACGTTTATTTAGTAACTGACATTTCTGTTTCTTGGCAAAGCTCTGATACTTAAATACACGATAAGAAATCTATACGGAAAAGGGGGAGGGTATGAAAAGAGTTTCTCTCTCTCTCTCTAATCATTGTAACGATAAGTTACACACTGAAATATTGAAATGCGGGAGCGTTTGAGGCAGAACAGAGAAAAAATAACTCAGGGGAAAAAATAAATAAATAAAAATTAAAAAATAAAAAAATAAAATAAAATAAAAAACAAGTTCCTTGAAATACACAATTTGGCGACTACTTTCATCTGAGTGTCTATAATCCAGCATCTTCAGTTTTTATTGTGCAGTATTTTCAGTACTTATATTACAATATCTGCAGATATGTTTTAGTAGATAAACACTGCATCTAAAAGTTTTTAGTATATCGTATTGTGAAAGCGTATCTTCACTATAAAACAATGCCTTCAGTTGACTTGAAGAATTCTCACTTTACGAAACGATGGCTCAGTGGTAGAGCGTTCACCTCTGGTGCATACGGCCATGGGTTCAAACCCTGTTCCCGCCAAGTAAAATTTGTGGTGGACAAACACCATGTGCAAGGGTTTCCTCGGAGTTCTCCCATTTCCTCCCACTTTCTTTATTCCACCATTTAATTCATTTCTCATCATCACCACCGTCTCATTTAGCGTAACAGGTATAATCGTGGGACGTAAAACTCAAAAATATAATTTTCATTCATTTACGAAACGACGGAGCATAAGTGATTAGAAGGGGGAAGGGGAAGCAGGTGAAGAGAAGAAAGGTAAAAGAAGGAAAAGATGTGGACTCAAGAAACTTGTGCTATTGTCGATTGGGGACAGAGGGAGGGTTCATCTTTAAATTATTTCTTTTCTACTTTTCTTCGCCTTATTTAAATCTAGCGATACACATTACTGGGTTGTGCTGTATGCAACTTCGGTAGAGACTAAGCACCGCTTGGCGAATACATGTTCACCCCATTCCTCTGAGACGATGAGAAATGATGCGAGAAGAGCTTTTAAGCGATAACTAGAAGTGTAAAATATCCAAGAGCTCTCATTATACTCTGAAACAAACTAGGCCTAACCTAACCTGATGTAAATGCACATAATAATCGAGCTGTTATCTACATCCTTCCCAGAACATTTCATATAGCATCAACATATTCAAGCGGCAGGGGTACAGAACACTGACTCGCCTCCCATTCAGTTGTAATAAAACAAGAAAGTAATGTGCACTACGGGGCTCTAACAACCCGCCTTTATCCGCTATCGCTCGCTGTGTGAACGATTCCACCATATAGAAACTTTATGGGTAAAATATGATGGGAAACATATTTCGTGAAGGAATGAAAGTGTGAATATGAGTAATTACTGTCAGTGCACACCATATTAAAATGAATTCGAGTGATAGTGGAAGTATTTTATGTGTATATGTGTTTTTCCACTATCCTCGTTTAGCGTATAACTCTCGTAGCTGAGACGCCCGCTCCCTACGGACGTACGCCCTCCATACCGCGCCCCAGCCTTGATTCGGGAATATAGCATTCGTGCTTTTTATTGGTCACCTAGCACAAGTTGGTACATCATCATGCACTGTAGGCTTTATGCCACACACCCAAATTTTTTTATTAGGCTCAGGCCAGTCTTTCAGAACCGGTATCCGCAATGTCGTTGCTGTGAAGTTTAACGTCCCTTTCATCAGTAAGGCTATATAAGACGTAAACTTACTGATTAACGTGGAATCCGAACCACCTGAGCTCTCGCCGGTAAACGAACTCGGGTTTCGCATGTCAACTGCTTAGCCACGGAGGAGCTCACATCTGCAATGTATTTATACTTATGGTATTACTGCTGTATTGCCAGAATACGAAAATAAGAAAAGGAATATTATTTAGTTTCTGACCCAAAATGCTAGATATTGTCCCTGGCTCACTTGATAGTAATTATTGTTCGAGATACGATGTGAACGTATGCCATAAAAGCTAGTCCATAAAACACTGACTAATTTGTGCTAGTGGCCGGTAAAAAGCACGAATGCCATCTAACCGAATCAAAACAGGAGAGCAGAAACAGCGTCCGTAGGGAGCAGGCGCGTCAGCGGCGATGAGTATACGCATAAACGAAGATGGTGGAAAAACAATTTCATCAAACAGTTCATTTCATAAAATGCACGCTTTATGTGTTGCACAGCTTTGGGGGAGATACTACATGTAAATACCAAAATGTAATAAATTAGATTATACTCGATTAGGTTTGGTTAAATGTTCCTCTTCTTTTCTGTAGCTTCAATTTGTTTACACTAGTCACAATAAACTTTTTGCCTGTTTAGTAGACCATGCCTTTCACACAATTTCGACAACTGACACTCATTTTTGTAGAACTTCATAAAACTCAATCACGATATGACACAACCTTGTCATTTACGCACTGCCTTTCCCAAAAATCATAACAAATATACCGCCAAATAGTCCCTTCCGCCCCCCATATATATAGTGTAGCTTACAATATCAAAAATAACTAACGACAAGTATTTTGGTAACTATCACCCTTAACTTACTTTTACTCACGAAACAAAAGAAACTCTCCAATTAAACTGGTAAATTTTCTAAAATTGGTCCGGCAATACAGTAGTTAACCCATACTGAGCCGTCCTGAAGTCAATCTGCAAGTCGTAATATAGCTCCTCATTTTGTGCATGCTGGGCTAAAAGAAATACAAAACTCTAATCTAACCTGGGAATGTAAGAAATCTGTCAAAATTTGGTAGAACCGTCTTCTCGAGTAATGTCGAATTGGGTCCTGAGCTTTGGTACAGAAGGAACGAACCTCACTAGTATCTTATATGAGGGTCTTATTACACCCTTCACCATCTGAATTCACTGATATATATATATATATATATATATATATATATATATATATATATATATATATATATATATATATATATTACCAATTCCCATGTGCCCATCTGCGTTACCCCAGCCTATTATAATACACCTGAATATAAGATTTGAAATGGCATGTCGACGTAATAGTGAAGTTATCCACGTCCTGAATTGTTCCTTCTTAATTAAGAATTGATTTATAATTGATAATGAGTTACTTTTGTAAACATACACATAAACTTTCAGTTGTATAATAAATGGTGCACCGGAATAAATCTAAATATACAAATCACTCATCATATCTTACCTCTTTCGCAGTTCCTATTCTCTCTTCCTTCTTCACTCCAACATAGAGCTAAAAGTATTAATATTACTGCAATTTCTACGCTTCTAATCAACCACTCAATTCAAACCTGCTGAGAGTGCACTGTGCAAGGATCTGCGCATGTGCCGTCACTAACAATTGAATATTGTTTTCCGTACGTCCCTTTTTTATCCAGATCATGTAGGTCCGTCGACGTTTCATTCGTGGATTAAATATTGACCTCCAACGGACCATCCACTGAAGTCCAGAAAATGGATATTCACTTCTGAACGTAATATGGACATCCAATGGACCGTTCACTCAAGTTCAGAATGTGGATATCCATGGCCGAACGTAATATGGACCACCAATGGATGTTACGCATAAGTCAATGTACTAAAACTGGACGTTCTGGATCTAATATGTACGTCCACTGGCTGTGATGTGCTCTGTGGGATGTTTTAATTCCCAAGAATTCTTACATAGATTCCATAAACCAATTAACTCCTCTTCAGATTGAATTACTTTTCGTATGAATTCGACATTTAGGGGCACACGATTCAGGTAAAATGTGCCTTATTTACTTTTACTACTTTGGGTAATATCATAATTCGAGAATGTATCCTAAACATTCAACATCTTTTGGCAAATTAAAGTACCATGCCTTATTTAAGACCACCATTACACTGCATAATTTACGTTTGTGGGATTCCGTAAAGCTAGCAATTTCTCACATTCATTTTATATTATAATTAACATATCTTTTTGAAATAGCCCTGTAAAGAAGAGTTTCCCGCTAGAAAACTCTAGAGCACTTTACGCAATATATTCTTATATGCTTGGTCACGCTATCTTATTTACCTATAGGATTTATCTATAAGAATAGTACAAGTTAATATGCTAAACTTTCTTTTGGGATGAAGATGTGATTCATGGACGCATTGCCGCTGTGAACTCTCTAGTAATACATTATACCAGTCAGTACATGGGGTACTATTAACCCGAAAGATACGACCGTCATGGTATTAGTCTAGTACCTTACAGGTATATTTCTCCAAAGAAATTTGATTGATATAGTGATTTGATATTTTAGTCTTTCAAAATATCCCTAAACTGGGAGTAATAAGGAACCTTTAAAAAATTGTAGACAGAACAGTTCTGAAAATATCTCCTAATCGGAAAGTTAAACCTATAGGTGTTATTCGTTTCATCAGATCTCACTTGTGTGGATTACATGCGTCCAATGGCTGGAAATGCTCCATTTCCTAAACTAATTCATTGTTTAATACTTAATGGTTCTGTAAACTACCGAAGAATAAGAGTTAAAGTGAACGTTTATTAATCAATGGGTTTTCATGTTTCTCCGGTCAGTTATTAATTGAACCAACCATCTTCCGCAAAACATACACACACATATGCTACAAATAATGATAGCTGATGGACAGTTCCTTAGATATTCGTCTCTAGTTTGTCAGTAAGAGAAAATAGATGTTTCTGTTGAAAGGACAAGCTGCAATCATGAAAGTGAAATATCTTTTTTACTGCCAAAGGGAAAAAATATTACGGAGCTTATTAGTTAACTCAACGTATGTTACCTTATTAGGTGTGTCGTTTTGACGAAAGTGGTAGGACAAATATGTTTTATTTACAGTGATAGGCGCTTTTGAAGAGGGATATCACAGTTAAATACAACTAGAGAAAACTTTTTCTGATATTCACAGTCTGATACAAAGTACACAATCTGAATATACCTATGCCATGTAGTAATTATCCTCGTACTGGCAGACGAAAATAACGCTTTATCACAAATTAGCTCGAAACAAACAAAGCTGACTCCGATGAATGGATATTTTAAACTGGGTCCTCGTTCAATATACTTAAAAGGAAAAGGCAAGCTTATATAGACTGGGAAATCAAAAAGATCTTATGTTTGCAACTCTCTCCTTTCCCACCTCGGAATAACGGCATTAAATTCATGATAATCTAGTCTGCATTTTCTTTGTATGATGAATGTAATATGATTACAGCCACATGACAAAACTAAATAAAACATTCTTTCAAAAGAGTCCAAATGACCCATCAGATGGTGTTGTATTATTTGATGTCTCTTAGCATATTATCTTTAATTATCTTTACTTATAAAAGGAATTTAATGAAAAGTAAGATATTTTTAGGAATTAAATGCCAGTCTCTAGTTCTGAAGAAGGCAGAATACATAGTTAAAATGTAATTAGGTCACTTAATTTTAATAAACAAATAGACAATCAACAACTGTGAGATTTGTATATCTAAACTGTAAATTTTGAAGGTAGCGTTAGACAATTGTATTAGCATTTTTTATGCACGAAATTATGTTTCAAATTAAAATAATTGTCGTCTCCGTCGTCGGAATTAGGAAGGGATGTATCTCTTTTATTTTTGTTTACTACTTCGTTGATATTACATTTTGTGCAAATCATAAACTTTTACATCCACCACCTTTGTTTACAGAGTCAGTGATAGGGATGTCAGGATATGCCTGACCAACAGGACAGGAATTTAAAATTTCTCTCGAAGTTGTAGTCACGGATGAGACCTCTTGTTGTGATTTTCACTACAATATATGCAATATAATTAATTCGTCATCCCTGAAACTAACATCCGAGTTGAGAACAACCTATATCAAAATCTCTCGAGGCAAGAGGGAACTTCTGTTCCAGCTCATTACGCAATAATAAATTATGTATGAAGAAGTAACAATATATCAATAGTACAGGAATTACCACAAAATGAGTAATTTGAGTATTATATTTTGTTCATACATTTTAAGTATCATTTTTGTTCGAAGAACTTAGATTTTAGAAACAAATTTCATATTATTAAATGAACACTTCTCGACATCGAAACGATGAAGAAAAAAGGATCCAACTATACCTGAGAAAGCTAAGTAAGAATTAGATATAGAGTATTAGTAATAGTAAATACTAGAGATAGAGTACTAAACATAGAGTACTAGTAAATGTCTGATTTCCTATATGCTGTCATTCTTGAGCTTCATAATTCCTCTTTTTCAAAATATTGCATGTTGCCTCTGATTCTTTATGATGCCCTATGAGTTTAGTTTCGAAACTATGAACTTTATCATGCTTGTTCAGATATAATCTGATTTTGAAATTATGAAGTGAGTGTTCAAATTTTAGTTTGACGACTAGGTAATTAACGTTATACGTTATATATCACTATTATAGCATAATAGAGATATACAGAAATTTTAAGTTGCTGAACATGTATAATAAATTAAATTATTCATGGAAATGATATGTTTGTTCTAGATTGGTATTCGAGACATATTAGAGGACGGAAAGGCCGATTTGAGTGGTATTTCGGAAACCAACAAAATAAGCGTTACCAGTATTTTCCAGAAAGCTATAATAGAAGTGAATGAGGAAGGAACTAAAGCATCTGCCGTTACAAGTTAGTACCTTTGCTTTAACTTTCAAACATCTAATAATAAGTTAGAAAATGATAGTTTAGAAAATGAAACTATGGATAATACACTTTCTAGTATTGGAAATACAATGTCCGCTTTCATGTCTAGTAGAAAACCAACAAACATACTATAATATAGAGTAGACAGACGTTTCGTGTCTAAGTCCACAGTTCTTTTACATATATGGAAAACAGACTGAAGAATCCATGCATTCAGGAAGCATTAAGTTGTTCCATAGGGTTGTTTGAGAGTACACTTGAAAATACAGTTGTTAGTAATTTCTCTTAACAATTTCACACTACGGCATTACTCATGAGAAACCGTGGCATAGGATTGTATCTTATTTAAACCGGACGTCGCGAGTAAGTGAATGATGTTTGTTTATGTAATTTCTATTTATCGAAACGAAACTTGACTGTCGCTCGAAGGTTTTGTAACATGAAGAATTGGTATCAAAGAAGGCACTTGTGTTGATATAACTGAATAGCAATTGTAGCGTCCCCATCAGTTACAAGTCAAGGACACAGGACCAGCAGTCGAATAAAAAAAAGATATAACCAAAGAATACTGACTGGTCACCACGTACTCAATCTAAAAGGAAACACCACAACAAACGGGACTACGGACATTCAGATAAACTCGAGCTTAACAAAAAATCTTTTAATCCAATATTCAAATTCAAGTGTAAAGAAAAAATATAATATAATATTATATAATATTATATTATATTACGTTATATTATATTGTATTATATATATACAAAAAATAAACTATTAAGAATTTTATTACAAAAAAATCCTTACTCTGAATATATTCTTATGCGTTAGGTAAGTGTACATCAACATCTCCAGCAATCGATTTTCGAAATAATCATCAAGTATTCAAATGGTTAGAATTAATTGACATCAATTACCAATTACAAAGTCAATTTAGTTGTAAAAATATTTCTCCTGAAATAAAAAACATCTCAAATCTGAATATATTAATATTACAAATAGAAAATCCAATACAACTAAAAAATGTTAAAATCTTATGTTTTAACAAGAGATCAAAGCAGTTTCACAAGCTTAATTCAACACTCTCCAATATATTCTGCTACTTTGAAACCAAAACTTCCAAAATTAATTACATCAACATGTAATCAGAGCTTGATGGATAAACTATTTATCACTTCAGTTATTGATTCTATTCTCTTTCAACAACATTGTAATTTTTTTTCGTAATACAAGTTTTCCATAAGATACCGATATGTGCACCGATTATTAACGGCTTTTCAATAGAATAACTCAGCTTCATTGAATGTAATTTAATGATACTTAGAAATATATACTTGGCATAATAATAGCACTAAAGTAAGTAATTTTCGAAATACTCTTAAAATAAAAATATATCTAAATATTGGATTATTCAAACTTAAATTGTTCATAAGTCAACATTAACTGTGTTGGATCGGTACATTTGTTGGGTGGGGGTGGGGGGGGGTAAATTCCGTATTTCACTCATAATTTCAAAGTCAATCAAAGAGATTGTTACAGAAATCATTCAGATACTAATTTTGATCAAAACCGTTTCTCAGGCAAGAGGACATCCAAACTACTGCCTTCACCATAAGTTTAATGCACCCACTACACTACAACTAATGGCCAAACTCAGGTTCAATTACCAATTTCGATTTTCAAGTTAAATACCACATTTTTACCTTTAATACTCGCACGACCAGGCTTCAACTCCTCTATCATTGTGCTTTCTACTACTTGTTTCTCGACTTTATTATCATTCGCTCAAACTCAAAATGAAGTGAGTCGCTTCAATTGCAGAATACGGTAATAAAAAAATTAATAACCTCGTAATTTAACCAAAAACAGAAAATTTATCGATAACCAGAATAAGAATTCTACAGACAGTCCTAGAATACCACACTAATTCACTCTTCGATCAGCGTCTTTCTCAAATTTAATTCTCAAAAATACACTAAAATAATAGAAAACAATATAACGACTAGGGTGGATCGAAAAAACCTTTTTTTTCGAAATCGATAACGGCTCACACGGGAAAAGTTGCAAACAATAACAGTAATTCACTGAAGTTTTGTCTTCATATTTTTCGCACGATGTCTTCCGGTGCCGCAATCGATCTAGAGTAATGGAAAAGTTAACATAGGCAACACCCATTACACAGTATGTAGACAGTGTGTTTTATCTACAAATACGATTCGAAAGTAGCATATTTCTGTACGTGATCGTTCTTCAACTTTATGTACTGTACTGATATCACAAATATGTATATTATTTGCATATTTCTACAAAATGAGTTTTAAAAAACGCGGAGCTCACAACGAGTTGAGTTTCTGCCCTATTGGACCTGAGTAAGCCTTTGGCCTAGTGACATGTCTTCTCCATCCAAATGTTGAAACAATAGGTGCAGTGGAAGCTAGTTGCAATGGAAAGGACATAATAGCACTGAATTTCCCTCCGTGGTCGTTTTTCGATACTGACAAGGCTAAAATGTGTTTACCGGTATTGCTTGCAGTTCCATCGGAGCCCCCTGCAACCGTGGTTGACAGGTCCGCCTGTTCCGCCTTCAGAAAGATTACTATAGCTCTCGCGGTGTCAAATCTGGTACCTGATGGTGGTGTGACGTGCCCGAAGTAAGCAGCAACAGGTGCCTCTAACAGCATGACCAGATATATTTTCATTCTGTTGGACTTCAGAGCTGTGTTTCTATTTTCCTCTTTTAATTGTCAATCTATCTATAATGCTCTGGGGTGTTTCTTCTGAGATAAAGTCTGCGTCCTGAAGCGTAGCTGAAGCAACGAGAGCCGCTTGTCCGACAGAAACACCTGTTCTGTAAGCCTCAGAAGATGTTTTAAAGACGAATAATGAATTGTGTGATCTTCTGTCTTCGAATATAGGCTGGTAGTTCAAACTCAGACCCTAACGTAAAGGTATCGGACTCCTCCGATGTATCATCAGAAGTCATAGGTATGTACTCCCAATTCAATCTTTGACTTTCAAGTCGAATCAGTTGGTACCGAAATCGATGTTTGTTCTATTTTCTTTCTTCTTTTATCGGCTGCTTGTAGAGGTCTTGTTGTCGTAGCATCTAGGCCGCCTATTATCATTTTTCGCAGTCTTAGTTGGTATTGCAAGAATGCTTGTTCCCGAGTTGGAACTCGTAATTGTTTATTGCATACGTAATCATTCAAATCTTTGCACCACAGGCATATATATCAAACGCATATATATCAAACGCGATCAAACGCATCTTTAGAAAAGTTCTACACTGCTTTGCTATTTTTCCGTTGTGATGATTTGCAAACACCGAGACATTTTCTGCAGTAACTCAAGACTTTTGTTACAACACGTTTCTTTGGAATAACGGGTATGGATGATTTTTTCCAATTGTCTATCACCAAATTACGGTTGTTGGCAATACCTCACTTAACGGCAAGTCACGGCCATTGCTCTCCGAAGACAACTGTAGTATCACTAAGTTTACAAAACGCATGTCGTCACCACACGTCGGCAAGTGAGTTACATTTAATTCAGAGAGCGTACGAAACAGATCACTATTCACAGGCTGACGGGAAGTCCTCAGAAGAGGCTTTTTCAGACTCTTAACGAAGGGAACCGATAACCTAAAAACGGTGGTGGCACTGTGGCCCTTGTAACCAACAGTACACTCGTTGCTGGCTCCTTACTCCGTACTAAGTCGATGTTCTTTTAAATTGTCAAACAATATGTTTGTTTGTTAACCAATTATAGCTAAATAACACTCAGCAACAATCAACAAACATAATACTAACTACGGAAACGCGAATCACACACTTCAACCTCAAATATCGCCCCTCTCCGTCAACACTAAAGAGTCACAACATTAATCGTATCGGAGACGACACTACACTAAAGCAAAGCACAGCCCCTCCCAGCAACCTAACCCCCCCTCGGCCATGTCATTCATTTAACGGGAACTCGCCCACTACCAGAAACAAAAACTAACTGTATCGCATTGCCTTGTTGCGCGCAACAACGGGATCGGGATTCGATTTATCATTCCTATTCTTTACGTATGTTAATAAATTCATTTTTATTGTTAAAACAAGCAAGGAACTATACATATTACTGATGTTAGTACAGCACATAAAGTTGAAGAACGATCACATAGAGAAATATGCTACTTCCGAACCGTATTGGAAGATAAAACAGACTGTCTACATACTGTGTAATGAGTGTTGCCTATGTTGAGTTTCCGAAAACTTTAGGCCGATTGCGGCACCAGAAGACATCGTCCGAAAAATGTGAAAAAATTCAGTAACCCACTGTTATGGGTGGGCAAATTTTTCCGTGTGAGCCATTATCGATTTAAAAAAAAGTTTTTTCGATCCACCCTAACAACTAGCAATAATGGAAAGCTAATACACACATCTTCTTCCGTTTGGTAGACGCAATGGAATGTTACAGGTATGTTGTTAATGACGTTTAAGATATTTTTTTCGACTGCTTTTGTAACATTAGAAATTCGTTTCTAAGTTTGGAATGTTTAATATTGTGTTCTGCTATGGCTTTCTTCTTTTCGATAAGTATTCTATCGAAAAGAACCAATGGTTGATTCCTATAAAATGTGTGAGTTGGAAGACTTATCATGTGAGTATGTACTTGTGTGGCATACATAGTTACGTAAAGTTCCTTGTGACCAGAGTTGCCTTCATGATCAAGAACACTCACTCTTCTTAGTAGAGTTTAACGTTCAACAAACGCTTTCATCCCTTTTAGAAATCCATCTTTTGTTATCCACCCACTCATCTGCCCATCAAAATTACTTCCTGTTGGAACGTCCTTTTATAAGTTATTGGCAATCCTCATGCGGGGAATACAAACAAAGGAGACATGAACTGATCCCCTGTAGCGTTTATTGACTACATAACATTTAAATTTCATCCTCCCTTTCTAGATGTTAATTTCACAACTTGTAATTATCACTTTAAAGATATTACCTTTAGTCTGTTGTTATGTCCACAAGATGCATTGGTATTAAATATCCGTGAAGGTTGAACCTGTATTTCTCCATGAGCTTAGTCAGTTTATTGAAAAATATTTTGTGCTTAGGTTTATTAAAACCAACAATGTTGGTTTATAATGTCATAATAAAAATATTTTCCGACCATACTTGTTGGTTTTCAGCGAGTTTGAAGGTAGCTTTAAAAATTCTGGTTAGCTTAGTGACTCTTCAAAGCCTTCACATGATTGTATAATATTTCATCTTGTTCCCGATCAAACATTCTACTTAACGTGCCTTTGTTATCCGGTTAGCAAGAATTAGCTCTTGCGTTCTTCACCCCAAAGATTTCTTGACATAATCTCTTAATGCACTTTAGGAATACCATATCTAGCACTGGCTGCACGTACTGCCGTTTACTTGGAATTTATTTCGCCCATGGCCAACTTCATATTTTCTTCATCCCAATTGCCAAGCATTTTCCCCGTATTGGCTATATATTTCAAATTTGCAGAGATTCAGAAAGAGTTCATAGTGAATTTCTGTAAACAGAAAAAAATATATTAGTAAATGTTGTTGCGTTGAGGAAGAAATTTTGAGGCTTATTGTTCATGATATCAGGAATCGTTGACTTTAAGACCCACTCGGTGTGCTGATCATTACAGGCTCTCTGCGATATCATAATTTAACATTTACACTTATAACTATAATAATAAGTATATATGAACATTAAATTATATATATATATATATATATATATATATATATATATATATATATATATATATATATATATATATATATATATACATGTGTATGTGTGTGTGTGTGTGTGTGAGTGGAGTGAGTGTTTGTGTGTAACTACTAAACTAAATAAATGAGTTAATATAGGTTGGTAATATATACCAATCGAAATGCAATAATGAATGCTACTAAAATTGGAAGTCATAATAACTCCCAAAAATTATGCTGAAAATTTAATGTGGAAGTCTGCATATTTTTATATAAAAATTAAGAAAATCAAACAGTATTACAAAATAAAACACGCGTAAGGAAAAATACCTGTTTGTCAAACCAAGGATAGTAGAGTTTGACAATCACAAGAACAGTGCTGAATCTGGTTTGAGGAAAAACGAGCTTGAAGAATTTTAAACTTTAGGGGTCCGCAAAATTTAAAACAAGAACTCAAAACTGATCTCTTTACATATTGTATTATTACTTGTAGTGAAATCATAGTGAAACCGCACGATACAACTATGAACCGGAAATAACCCAACTAAACTAATAATGCTCCATATCTTCGTCTTCTGTTTTCGGACCATCGAAAGGAATTTGGTTTTGTGAGTTCTTGAGACATCTTTAAATGTTCAAGAAAAGCTTCATGCATCTTCTAGCTGCAACGGTAATGAAGGACTCAATATATCGATAATCGTGGTGAGTAAATATATTCCTCTTTATGTTTGTTCATCCTATGTTTATAGATGTTGGTACATGAGCGTGTAATGATGTTTTCCTAAATTGGCTGATTCTATAAAAGAAAAGTTTGTCCATAAGTGTAAAATGATGTATGTCTTGAAGATTTACTAGACATAATCTTGGAGTAGGTAATAAAAACGATATTTTCTACATTCTTCAAATATTCACACTTTCCCCAAAGCCAAGAAACTTGTTTCTCTTATGTCTTCCCAAATAAGTACGTAATTTGTTATAAGATACTGATTTACGCGTATTTTCTACAGTATAAAAAAGTAAAGTCGCAAAAGAAATAAATTAATAATATATACCAGCATAAACAAAAGCATAGTACTTATTTATATAGTATCCTTCTTGTTCTCATCTTTCTATATACATTTGTCGTTGAATCTGTTATATTGCTACAGTTCTTGAAGATGCCCAAAGTATTTTAAATAAAGAAATAACTATTTCTTCATTTTCTAATTCTTAATGCCACGCTAATTTTAATGTTCTGTTTGACGAATTAGATACACAATTGAAAACTATGATTAACTCATTTTTTTTAGGAAGGCCGGTACTCAAAGAAAATTCGTCGTTTAAATGTTAGGTTGAGCCTGTCTACAAAATGTAAACTTCATTAATGTTTCGTTTGGACAGACATGCATATTTCCAATCTTCTAAAGGGAAATATATTGGTAGTAGTTTTAATATATATATATATATAGGCCGAAAACGGTCCAAAATCTGACGAGATATACCGATCAGCAAAACAAAAATAACACTTTTATATTAGTTTTGAAAAGCCTATCGAATGATATCAAAAGCAACCCTCTATCCCCACCTCCTTTCGGGCGAACGATGGGTTAATTTTAAAATTTTAAATAGAGGCTCCCATTTTTTATTGCACATTTGGATTCTCCAGAAAAAGTGACAATATTTTGACCTAAAATTGAAAACGGTGCCTTCACGGTTGTCACTTGAATCGACACACAAAAAAGTGGGTGGTAATACATAACGAAACTGTCTCTAGGTATCGTACACTGTGGCCATATGGAATCACAGATCGTGAGTTCGATTCCAAGACAGTGTAACATTCTTAATGGGAATTTTTTAATACCCAAATAATGAATTCATATATTTTAAATTCGAGAAAAATAATGTATTTGCATATACACGTGTATTTATTAATCTGCAAGAATATCCAAATGAGGACTGTTAGGTTATGTAAATTAGTTGGGGTAAAATGTTTGCTACTGAACAATCGGACAAGGTCTTAGAAAATTGTGAAAACAAATGAAGGGCGTAACTGAGGTAACTATGTAATATAAATAATGTGTAAATGTGTTTAGGTTGGAACGGAGCCATAAGTGGCTTAAGTATTTGTAGATTGTATATGAGCCCTAGGGGGCTGAGTTTGTTGTATAATTATCAAAGTTAGTTGACGTGTAGTTATCTCTGAACCTTAGTGGTTGTAAAGTGTATGTTAATTACCCAGAGATATACCGGTGCAATAAAGAGTCGAAGTAATAAGGAAGTTGCTTTGACATTCATTGGAAATTACAGTAATTTAGAAGGTTAATTAATAATAAATACCTTGCACTAACTGTAGACTAACTAACACGACAAAAATGACTTATGTGTATTGTAAATAACTCTAAGAACTCTAACCGTAAAAACTCTATTGCTAAGAATTACCTCATAAAGCTAGTTTGCAAATCAATTATCGAAATTTGTCTTCTATGTAACTTCAAAAGGTACTAATTGAAGTTAAAACGTATGGAATTTATTTGGGGAAATTAAAACAAGAAAGAAAGAAAGAAAGAAAGACTGCCATGAAAGGAGGTTGAATTTACAATCCGCAATCCAATACGATAACCGCACGGCCACAGAGCACGGGATTAAACATTAGCATTTTCGTAACTTTTTTATTGCGCCGATTTTTCCTGTCTGCCGATTCAAGCGCCATCTGCTAAGACAATGTTTACGGTCAAATCACTGCCACATTTTCTGGAGAATTCAAATGTGCAATAAGAAATAGGAGTTCCAATTTAAAATTTTAAAGTAACCCCGTGTACCCCCAAAGGGTGTGTGTGTAGGGGTTTGCGTTTAGTATCATTGGATACCTTTTTCAAAACTACTTAACACGTGTTAGTTTGGATTTGCTGATCCGTATATGTCGCTAGATATTGGACTATTGCGGGACTTACACCCGCATTGTATCTTCCGCACCTACATATATACATATACGACGTGTGATTGGAACGTTTTAAGACTGGGCTTGTAATTTAAAAATGGAAGTACTTAAAGGCTATTGTGATGGATCTTCTTCAAAGTAGTTCCGTGCTGAATGAACATACCGATTTCAATGGTGTTTCTCCTTCTGGAAGCATTCCTGAAAATTATACGATGGTGTGAAGCACTGTCTCAGTATTTGCTTGAATATCCTCAATTGAGTCAAATCTCTTCCCTTTCAATGAAACTTTTAATTTAGGAAAAAGTTAGAGTCGGCCTGTGCCAAATCTGGGGAATACGGGGGTTGCAGAAGCACAGGAATGTTGAATTTAGCCAAAAATTCCTGGATCGAGAATTGCGCTGGTGCATTGTGATGGTGGGGAATCCAGTTCTTATATTTCCAGAGGTCAGGCATTTTCCGCCGCACATTTTCGCGCAGACGCTGAAAGACACTTTTCTAGTATTCCTGGTTGACTGTCTGCACCCTCAACGACCATCTTTGTCGCACTTTATTTGGTCTTTGTGAATCTACCGAGAAGATTTGGCCATTGTTTCTGAATCATATCTTTAAAACCATGATTCATCACCTGTTATTACCCTATTTAAGAAATTTCCTGACCATTTCGACTCGATTAAACAAATCTTGGGACACTGCAAGTCTGTGCTGTTTCTTCTCGTGTGACAACACTTTTGCAATGAATTTCGAAGACACTCGACGCATGTTCAAATTATCAGTTAAAGTTGACTGAACCACATAGAAACTTAAATTCAGGTCTTCAGCCATCTCCCTAATTTTAAATCTTCGGTTCTAGCGCACTAAATCGCTAATTTAGAAATGTTTTCGTTATTTCATGATGTTGAAGGCCGGGCAGTCACCTTTGAATCTGTAAAACCAGATAAACACCTTTGACCGACTCAGATATTTGTCTCCAAAAGCCATTTTTAAGAGTTCGTAAGTATCCGAAGTAGATTTCCCAGTTTTAAAACAAACTTTCACACTAACGCGTTGTTACAATTTTTTATTAAATTTGCACACTTAAAAATCCGCCAAGACATACTACACGCCCGCACTCAACTGGTTGTTACGCCGTACTGAATAATGATATCTCGGTGCATGTTTCAATATGTCTGAAGGACACACCATTTTAGCGCTAAAGGGCGGTTATATCTACTCCTCCTGAACTGTCTTGCCAACTGTCTTAAAACTTACCAATCACACCACGTATATATATATCGCGAACTATACATCAAATGAGAAAAATATTAAGTCATGTACAATACAAAGGACCCTAAAATAGGTCAAAGATAAGGCTTCCCCGCCCTCCATTTTAGGGGGTGTAAGTGAAATTTTCAATTTTGAACATACGTCGAGCGATACCTTGTTCGAAAGTGCTTGGAAAATTGAACAATTTTTGTAGGAAACAATTTTTGATATGGGCGACCGTTTTCAAGATGTCCCCCAAATGGTCCTCTATCAATAAAATTTCCAGTACTTATACACGGGACAAACTTGAAAATTTCAAATAGGAATATAGGTCGAGTAATACCTTATTTGATAGAACGCGGAAAATCCGAAAAACTTAGTACAGATTTTCTTTATGGTTTAAAATGGCCGCCAAAAATGGTTCCACGTTCAGATACAAGCGCAGATTTCAAATTGAGTGTTACAAGTCAATATCCCGCAAACCATGAATCAAATAAGAAAAGTGTTAATTAGCAATATACACTACAGACAGCCTAAAATATGGGTGAAACACAAGGTTCCCCAGCCCCATTTTGGAAGGAGGGGTGTACGTGGAATTTTCAAATCGCAACATAGGGCGAGTGTTATCTACTTTAATAGCTCGAGAAATACCAAACAGCTTCGTACAAAATTTTCGGTGACTATTTTGAAACAGGCTTGCCTGAAACCGAAACAAATTCTGTACTAAGATGTTTCGTTTTCCTATTTGAAATTCCCAATTTGGTCCCGTTTGTAAGTACTGGAAATTTTATCTGATACAATACACTTTTGGGGGAAATCTTGAAAACGGTACTTCATATCAGAAATTGTTTCCAACAAAAATTGTTCAATTTTGGAAGCTCTTTCGAACGAGGTATCACTCGACTATGTTTCTATTTGGAAATTTCAAGTACACCCCTACCCGAGAAATGGGGGGCAGGGGGAAGTTCGTGATTCACCCATGTTTACGGTACTCACCATTTCACATTGACTCTTGATATTTTTCCTATTTGATCTATAGTTCGCGAGCTGTTGGCTTGTAACTCTTATTTTGACGCACCCTGTATATTTTAACCTATTTTAATAATCACCTCTACAAAATACGATGCGTTCTACGTAATGTAATATTTTTTTTCGAAAAATCTGTAATTGTAGGTTATGTAAAACGGACTGCGCAATTTTATGAAATTGAAAACCTCTTGTTGATATGCTAGTAATCTTCCTTGTTGGATTATGGTTCTCAAGCATAACTTCAAAACTGTTATTGAAGGATTTACTTAAAATAACATGTCAAAATTACGTGACCAGCTGGTAGTTGATGATCATTGTCTATCTTTTCCATTCTTGTTACAATCATTCAATTTCAAACATTTTAAAACAAATTTTGGTCGTATATAATCGTGTATTGCTCTGTCTGCACCACCAAACACTGCTAATATTTCATTTGTTCGGTTGAGTTAAGCATCAGCTTTTATATTAATTTATTACCTTGGTAAATGATGATCTTATAATATTTGACAGCGTTGCACTTGAGTTTTCGTTTCTTCGAATTGAAATTCTTCCTGTTTTTTTCCCAAGTTGGTAAACTTTCCCTAATTACGATATGTCTGATGCAAAGGGAAGGAATAAAACCTTTTTCCTGTGCGTCGTTTCCATGGTTTATTTTTTTTAGTTACCTGTTCTTCATGTACGTTGTGCGTCATATACTTCTTAGTCTCGTCTTTAGTAGAGTTGTTTATAAGCATCTCGTAAATATATTATTGTAGTTGGTTTTCCTTTTCCGATTTTTCTTGTCCATGGGACCTCTTTAAATGTTGCACAGAAATGGAGTCGATTTTGTGTTGTCTCTATACAGTGCTACACTTAACATAGTAAGGACTCGGATTCCCAACACGTTGTGTTATACCTGGATTAATGAATGCTTTAGCACGTCCTTTTTCCTTGTTCTTTGAAGTATCCAAATATTGTGTCCTTGATTAAATTGAGAGTTTGTGTCACAGCAACTATTTGCTGATTTATGGTTTAAAATGTTTGTTTGTGAGTAAAATCCGACAACATCAGTGTAGATTCTAAAAAATGGATGGACAAAATGATAAAAGCAAGTTGATGCTAAAACAGCTCAGAGAACGTGAGCAACCCCACAATGAGAAATGATGTTCCCGGCTAGTATTGCTTTGAGTACAGGCACATAGCCAAGGAAGGGGGGGTTCGGACCTGTGTTGCCAGATTGGGCTACATGTAGCGGATTGGGCGATTTTTTTAAGTGCCCTCGCTACTAAATTCTCGAATTGGACGACACGCAACTTTTTGGGCTACTTGTAATTATCTGTGGGCTATAAATATTTAAAATACGATACTTTTTTATTTTCATGTATAAAATTAAGGTCGTTTTGTCTTATCATTGGTGAGTCAACCGATATTTCTTGAAAAACATTATGTTTGTGTGTTTGATGTTGTAAATCAATGGACAGTCGAATAGTATCTCATTTTATGGAATTAGTTCCTGTCACAGTTACTACTACAGATTGCATGATGCAGTTAAATATTTTTTGTCTCTCATTGATATAAGTATTCAACAATACTATGGTATTGCAACTGATGGTACATCTAACCTGTGTGGTAATAATAATTCTCTTTATGAACGCATGAAAAACGATAACCCTAACATGATATTAATTAAGTGCATCTGCCATTCTCTTCATTTATCTTGCTCACACGCGTTAGAGGAATTATCTGGAAATATAAATTATTTGCTCAGAGAAAAATATAACTGGTTTCACAAATCTGCTCTGCATAGTGATTCCCATATGGAGTTGACAAACGATGGCAAGGAACCACTAAATCGTATTCCCCAAAATACGGAGATTCTACTGAAGATTCGTAACTTTTCTCCTAAAATCTGTTTGTCTCACGCACGCCACAATCTTTTAAGCTCTACCATGAGAATTATTATTTAAGAGATCTCAGGTTGGTGAGATAGAAATTCAGTAGCGTTGTCTGTTGACGATGGACTAGGAATGTTTCTTTTTCCTAATAGCACACTTACAAATCTAGCAGATTTCTGGTGCAAAGAAATAACCATTAAGAAATCTGCTGGTGATTTCGTTCTGAAAGAATTGCCTCAATTTACACTGATTATGTACAGCTTGTCAATTAGCAATGCAGTAGCTGAAAGTGTTTTCGAGAGTAACTATAGCAAAAACAAAAGTCCCAGACAGAATGTGGATAGAACTTCTTTCTTCAATTCCACTAGTTAAAATGATGTTTGAAAATCGAAATATATATGCAAAAATATGTTTGAAAACAAAAGCTTAAGTCGCTATATCTCTAAGTTCAAAATTAATGAGTCGCTCCTAAAAACAGAAAGAAATCCCTCGTTTCGACAAGAGAGAGAAAACACCGTATGTGGTCTCCCACTCATGTATATAAAATTATTAAAACTACAAAGCTGCAATGTAATTTATTTTTATGTTTGGGCTAAAAGAAGTTTAAATCCGCTACATTAGAAGGGCAACTAAGCTACTTTTCAATCTTCCCATCTGGCAACTCTGATCCGGACACCCCCCTTGGAAACCAGAAACAAAAAAAGTAAGGAAGGATGAAATAAAAACAAACGAGTAAAAGAAGAGGCAGCGTTAAAAATAAAAAGCTACAGGAAACTTTTGGTTAGTCTTTCTTATAAGGAGTTTAGTATTACTTGCAATACACACTGGCGAATGAGCGGGATATCATGGAAAGATCGGGGAATTTGCAATTTGTAGAAAAGTTACGGGTTTCTCAGAATTTCTGCTAATTTCTCATAATCTTTTTCGAAAGCAAAGTGCTTTTCTACAGTCTGGACGTTTTTTTGTCATAATTTTTCGTCATCGCTTCCCTGCAACATCAAACATGTTATTTCAAAAACAGTTATCTACTGCTCCTTTAACCTGTCATTTGGAACAGACAGTAGTTGAGGAAATAATGAAAACAAAAAAAGATATGTGGAAAGAAAGTTATGTTAACGTTTGATTCAACAGAGAAAGGAACGTAGATACTGTAAAATCTTTTTCAATACACTTTTTTACTCTTTTACTCGAGATTTCTTACTAGTTTGTTATTAAACTACTTACTAACATATCCTCATTTTATTGATCTAACAAACCAACATATGTTGCGGGGCCTTAGTGGTAGAGCGTTTACCTCCGATGCTTGGAGTCTCTGGTTCGATCCCAGCTCGCGCCATGTGAACTTTGTGGTGGACAAACACCGTGCTCGGGGGATTCCTCGGGGTTTTCCCGTTTCCTCCCACTTTCCCCATTCCACCATTTCATTCATTTCTCATCATAACCGTCTCCTTTAGCCTAACCTATATTAACATGGGACGTAAAACTCAAACATTTCATTTTATTTTTCAATATATGTTGCTAGTAAAGTAGCTTAGATTGATCGAACCCTTCCTTGTGTGATAACCACAGTATTTCATGTCACGCCCCCAAGCTCTCAAACGAAATCCTGGCTGAATGAAACTATATGTGTGCCAGTAAAATAGTTTAGAATGATTGATGACCACACTATTTCCTGTCACAGAAATAGTTGCTCATTTCCCCTTTACGAAATCCTGGCTACGTACCTGTTTGAGTGTTTAATATATTAATAACGTTGAATGAGGGGAAATGAACAACAAGCAAGCACAAGATCTCAACAATCAAAAATAATAATATATCGTCCAAGTTAGAAGAACACCTAGAATTCCAAAGAAAAAGAGATACATACGTGTAATTGATCTATTTTGCCTCAGTACAGAATAAACTCTCGCAAGAAGAATTTAAATGAAACGAAGTCTTTGATGTATCACAATCATACCTTCTAGGCTAATGGTGACGAATATAATTTTCAAATGGTGATGGTGATGTTCTAATGTACAGTTCGCGGCATAGAAATTGTTACAAAAATTCTAAGTCCAAATTAATAACAAACTCTTGCCCCGTTTTCTCATGCATCCAGAAATACATATCTCAATCGATTAGTTGCTTCTAGTATACAATACAACTCCTCCCTCTTCTTCACCTATTTTCGTCTAAAGCAGCGAGTGTGACGTAGTTCACTCTTTCCATTCAGCTGAAAAAGAAACAGGAATTAAGTTTACAACGTTATAGCTTTGAAACTGTCTTTTCCATTCGTTTGTTATGATATATTTTTAAGAGCCTAAATTTTTAAAAAAGTCACGTAGTGTTCCCAGAACTTCATAAGGACCTTTAACTAACTAACTAACTAACTAACTCTATGGCCTATGGAACCCGGATGTTCAATGTCGCGTTCACAAAAGCTCTCCACTGAATTCTGTCCTTAGCTAACTTCATCCAGTTTCTGCTTTGTTTTCCAATCTCTGCGAGATCCATCTTAATATAAAGACGAAGGATTTCTTTTTTCGTAGTATCTTTTTTCGGAATTCTAAGTGTTCTGATTTAAACTTTTGATTTTTGAAATCTTGTACTTGATTGTTCATTACCCTCATTCAACGTTTGAAAAAATACTCGAAGGAATACTCCAGTTTCTTTGGTAGTTACCCTTGCACTGCCACTGCACTACATCCGATTGTACATTAATGGAATCTACGACTAAAAATAATGGGTATCCCCTTTGTCCGATTTCAATCTAACATTTTGTTCTCAAGTATGATTGTTTTTGCCTTTTTCCGAAATGTTCGGGTGGTCACAGCTCCGAGGCCTTTCTACACCCAGATTGATCTATACTTTTTGTTTTACTTCAGGGACAGGAATCACCTCCCGACGTTTACTACATTAATTAAGTTACACCGTATGTATATATATATATATATATATTCACGGGAGACCTTTTGGATGACTTGTCCTCCGACCTCGTTAGTATTCCAGCACGGACCTGGTCTGAACAAACATGTCAGCTCGATATGTCGGGGCCAACTTTGTTAAACGTGGGAAACATACTACTTTCAATCTAAGATGAAAATATTGTGGTAATATGATACCTAAGTTATGGGAATTGAGAGGCCTGACATGCGAAAAAATGTAAAACAACTTATCTTACTGCGTTATCCATACTTTTGTCGGTCGTTGAGATGGATAGTAATGCCCCAATGGCATTTACATCCAAATTCATCATCATCTTGACAGGATAATGGCCTGGGAAGCCTGAAATGTAAAATCTCCAAAATTACCGAAATATTTGTCGAATTTTTTGTTTTTGGGGTCGAGAAAACGTTTCTAGTAACCCACTTTGAGATGGACTTTTTAAACATATCAATTTCTCACCATGAAATGAAATGACCATTTCAATTAGAATATATATACATCAAGCGAATCTTCGAATTCAAAAAAAAATGTGTAGATAAATGTTGCGTCTTTTAAATGAAATAAAACATGTTAAAAAGGGAGATGGAGTGGGTCAATAGGTCGGTTGGTCTGTGGGTAAAATGGGTCAAGATTTGTCAGTGGGTCAGTGGATCTTGGATTAAAAGGACGTGACCCACTGCGAAACACCACTCACCGTGATTCGCACTGACCCACTGACCCATTCTGCTCAGTGCATTGTTGGCTGCGAGAAAGATTGTAACCAAGGCATAGCCAAATTATAAAACATGTCACTTCTACATTTCGAAAGCATATCAGAATATACAAATGAAAGCCTATGTAAATGATTTCCATTCTAAGGACAATTTCAGTCTTATCACGTCACTTTTTGTGATGGGTAAGTCTTGTGAGCGTGTCACTACTATTGAATTGTGTGGCTCGAAGCACAGTCCGACTATAGATGTTCTCTGTTTATACTCGATCTTTATGCCTCGGATAATATTTCATGAACGTGATTGACATGCTATATGCAAAAGGTTTCAGATAAATACACTACATAATTTACGTATTGCTATTATAGATTTTCTTGGTTTGTATTCAATATCCTCATATATAATATCAACTTAATGTAAACAATTTGAAGTCGCGCGGCTTACCACTGAGATAACAGTCTACTCTAGACTACGTCGTCCGAATGAAATATTACTCTCTTTTGAAGACAATATATTTATATCCATCGCAAAAGATTTTTATGTTCTACTTAGCCTTTTATTTTATTACCCAGACGAGAATTATTTTCGATGCCTCTTTTTCAGTCTTCTTTTACATGCGAAAAGGTTTTTTTGTATATCTAAATGTTTTTTTTAGGTATGAGAAGCAAAATGACAAACAAACATGTGCTGACATTAATACAAAGTTTCAAAATATTGTATCATTAAGTACTTTAACCAATGTTGCTTTTTTCTGCACTTGGTCACAAGTCTTATTATATTTAAAAGAAAATGACACATGTGAATATTTTTGTCCGATTCCAAAGGTTGGCTTGCAGGTTCGAACATGTTTTACTTTTTTTCGAAGATGCCCGAAGTTAGACTTAATTTTTTTTGTCTCTAACAGCAATAAAGAGTGCGGTCTTTTTTTGAGGAACAGAATGTACATTATTGTGTACCTCATTTTCCTCCTGTGCGTCTGTATCACACTTTAAACTTTCTGCTGAACTCAAAAAAAAAAAACATTTCTTAACTATAATTCAAATTAAATTCGATTTCAAATATTAATTATTGGGTTAATTTTATCTACTATTGGTTTATTTTCAAAAGTGTCTGACAGATTATCAATTACTTAATTGAGAACTTACAAATTACGATTACTCATAACATCGTATACTCCCTTAAGCGTTACAAATTTACGGGAATGACGTGGTATTGCGGCACTAAAATAACCTTTGAGGTTGATACTAAAAATTGGTACTTTGGTACTTTGATGCTTTGGTACTATAATTTGAGGTTGATATAGTTTAGCAAAGTGAGTGAAAATTTCATATAGTGATACAAATTATGGTAATTTTATTCTCGGAGGACTGACAAGTTTATCATAAGATAATGAATATTTATAGTGGCCGAATAACGCAAGATAAATTTTCAAAAATTCTTGTGCTATTATAGTATTACATGGAAGAATGTTGGAAACTCTGAAAGGATGTGTAAAATTCTGGCCGCTTAAATTAAATTGATCACGCAATTACATCACATAATTGCAAACTTCTTGCTATAATATGTGTAATAGGTGTGCCTATGTGTAATCTTTTTCTTAAAGTATTAATGATAAAAATTTGCTGGCTCTCCCAAATGGACTAAAAATAAGTTCGAAGTATTGCCAGTATAGTCTTAAACATGAGGTAAATCAGACTCATAATGTATAATCACAGAATATCTTGTAGTGTTCGCACCACTTTTGCACATACTGCTAAAAAAATATTCTGTGCATTTAATTACGCTCTCTTCCTTATGACATTGGCTGTGTTTATAGATACGGTTTGTTGCTTATAATTATTTTAACGTGGTTGAGGCAAGCGCAAGGAGGAATGATGCATCCGCTGCAAGTGATACTCCATATTAGTTTCCGTTCTCACGGATATTTGTACGTTTGCGTATAATCGCAGAAGAAGATTAACCATGCTTTGCACCGTCGCAGAAGGAGATTAACTAGCTGAGTTCAGTGGGTTCCATGAAATACATGCATGGCTTTAAATTCATTGTAAAGAAGAAGCTAAAGAATTCTGATTTTGTTGCGTTTTGCAATCATTAACATATCGTAGATAAAGATCTTGTGTAATGGACAAGGACTTTGTACTTTTGATATGCATATGAGATTTAAAAAATAGTTACCTTATCTAACACCAATTGCTTCGCTAACTCAGAAACGGAAGAAAGGTTCTTTTTCTGAAAAGCAACGGAATACAAAGTTGGCAATAAACCTTATATATCTAAGTTCGTTTGATCTCATACAGAAATATCAGAAACACAGAACATAATCAAATTCCACTTCTGAAATACGTAGGAATACTCTAAGATCGGTTCTGATCCTGATTGTTCTCTACTAATCAACTGTTGCTCTTAAAACTTGCAAAATTACATTATTCTGAAATTCATCTATTATTTCCGTTTCAATTTCAAGAGCGATACATTTACATGGTTTGAACCACAATCTAAAGCAAGCAGAAAAGTATGAGCTTTGTCCTCTTAGAAATAAGGCAAAATGCTCATTTCTATTCGTCTTCCAAAGAATGAGTCCCAGAAGAATCTTCAAAACTATTGAAACATATCTGTACTGTTTATGAAGCTTCCTGTAAAATAAAAGAGGTTTAACTATGTGCTCTAGAGAAGGGTAGATGACTCGACGTTTTCCATTATAACCATGTTTCTAAATCAAAATTCTCTAATATCAGTATAAATCAATACCTTATACTGTACAGTATATATGCTCGTGCCGTGTGGACTTTGTGGTGGACAAACACTGTGCTCGTGGGTTTTCTCGGGATTCTCCTGTTTCCTCCCACTTTCTTCATTCCACCATTTCACTCATTTCTCACTATCACCGTCTCCTTTAGCCTAATCGGCTTAACCGTGGGACGTTAATCTTAAAGATTTCATTTCATTTCATTTTTGTACAGTATATATATACACCAAGCGAGTCGAAAGTCCCTTGCCATAGGCCACCTCGGCCAAGATAACATTTTGATTGCCAAGTGTGGGTTGTCAATCGAAAATAGTGAAATTTTCTTAATCGGACCAATCGTTTGATGTTGACTTTGGTACAGCACTCAATAAAAAGAAAAGTTCAACGTTGCCAAGTCAGTAAAGCTCAAGACGGAATAAAATAATATGGAGCGTCAGGAGGTATACGAGGAAGACAAACAAATGAAAATAAGTCTTGTCGTTTTCTGACAGGTTTATTGTGCATGTTAGTGGGAAAAATGTACATACCTTATGCACTCACTGCACTTGCTTCCAGACGCAACAGTCCTGGGCACTATGCCAATAGACGGTCAAATTGGTGTCCTTTCTGCTAGTGACACAAACGGATACGGCGTCGCACACTACCACGTACAAGACGGAGTGTTTAGGGTGTTAATGCTCTATACACGTTTCAAATATTGTCGTGCAGCAGTTGGATGCTTCTGGATCTATTCCGGTACACAACAGATTTTAGATAACCAAACAAATAAAACTCTAATGGCATGAGGTCAGGTGATCTGGGCGGCAATTTCGCAGAACCCGTTCGACCAATCCATCGGCCAGGAAGCACCTCGTTGAACCATTGTCTAACTGTGCGTTCGTAAAATGGCGGTGGTCCATGGAGGTGGAAATACAATAAATTCCGGTATTTCATCCAAATACGGCTGTAATGTTGTGTGTAGATGATGTAGACACTGGTCTGATGTTAGGCTATCGGACAAAAACACGAGCCCTAATATGACGTTGCAGTGTATTTCACACCACACATTCACTCTCAGATTGGCTTGATTGTTCCCTTCAACAACTATGTGGGGGTTCTCGCGATACCGATACACAGCTTTGTGTCTGTTGACTGTGACGTTGAGGTTATAACGATGATGATCCTGCGGCGAGGACCACCAAATTTATATAACAGCATAACTTGTTTTGTACAGGTCCACAGTCATATTTTAGCTATGTGGCACACAATTATGGAAATAAAATACTTCTTTAATTATGCATAAATACTTTATATGAGTATTCGTGAACTTTTATATCATATAATCATTAAAAAACTACACTTCAAAAAATTACGTGCATATCTCTTCCTCAAGTTGTTGTGGAATAATAATTTATTGATTATTCGTCGTCATGACAACGTAAGAGCACAAAATTAATCACATTAACATATTATAATCAATTTTGATTCTATTTCCTTTTTATCGTATCTTCTTCTTCTTCTAACTACTTAGTGCATATTTCAAATTACACATTGACCAGAAGTATAATAAAAGATATTTAGAATTACACTAAAAATACAAAGACATCGTTACATATGTCGTCCGAAATATAGGACTTTCTTTTATTGAATTTACAAAATAAAATAAAAGAATCCTGGGCCGTTAAATAATACATATTTATCATTCGAGTTTTCGAATGCACCTCGTATATTTGAAAATTACAATTCATATAAATATACATATATCATATTTATTTTTATAACAATATTATTATATTTATTTTAAATTTTATCATTGACTTCATTTATTTATGCATTTCGATTCGTCGTTATGACAATGTAAGAACACAAAACTCATCAAATTAATATATTAGAATCAATTTGGTTATATTTTCCTCTTCTTCTAACTAGTTAGTACATAATTTAAAATTACACATTGCCCAGAAGTATAATAAAAGATATTTAGAATTACAATAAAAATACAAAGATATCGTTACAAGGTGGAAAGTAGTCTCATCACTGTATAGAATGTCAGTCTCTAGCATAGGATGTTGGATTCCTGTAAGGTGGAAAAACTCACAGAACTCTGTTCGTCTGTCTCTGTCATCCCCATGGATCGCTTGAACAAAATGTATCTTGCAAGGATGATATCGTTCACGTGATGAAATTCTGGAGACCGACTTCTGAGATATGGATACCTCTTGTGCAATATTTCGTGTTGGTCTTTCAGGACTTACTGCCACCTTTGCAAGCACATCAAAAGTAATGTTGCCCCGTCATCCACTACAGGGCCTATCCACCACGCTACCTGTAACTTCAAAGCGTGCCGTGAATATCAAAATGAGTTGATGGGACAGTGCTACCTAATTTGGATGACGCCTGTGATGTTCTAATGCTACTTCCAGTTGACTCATTAAAACTGCATGAAGGAGCACCATTTCAGTTTTCTTGTATTGAGTACATTTCAAGTCCTCAAAACACACGTGTCACAGGTGAAATCGATAACGCAGAACTACTCTCAATTCATCCAGAGCGGTCGCATTAGACACCCCAAGAACAAATAGCAGCGTGGCACTGGTAGCTCTGAGTACTATGTAATAATTCCACCACTGAACTCTGGTGATAACGATCAAATTCACTCAGTGCCAGACAAATAATATGTGCGCGTACAGGTTGCGACATTGTTAACTTTTGTTCACGTGTATCACATGCTACCAGTTAATTGCATTTGCTTACCCGTTGTTTCCTCATGAGTAAACAACACCAATATACTGCTCTGACAGAGCTTAGTGTGTAGTCAACAGCAGAAAAGCATAAACCAATGGCTAGACCCCACTCACAATTTACATAATAACACTACTACTACTAATTATAATAATAACAACAATAATTATAATAACCATATAGAAAAAATATACACAAGCAAACAGCGGTGATAGACAATTACATGGGCACAAGAAATGACACGATTCAGTAATCCCGACCGCGGTTTTCCATGGTTTTCCGGAGTCACACCAGGCGAATGCCGGGATGCTAGAGTCTCTACACTACCCAGGGCTGCAGCCTTTCCTCATCTTACCTAACAGGATCACTGTTATCTCGCCGTTTGCGTCCAGAACCATTCGCTTAGCCCTTTTCTTCCGCTCATACCAAAATTAATAAATCAAGAGTAGTACCCGGTCATAGGAACAGGCAACTACAGTTGGGATATTGGCTTCTGCAGGCTTACCTCTCACAGTAAACCTGTCAGAAAATTACACGACTTATTTTCATTTGTTTGTCTTCCTCATATACCTCCTCTCTCCTTTTCCTCACCTTTCTGCTGATGACGGCACTGTCGTGGGACCTGCAAATATGTCTCCTTTTGTTCTTTAATTTTCTCCCCTTTCTATTCTTCTTGGCCCAGGGTGTTTCACGCTCCAGGTTATTTCATTCCATCTTGACCTCCACTGAATAATTTTGTGTTGCCATACGCACCCCTCCATATGTATTCTATCTGACAATAAACACGCATTAGTAAAATAGCACCTCTCTACGAGAACGTTAACCCGTGCCGACTTGTCAAATTAATGAAATATATATCATATTATGATATGTCGTTTTCATATTATGATATAATTTAGATATTCCAACCGTGATAACGGAGAAGCTAAAGAAGACAGAAAAACGAAACTTTTCCCGAAGCAACTAAAGAAAAAGCGATATTTGCCCGTCGTATTTAGAAAGCACTGGATGAACATTCTTACCAACTGTAGAGATAGTTGTGGTTTGTAAATGAAATGGCCTAAGTTGAATATCATTATTGGAAGCAACAATGCAAATAAAGATGAAAGAGATTGTAAACTCAGAAGAGTGTTGCAAACTTTTCGAGAAATAACGAGTAATACGTGTTGGCGCACACAGGGAGTGAGGTACTAATGTTTTGTACACCATACATCAGATATTGAGAAGAACTGTTTACGTTTACTCTAAGTCTAGAAGCATGCACTGACCACTTTTACCATTAAGACAAGAGAAACATTGAGTTTGGAAAACACACAATAACTCAGAAAAGATTACTAGTGCTGTATGATTTAAAACCTATAATGCAAGGCGGTAGAGCATGAAGTCTAGACCCGTGGTTATGGGAGAACGATAACTGACCGAGATTTCTTGTAAAAGCTGACAAGTAATGTTTGTGAAAGGTACGCTCCAGAGCGGATTGAAATTCCAACAAGCTGGTTAAAATATGAAAACAACGTTCAATTTGTATAGTTTTATGTACTCGTGGGCTTTTGAGGACGCGGACAACCATGATGTCATCAAGAGTAAAAATGCCGACGTTGTGCAGTGTTGCCATCTTTCTGAATATTCAATTCTCTGCTTTAACAAATACCGAATGTATCTGTCAGTACGTGGGTTATCTATCTCACATAACCACGGCACTACTCCTCATGCTCTTCCGCCTTGCATTATAGGTTTTAAACCATACAGCACAAGTGAGTTTTCCAAGTTATTGTATGTTATTCAAACTAAATTCCTCCCTTCTATTAATGGCAACACTGTTCACCGCATCTTCTAGACTTAGAGTAAACGTAAACAGTTCTTGTCAATATCTGATTTAAGGTGTACAAAATATCAGTATCTCAATCCCTGTGTGTAACAGCGGACATTTCACGTTATTTCTCGAGAAGTTTGCAACACTGATCTGCGTTTATAATTTATTTCGTCGTTATTTTCATTGTTGCTACCAAGGGTGATATCCAATTTGGATCATACTATTTACACAAACAAATCTTTCTCTTTGGTTGTCAACACTGTAAATCTAATGATGTTCGTCAGTACAAGGTCAGATGTCGCTCTTTCTCTAGTTCCTTCGTGCAAAGTTTCATTTCTCTGTCTCTTTCAGTTTCTACGTTATCAGGGATGGAAATTCTGAATTATATTATAATATGAAAACGTCATTTCATGATTTTGTCGTAAAGTCGGCACGGGTTAACGTCCTCATAGAGAGCTGCTATTTCAGTAATGCGTGTTTATTGTCACATAGAATACATTTCGGGAATATGCGTATCGCAAGACGAAGCTACCCAAAATAAGAGACACCCTAATATATATATAACACGAGGAAACGTTTTATAACCATCTTAATACTAGTAGCAACAATAACAAGTAATGCGCACTTTATTTTACGAAGAAAAGGATTCCTTAACAGAGGAAGTTTCAGTTTGTGGGGACAAATTTTCAAAACACAGACGAAATAAAAATGCAGATGCAACATAATTTGAATTAAAATTGCACTTGTTGAGTACATTCGTAACCGTAGAAAGTGCAGGTTGAGTGAGAGATCTTTAGTTCTACTACGGTGTTCTTTTTACAAGGGAATTTAAAGATATGATTCAATTATTTATCTCAAAATTATCGTGCAGGATGTGGTAGAGAATAGCGGTCGAGGATTTACTATTTAAAGGCGAGTGGATGAAACGAACTCAGTTAAACATAATGTACTACATAAATCGAAATACAGGAAATCGGCTCCATGTCCCAGTGCGGTCGTAAGTTCTATTACTTCAAATATTATTATATAATTCGACAGAATTTTATCAAAGTCTCTTATATAAAGGAATACAAATGGGATGAGGACTGACAATTCACATGCAACTCTTATACTGAGAGGTTACTCTAAAATGCATATATTACACTATTTTATATTGAGAGAATAGTGACTAGATTAGATGAAAGGTAAAACAAGGTGACAATAAGGATTCGAATAAGTACATACTTAAATTCTTGTTTCTTTATGATGTCGAAATTGTCATGAATGAAGGGTAGACTATTTGGAAGGCTCTCAATATTCATGGCTGGCAATAAAAGTAACCAAACGGAGTTGATCACTACAGTTTGCTACCTGCCGTCCCCTTTCAGTTACTGTCAAGAAACAGTTGATAACCTGGTTTGGAACTCAAGTCCTGTTCAAGGCAAATTCATAACAATAGAAAATAAGTGATACAAAATGGGTAGCCTCAGTGGTTCGAAAATCAAGGTTTGACTGTATTTTACTTTTGCAAACATATATGCAAATATACAACTGGCAAGTTGTCGATTAAGCAACTATCCACCCACAATTAAATAAAAAAGAAAAAAATACCTTAAACGAATTCGTATTTATTAAATTCATACTTATATATATGTAATAAAAGAAAGGGTACTGATAACACACAAATTCTCACTTGATAAAGCACGACCGCTTGAGCGAGCAACACTATCGACACAGTTCAGAAATATGAAACACTTACTATGTCAAAGAAAGAAAAAAACACAATGTATATGTATGGCACTAAAGAACTTAGAATATAGCCCTTATGGTTATTCCTTTTATCACATGTACTAAAACACTCTTCATGCCGAAGTTGCGTTTTCACAGTAGAACAGGGGCGGCAAGTATGGGGGTTGTGTAAAGCACCAATTTCCATCGACATCTTGTTATTTGAAGAACGATGCACTTTATAAAACTACGAACAGTGCCTTTTGTTCACTTTGTCTCTTGAGGTTGTTGTTGCTGTCGTAACATGTAATATCTAAGCGAGGCCTATGTAAACTAGAATACAAATAAGTTAATTTGAAGATGGCTTTTACGTGTCTTACTTTAATAACTCCTCTCTTCCGCCAACATCCGGGAAGATCTCGACACAATGTCTGGTTAGCAGTGTATTTTAGGATTTGCTATGGAAAGTTTACAAGTTTTATATTCATAATGAATGCAAATATAGTTATGGTATATTGAGAACTTCTGGCAACACGTCTTTTTCGTGGGATTCTGAGAGCTCGGGATTAAAATGAAATAAGTGCTGCAGACCAACTTTAAGATTCAGTCTATAACTATTATATATTGTGAAGTGTGTGGAGGGGAGGAGATGTAAATTAAATGCAAATAATGATAACGAATATTAAATAGTGAATATTAAATAGAATCAAAATATTAATTAAATTATCTAGAATATTATACAAATTATGTAGCACAATCGGTAGAGCAACATATTTGTTAAATTGATAAACTTATCAAGCTGAACAAAATGTATTACTAATTATTTAAATTTTCATTAAATATGAGATTTTACTTTACAGGGTGTTAAATGTGGTTTTACTCCAGGTCCTCCGAGACAATACTCTCACTAACGTACGCAACACATGAGTGTTCCGGACAACCAAGTTTGGCACGATTAGCACAACTCCAAACAGCTGGATACGCGCCTTTGGAGTGGGAGACCCGGGTTCGATTCCCGGCGGGAGCTCATGTGGTTCGGATTCCACGTTAATCAGTAGGTCCACGTGTCATATAGCCTCGCTGCTGAATGGGACGTAAAACTCAAAATCAATCAATCTCTCCAATTCAAACAACTGGAAGAGAAATGTGGCACAGAAAAATATTCTACATACCTTGGTTGACATCCTAGGGTAGAAAATATGCACTTCAGAATCAGGTGAATAGACAGCTTTAATGCGCACAACACACTATAAATACCTACACACACTTCTTTACACGAAAGAAAAAATATTTTAATTAAGTTTGAATTAAATTTGGAGTGTTCGCCGAAATATAGTAAATTAAATTTTTAGGCCTTTTGTATCACATTCAAAGCTTGTGCGCGTTATTGTACGAAAGATTACTGCTGCTTCCTGGATGCTCCTGATGGATTCATATCCTTGGTTCCAACGCTGGCCTCATCTATCTTCCCATCTAATGAGACGTAGGTCCAACGCTGACCTCGCTTTTCTTCCCACTTTCTGGAACTCTGGAACTTCTCCGGATGATCTTCTCAAAAGGACTGTACCTGTAGTGAACCACTTGTTCGCCTACCTAACGCGATAGAGCCCGTTAAGTGGCTAATTTGTGTCTAACTAATTTTCATCACTCTAATAGCAAAGGGAAGATGACACTAAAGTTATTTTAGGTCGCATTACTCGGTTGCAGATTTATTGTTTACAGTTTTAGTCTGTTGCACCCGTGGCAACGTCTTGGCACATAACAATAATTTTACAAATTTTCGTTAAGACGATAACAGTTCCGTACCATTGCCCAGTCTCGTCTTAGTAGTCGGTTGCTATTCTAATTGCGGTTAATAATTTAGTCCACACAACAACGAGTCTCTTTGCTTACACGCAAAAAGTAACAGAACACACTGTGATAATTCTCATCTCAAAGTATGAGCAATGCAGTGTCTATAATAGTAAAACACAGCACGAAGAGAAATACTTCTTCTCAGGTGAACAAACAGCGGATCTCGATATCAACCAAAAGCGAAAGATCTCATGAACAACCAGCGAATGATCTGACGAACAAACAGCGAATGATCGATCTGATGAACACACACATTTTCTGCACTGTTAAGCCGGTGCTGCCACCTTTCGGAGTCCCTCATAGGTATCTCCCCTGCATAAGAGGCATTTGTATATACATACACTGAGAAAAATCCATTATCCGGACAGCGGTATATTGTACAAATACAAGGATTCGTTATGTTTACTAAGGAAATCTGTACGGAGCGTACTTTATCCATATGCTACACAGGTACTGCCTTTTACCCGCTTAGATATTACATCATGTCGCTGCAGGATGTCTGACTTCTAACAATCTTCTGTATTTTACATACATATACGTATGTTAAATACTTCAGCTATATGTTATATACGTCCATCTGTGTGTGAGATCCAGGCCGCCTATAGACACCTCTTTCTTTCGCCATGGCTGACGTCATTGAACTACCGTCTTTTGCTTGCGAAACGAGGTTGTTTACAAACGGAAAAGAAGAGAGGAAGGAAAAATGCTTGGGTAAGTACACTAGTTAACTATTACTTTAGTTAAATATTCCATTAATTATATATTCTTTTAGTGTAACTTGCTTTAATATAGTACTAAGTAAGTAATGTAGTTTACGAATACAATTCTTACTATTGTAAAACTCGTTAATGATTGAGGACAATGGAATGGGTGAATCTGAATTTTGAGAAATCTTTGAATATTAATGTTTCGAAACATTTTACATTTCAAGGTAGCAAAATGAATGTTATGTGTTTATTCATTCCGTTTTATATGTGACGATTTATTACTTGGTGCAGATTTACTACAGGGCTGCTTAACATAATTGCTAATAAACCGTTTTCAGCGCGAAAATTCCCTTGTGTAGTGAAGATTTAGGATTTAGATTTCTGGGCTTTCGGCATCAATGGCCTTGTTAGCCCGTCGCATATGAGGGATGACTTCCCTCGGTGATCACACTATCCGGGGAAAGGAAGGGAAGAATGGATTGGGGAAAAATGGGGCCGCGGTGGCTCAGTGGTAGAGCGTTCACCTCTGGTGCTTGGGGTCCCGGGTTCGATCCCAGCTCCCTCCAAGTGAACTTTGTGGTGGACAAACACCGTGTGCGTGGGTTTTCTCGGGGTTCTCCCGTTTCCTCCCACTTTCTTCATTCCACCATTTCATACATTACTCATCATCACCGTCTCCTTTAGCCTAACCGGCATAACCGTGGGACGTAAAACTCAAAGATTTCATTTTCATTTTTGGATTTCGGAAGGGAGAAAACGGCTTGGGACCTATATGTTAGGTACCACTCCGGCATTTGCCTGCTGTGAATGAGGAAAAGCCAAGGAAACCTCATTCAGGATGGCTGGACTTAAAATCTTTTGATACTTTTTCGACCGAGTTCCCCCACCGGGATCGAACCCGGGACCGTTCGCACCGAAGGCGAGAGCGTTAGCGAACACGCTACGCGGGGCCACTAGTGTAGTTTAGAAAACTCATTTTTACTAGGATATTTGCAAGATTTTTTTTTCTTTTAGTTTAACGCCCCATGATTGTACATCAATGTAAGAGAGAAGGTGACGATGAGATACATGATAATGGTGGAATCAAGAAAATGTAAGGAAACTGGAAAGTCTTAAGAATAACCACAACTACAGTGTTCACCAAAAGCCTATTTGTCGGGAGCAGGAATCGAACCAGGGACCTACCGCGTCAGAGGTAAGCGCTCTCAGAGCTTTCTTTTGTTTAAAGAACTTGTTTACAATGATATATATATATATATATATATATATATATATATATATATATATATAACGAAGATATTGACATATTTTACAGCCTCACTGAAATTTAAAAAAAAAGTAGTCAGGGAGAGCTTACTTGTCAGGTTTTTATTTTTTAATTTAATTTATTTTTATTTATTTATTTTTGCTTTGTTATGTTCCCTAGTTAATTAATGTTTGGGTTACTGAAAATTAAAACCTTTTTAGTATTATTGTTATGTCATCACTTTGGAACCAAAACGTTAGATTTTTTTCTTGTGTTTTCATATAGGAAGTTGGTGAGTTTGTGCCTTAGCACTGGTTTGGTTTCTAGAACGTAATTGAAGGTCATGTTGAGTTGAGTCTTGGTGGGTTTGAGTTCGTGAAGTGTCAGGCACTGCTTGTGCCCCTGTCTTCTGTTTGTGATGTTTCCTGGCTTTGGGCTGTGACGTATTTATGTTGAGGAGTACCAACGCAGGCCGCGTGATATACAGGTAGCTACAACACAGCTTCAACAGTTAACGAGTGCCATGTCTTTGAATTTCAGCTTTCGTTACGGCGTGATAATGCAGTATAGTGCTAGATTGAAATTCTATGGGTGGTAAAAACGGTATGGTAAGAAATACAACGTAATTGTTATTAGTTTAATTAGTGTTTCTTCATAGTATTGTTTCACTATTTCTAGAAGGAATTAAGTATTAACGAAGTAATGAATAAGCAAAAGCACACATTGTTTGACGTTTACTATTTCTCATACTCCATTGAGAATGTTTTGATCCTCAGTTGCGCAAACATCCAGTGTGCGTTTATTTTCTTTCTTTTTTGGGGGGTTTACACTGCCTCACAGATGAGCTCTTTCGTGGCTAAGTGGTTAATGAACACGCCTTTGGCGTGGGACACCCGGGTTCGATTCCCGGCCGGGGGCCGCGGTGGCTCAGTGGTAGAGCGTTCACCTCTGGTGCTTGGGGTCCCGGATTCGATCCTAGCCCCGCCAAGTGAACCTTGTGGTGGACAAACACCGTGTGCGTGGGTTTTCTCGGGGTTCTCCCATTTCCTCCCACTTACTTCATTCCACCATTTAATTCATTGCTCATCATCAGCGTCTCCGTTAGCCTAACTGGCATAACTGTGGGACGTAAAACTCAAAGGTTTCATTTCATTTTTTCTTAATCTCTTGCACCGACCGACCGATCTCGATCAAATTTCCAACGTAGATGCGCTTCTGGCCTGGGAGTGTTTTTAGCTATTTACTTTGACAGTAGAACTTAGGGGAGGGGGAGGAGGGGGACAGAAAAAATAAATGACTTAATTTACTTTGAAGTGTAAAAGTGCGAGCGTTTTCTTCTCTCTCTCTCTCTCTCTCTCTCTCTCTCTCTGTCTCTCTCTCTCTCTCTCTTCACTCCTCCAGTCTCCTCTCACTTTTAGGGCCGCGGTGGCTCAGTGGTAGAGCGTTCACCTCTGGTGCTTGGGGTCACGGATTCGATCCTAGCCCCGCCAAGTGAACCTTGTGGTGGACAAACACCGTGTGCGTGGGTTTTCTCGGGGTTCTCCCATTTCCTCCCACTTACTTCATTCCACCATTTCATTCATTTCTCATAATCACCGTCTCCTTTAGCCTAACCGGCATAACCGTGGGACGTAAAACTCAAAGATTTCATTTCATTTTTTCCTCTCACTTTGATTTCATGATTTCGCACTCTGATGAAAAGTATTAAATACCGCCAGGAAAAGTACTAATATATAACCTCTCTTTTAGGCGCCCCTCCAACCACGCGCCCGGGACACGTGCTTTGCTTGCTTGCCCATAGCTGCGGCTCTGTGAGCTACATAAGTAACATACAATGCTTACGTAATACTTTGGGTCATAAGTACTATTAAGAAAGGAAGAATTGCATTTTTTTAACTTTGGGAAAGGAGCTACTATGGGATTAAAGATAAGGTAGGAAAGGCAACACATTCCAGTCTATGCTTTCACCCAGCAGACATATTGTTTGGAACCAAAAAAATGTGACTTTTGGAATCTTGTACTTAGGTTCACAGCGGAAGCGACGAAATAACTTGAATCATCCATTGTAGCTCTCCCCGCAACCAGTTTCTAAAATGTTGGCAATAAGTTTGCGAAACGAGAGGTGACGACTCCAATTTTGGGTGAAAAGTCGCTATAAGAAATAATCGAGAAATTCATTGTCTATAAGCATTGTAAAAGTTGTAGATGTAAACTAAACAATATATTCTACTCATTGGCGCAAATCCCGGGGGGGGGATGACTGATACATGTCCCCTCCAATCTTGGAACTGAGGGGGACTTCTCCCAAATAATCCGATTTGAAATGTGTTTTTTGGGAGAAATTTGATGATTTTTGTCCGATTGCTACAAAGGAACGTGAGATGTCCCCCAGAATAAGCCTCAAATCTGCAGCCTCCTAACGCTAAAGACAACTCTGATCCTCCACAACATTGTTTTTCAACTTCATAAGTATTTTGGACATCGCCAAAAAAAGTATGGTAACGGTCTTACCCTCCCCCCCCCCAATGTTGAAGACAGATTTGCGCCGCTGGTTCTATTCACATCTTTGTAAACAGGGCGCAACCAATCCTTTAATTCAGGGATCATTTCAGGTTGTTTCGGGTACTTTTGTTCATGTTGTGGTCAAAATAGTTCCGAAATAATTAACACTACAGTACTTACGTTAAGCAATTTTTTGTAAAAGAAAAAGTGCAGAATAATTAAAAGACCCCAGAGGACAAATATAACAAACACCTTCTTCGCCTTTTTTCACGCATCTATAGCTAATCTTGTTGCTATCGGTAATGATGTATTACGTGTGTCTCTCAACGGAAACTCTGCGAACTAAAGGACATCAAGTTTGTAGTTATTCTTCGTTAGAGGGCAAGGGTAACATAACAATGCAGGATTGTGGAGTAGTGAGTACGCTGTATTTCCAAACTCTTCATCACTTGCGCTGATTAAAACAAACAAACAGAAAAAAAGAACGTAAAAACTGTTTTGAACTAATAATGCTTCTCTACAGATGAACATTTTGTTTGCAGCAAAAAGTCGCTAAATGTGTAAGTAGGTAAATCGTTATTTAAAAATCACCCAAAAAAGTCTCCAATCGGAATTTTTTTTTTTTGTCGTTATCGTAGGGCGACCATACGTCCCGTTTTGACTGGGACAGTCCCGTTTTAGGGGCGTGTCGCGGCCGTCCCGTCAGTAGATGGAAAAAAGTAGTATTCGTCCCGTTTTATGTAAATGAAAGAAGTAAATAACAAACCCAGTACCTTTACTCCTTTTAAAAGTATTAATAATAACAAAGCGGCAAAAATTGAACTGAAAATCCCTATATTAAAAATACTCTATAGTTCGCAGTACTGCTCGAAAGGCAGCAGAGGTTTTAGCAGTTGGTTGTGTGTTAAACAAACTTCAACGTGTCTTTCCTTTTTCATAAGTACCCGCTCTGTAACGAAGAGAGAGAGGGGAAACTCTGATATCAAGGCACTGATAAGAACAAAGGTAGATCTAAAAGTCTAGTGTTGCAAGAACCTGTCCCGTTTTTAACTGAAAATTTTATGGTCACCCTGCGCTATCGTTGAGGTCGAATTCCCCTTATTTAGCGACTTTACCCAAAATTGGCAACATTGACCCCCACCGAACAACACCCCTTCATCTTGAGCCTAGCCAGCATAATAGTGGGACGTAAAACTTAAAGATTTCATTTCGAACAACACTCCCAGAAACCTACTGTTATACTATTCTCAAACCACCCTTTCGTACAGTTCTCCCTATTCGAAAAAAAAAATTGTAAATAGCAGTGTTCATACATAAATATGGAACTCAATTTCCCTGAATTTTGCAGGTTTTCCAGGTATTAATTTTGCAATTTCCAGGTCTAGTGGAAGAAACTAATAGTACGAGAACACATAAATTTTAAGAATACTATATTTATATATTTGAGAATGGCCACCCTTCTCCCCAATGAACGATTGCAATTAAATATTGAGTCACAAGAAAATAAATAATTAAAATAAATAAAATTTAAGTTGAAAAATATTAAGTTGAGAAGCCTACTAAGGGAATTATATAATACTTTTGTTCCATACTTGAATACATTCAAAATATACAAAAAAAATATTGGCTTGGGGAAGAAAAAAGGGCCCGCGAGATTTTAACTGATTCTTGTAGTACTCGACGACAGAAATAGATTACTGAAAGAATTTTCAAAATTGGCACAGGCAAACATGAAGAAAATCGCATTTTCAGGTACCGGTTCAAAATGGGAAGAAAAAAGGGCCCGCGAGATTTTAACTGATTCTTGTAGTACTCGTCGAGAGAAATCGACTAGTGAAGGAATTTTCAAAATCGGCGCAGGCAAGCATGAAGAAAATTGCATTTTCATGTACCGGTTCAAAATGAGAAGAAAAAAGGACCGCGAGATTTTAACTGATTCTTGTAGTACTCGACGAGAGAAATCGATTAGTGAAGGAATGTTCAAAATCGGCGCAGGCAAGCATGAAGAAAATCGCATTTTCATGTACCGGTTCAAAATGGGGAAGAAAAAAGGGCCCGCGAGATTTTAACTGATTCTTGTAGTACTCGAAGACAGAAATAGATTACTGAAAGAATTTTCAAAATCGGCACAGGCAAACATGAAGAAAATCGCATTTTCAGGTACCGGTTCAAAATGGGAAGAAAAAAGGACCGCGAGATTTTAACTGATTCTTGTAGTACTCGTCGAGAGAAATCGACTAGTGAAGGAATTTTCAAAATCGGCGCAGGCAAGCATGAAAAAAAATCGCACTTTCATGTACCGGTTCAAAATGGGGAAGAATAAAGGGCCCGCGAGATTTTAACTGGTTCTTGTAGTACTCAACGGGAGAAATCGATTAGTGAAGGAATTTTCAAAATCGGCGCAGGCAAACATGGAGTAAATGGCATTTTCATGTACCGGTTCAAAATGGGGAAGGAACAAGGTCCCGCGAGTTTGAACCGCTACGATGTATGTTTACGAATGTGCCCGTCTTCTCAAATTTAGTTAATTACTGTGACACTGAAACATGTGACACAGAGTCACATTGTGGATGACTCTGCAATCGGCAACCACTGCACATATACTCCTCCCGCCCCACAGTTTGATTATTTCGATCCATTCCTCACGTGCTAACGGCATGGTTCAACATCTGCAAGAAAGAGGTAAATGTAACGTTCAATTGGCAATAGCTTTTCACCAAATTAAGCTGCATGAAATCTGATTGCATATTTGACATACTGAGAAAATTCTAGCCCGTGGCCATATGTATCACATATCCCACCAGTTCATAAAAATTTTGAACACAAAATTACGGTCGTCCGTGTGACGTACTCCCAAAAGGCCTAATGTGTATCACCCACCTCACATTCAATGAAACCACATCCGTGTAGAATTAAGAAAGGAACCTCTTATGATGTATACAGGATGTCTCAAACGTTCCCTGACATAGGGTAACTCTGTTATTATCAGAGTTACGACAAAATGTAAGAGGAAAAACATCTCGAAATATGACGTTTTCAATCTAAAGTGAACACTTTTTTAAAAAATCGGACAAGATGAATGTGCTGTATACTCTTTATGCACCCAATTTTAAATGAAAATGCAACGTTGTCATTTACCTGGACCCACGACATAAGTGAATGAAGTTACTGTTTGAAACGGGGGCTGGCCATCGACATGTTAGCGTAAAAGACAGTAACTTCACTCACTTCTGTTGTGGGTCCAGGTAAATGGCAACGTTGCATTTTCATTTCACATTGGGCGCATAGAGAGTGTACAGCGCAAACGGGTCATCCGATTTTAAAAATTCCTTCACTTTAGATTGAAAACATCATAATTGGATATGCTTTTCCCTCCTACATTCTGTTGTAACTCTGATAATAACAGAGTTACCCTATGTCAGGGGACTTTTGAGACACCCTGTATACCTTATTTAATGTATGTTTGATGTCACTATAACTGTAGTATAATTTAGTTTGTTTAAATTTACAATTTAATACAAGTAGATTCGGATTTACATGCGTAGGATTTTGTATGCATCTAACTAATGAATTCTTTTATTTTTATGCTTAACTTAGTGACTTGGCTTTGGACTGCAACTGATTATTGTAACCCATTATTGCTTGAGAAGAAACAAGATATCCGAATCTTCATTTGGAGAAATCAAAGGTCTATTGGAAAGCTGGGGATTACAATCATTAATTTCTACATTTCAAGGTGCGTAGTAAATTATATATTGTGTTTATTGTTAAATTACTATTATTGGGTTTAGAATCAATGAAGCACTTCATGATATTTTATGGGGATCAAGATGGGTGCCGGATAGATAAGTATTTGAGCGTCAGGCTCTTATTTCTTTTCAATTTAATATTTAATCAATGATTATTTTTCTCCCTCATTATTCCACCAAATCGTATTCCAAGATCATATATCCATTTTTGTTCGATATATCCATATTTTTGATCTCTTTCATATTTCTATATTTTCGATTTTTGATATTGTTTATATTTCGATATTGCTGTATTTTTCGATATTTCGAACAAGTTTCGATAGTTTGTCGATATCGATTATCTATATCTAAATTCGGATATCCCAAAGCCCTATCGAGCACCCTCCGAAATGAAGTTTTTGGCTATGGACCTGATTAGGGATGCGCACGAGACAAGACGAGACAATTTTTGTTACGAAATTCGAGACAAGATAGAGCTTTTCCAATAGAAACGGATCCAGTTTTCGAGACGAGACAACTTTCGCGGCACCTTTTCGAGAGGAGACAACCTCAAATCTTTTCTCTTGCGCATCCCTAGACTTGATCATGAGTTATCAAAAAAAAAAAAAAAATGTTAATGAGAAATAACATGTAAATACAATATAGGTAGCTAAAACATTTTTGTTTTCATTCTTCAGTAATGCATTGTTATTAATCTCAGGGGGGGCGGTGGCTCAGTGGTAGAGCGTTCACCTCCGGTGCTTGGGGTCCCTGGTTCGATCCCAACTCGCGCCGTGTGGACTTTGTGGTGGACAAACACCTTGCTCGTGGGTTTTCTCGGGGTTCTCCCGTTTCCTCCCACTTTGTTCATTCCACCATTTCACTCATTTCTCATTATCACCGTCTCCTTATCCTAACCGGCATAACCGTGGGACGTTAAACTTAAAGATTTCATTTTTTATTAATCTCAGCATTTTATAGTGTATTCTTAAGCTTAAGGTGATGTATAATTAAATTTTGAATTCAGTTAACTTATTTTGTTTCTCAGATTGCTTTTAAAATGTATGTACAATTGTTTATGTTCATTCTCGAGAGTTTAAAGTGACGTATAGTTATTAAACATAGTATTTAATATTGTACTCTTAACGTGGAAGTGATATACAGTTAACTTTTGAATTCAGTTAACATTTTTCTTTCTGAAATTGCTTTAAAAAGTATGTAAAAACGTTTTTATTTTCTTTCTTGAGTGCTAAAAGTGATGCAAAGTTATTAAGCTTACTACTTTATATTGTATTCTCAACCCTAAACTGATACACAGTGCGTTTTTGAATAAATTGTCAAGTTATTTGAGTGATGAACACTGGTAGAAAATCCTGACTACTACTGGAACATTTTGATTTTAAGGTGACGACTACTGGTGCAAGGATTTTAAAATATTGTTTTTCCTTCAAGGGCTACTCCTTTTTGAATTCTGACTACATGGTCACTATAGGAAGGATCAGTGAGTCTTTCCAACTATGGTACAGCTCCGACAGATTCACGATGCTCAGAGAAGAGACAAAATAGTATGTTTTCAAACTTAAAGTGAGAACCACTGGCGTTTTTACCTTGCTATGCAAAAGTAAGTGAGTACTCCAATGGGGTTCCAATACGGTACCTAATTTCTGCATTTTAGATATATGGAAATACATGTCTCTAAAATGTAAAGAACTGATTTTTTTAGGGGGGGGGGGAATAAACTATAGGTATGTGGGGCTTGCATACTTGACGCTACAATTCGGAAATTGAATTAAAATATGACTAACGGCTATCAAGATGTTGTCAAATAAAGGGAGGACCAACACAGTTAAGGGGTTTTCGTGTTAGATGCTAAAATTTCCGAAATCGGTCATGGAAAGTTAATAAACACCAGTAGCAATTTCATCTTAAAGTAATTAGATATCTTCATGGGGTGTTAGAACATCATGGAGTCTACCAAAATTAAATTTTAAAAGCTTTTGAAAATATAATCTGACATTTGTAAACAGTATTTGAAATATGTATTTACCCAAAACTTCCAGCTAGTACATCTAACATCTGGAGAAACACTGTGAAATAAAAGCTTGAAATTTCGGAAACAATTATTGGTCGCAACAAAATTAAATAAGATGGTACTTCTATGGGTTAAATCAGTACCTCAGTACAATTTCGATCGAAAGATTAGTTCAGTCCTAGGTTTTCTTCAGGCAATTCCAATGGTTCATCGAGCTGTACAAAAGAATGAAAATTCGCTGTCAATATCTAAGATAGTAACCAAGATAAAAGGAATTATATATTTTATGGCGTAAAAATAGAGATCTTTATATATTTGTACTTTTGGGTCTTTCCTATAAGAAAAAAAAATCAGAAAACTACTGTATATACCTTAATAGACAATTCAATGGGCGGGGACACAGTAGCTTAGTGGTAGGGTGTTTAACTAATCTTTTTTTTTGCAGAAACTATTGGAGTATTCACTTAACCCGTAGAGATACGATCATACTTAACTCCCTATTTAATTTTAAAATTAAATAAAAGGAAATATTTCAGTGTAGCGACCCACGATTATGCATTTTAGTCTCAGGGAGATTATGATTAAAGCAAGTGAATGTTGTTGACAGAATTGATGGAATGCAAAGGTGGGAGGAGAGTACCCCGAGAAAACCCACGAATACGATGTCCACTACAAACTGACTTGGCCGTGGATCGAACCAAGAACCCAATACACCAGAGGTAAGCACTCTACCACTAAGCCACTGTGCCCCCGCCCATTTAATTGTCTATTAAGGTATATACGGTTGTTTTCTGAAATTTCTTCTTCTTACAGCAAATACTCAAAAGTACAAATCCATGTGGGTCTCTATTTTTACGACGTCATAAAATACATAATTCCTTATATCTCGCTTGCTATATTAGATATTGACAAAAAATGTTCACTTTATTTCAGAGCCCGATGAACGCTTGGAATTGTCCAAAGAAAATTTAGAGCTGAATTAATCTTTCGATCGAAATTGTACTGACGAGTCTGAGGTTCTCACTTAACCCATATAAGTACCATCTTATTTAACTTTTGTTAGGATCAATAATTGTTTTCTGAAATTTCAAGATCTAATACGCTTTTATTGTATGGTGTCTCTCTAGCTGCTAGATGTACTAGCTGGAACTTTTAGGTAAATACATATTTCTAATACTCTTTACAAATGTCAAAATATATTTTACAAAACTTTTAAAATTTAATCTTGGTAGACCCCATGATGTTCTTAAACTCCATGGAAATACCTAATTATTTTAAGATGAAATTGCTACTGATGCTTATTAACTTTACATGACCGGTTTCGGAAATTTTACCACCTAACACGAAAACCCCATAACTATATGGATCCTCCCTTTATTTGACAATATCTTGATAGTCATATTTTAATTAATTTTCTAAATTGTACTGTCTAATATGCAAGCTCCACGTACCTATGGTGTCGCTTTTTATTTCACCATATTTCGGTAACTGTTAGGCGTACCGACTTGCGGTTTCGGTAAACACACACCTCTAACGTTCTTTAAAACGTTATTAAGACATATTTTAGAATATTTAGAAATGAGAGTTCTGGGAATATCATGGTACCCGAAAACCCCCATCAGGGCGTGTGTGTAGTGTATTTAATTGAAACTACTTTTGAGGTTGTTGTAAGCCCTCGTAATTACGTTTCCGAAACTGCACCATCTAGTACGCAAACTCCACAGTTCTGTAGTGTCGCTCTTTATTTTCCCATATCTCGATATCCATAAGGCTTACCGAGTTGAGGTTTTCGGTAAACAGATGTCAGTTCCTTACATTTTAGAGACATATATTTTCATATATCTAAAAAATACAGACATTAGGTACCCCATGGTAGCCCGAACACCATTGAGGTACCCACTTACTTTTGAATGGTAATACATTTTGAGTTGTTGTTCAGCATCAATAAACACTTCATAGTTTTTCTACGTGCAACCCAAAAGTCCATACCTGACCGAACATATTTTGTCCATTTAATCTCAAAAATGTTAAGATACTTTGTATTGTTAAGTACAACCAAATTAAGCACACTGAATATAACATTTTAAATATTTTCTGATTTTTGTTGCAGGTATTTCGTGCATCAAACCAGAATTCTGCTTGAAAGACATTCAAAAGAAGCAGTGTAGGTTGTGGCTAAAAGTACGCCCTTTCTGAAGACAGACTCAGTTGTACTTACATTATTTTGTACGAATATATAACCCTAATAAAGATACTGTACTACAAATTATTTCTTTCTTCCATAAATTATAATAAAATATTATCTCTGTTTAAAGAAACTGATTGTTAATGTTAAGTCATTTTAATTATTTTTCTCTGTAATAAGAACATTATCCCTAGCAATATTTTTTATCTTTGTGCTATTGCGATTGGATGAAGTAAAATTCTATACGAAGCACTATTATTTCAGACATGCATTAATAACTAATGTATTGTTCTGTATGTAAGACAATGTGTATACTGAACATGTCTAGCGAAGGTGTTGTTTTAATACAGAATCTATAACTCAGCTTTTCAGTAGTCAACTTTATTGGGAATCCGAAGAACGAAGTTAAAAAAAAAAAAAAAAAATGTTGGACTTACCAGCGTGTGTGTGTTCGAATTCTGGACTAATCCAAATTATCCAGAGAAATCATTATATATTTCTTTGTTGCTATTTCAGATGTATCCTTTATCCAAGTCGTATGAAACGGAGACTTCATACATCGCTATACTTTGTATGAACTATGTTCCGTATTTACTTAATCACTTTGTAACTTTCTCTAGTGTTGACAAGGCCGCAGGTGTCAATCGAATAGTTTAGTGTTTCACTCATGTCACCTTGTGACTAAGGTACGTCCTGTTGGTATATATATGGTACTGGGTTCAATTAGCGATAAAATACATTTTTAGCGTTAAACAAATGCAAAAATCTACACGAAATGAGATACCGTGATCTCTGACTTACGGATAACACCAAGCAACTAATGGTACTGAGTGTGATTGAGTTTACTAATTACTATTTGGCTAAAATCAGTGTTCCTTTATCTATAGTTCTTTTCGTGCTTTGAATTGCAAAGTTTGAAATAACCGTTTTAAATTATTGTGTATATATATCTTCCGAGTAATTCTGAGAATCATTGCTCTTTCTTTAAGCAATGTATGAGACTGTTAAATTGCTCTTTCCTTAAAATGTTGCACTAAGAAGGATGCATCCAGGAAAGTCCAAATTTGCAGAATGTCTAGCAGGGAAGAATAAATATGTTTAGTCGATGGCTGCACAACGCCTCCGCTGTCACCACGTTGTCACACAGCGAATACAGCGAACGTTTAAGAGTATTCTGCACTTACTATTAGGTATCGGCCTGGGAACTTTGGCGCATCTACCCAGTCTCCTTCTTGGTGTTTCATTTTTAATGGCGAGTACTGAGTAGGAATAATATTGTAAGCGAATGCGTTTCCGGCTGACACCACACTTTTAATTATTGCGACATTTAAAAAAAAAATACCTGTTAATTAAAATGTACAGAGAAGTTATTTCTGGAAAATTCTATTCAGGCCTCTTGTGGTAACAACTGCACTTTAGTAGAAGATACTATTAAGGAAAAGAATGAGGTAAAATAATCTTTATATCGTACAAGCAATGGATGATAACAGCTTAATAAATGATTGTACGTAAATCTTGTTTGAGTTTGAATATAGGATTGTATAAGGCTGTGCATTTTGCATTATTATTGAGGTGCTGCAACTAACTAACTGCAAACCATATGATAAATTCTTACAGTAATATATCACATATTGATTTACTCTGTATGGAAACGAAAATAGTTTAATATATGGTTAACCTCCTTTGTGCCAGGGGCGGATCCAGCCCCCCCCCACAAGAGGAAACTTTCTTATTTTATATATAAATAAACCCATCCATAACAAGTTTGGAGCTCTTAAAAGTAGCAGTATTACCGCCGACCGCCCCCCCCAGAAGTCCGTCCTGGATCCGCAACTGCTTTGTGCCCATAATTTTAAAATTAACGTTTGTCACTTTTCAACACTTGACTTTGCAGTAGCTTTCCAACGAATTAGCAGGAAGCCCAAACTTATAGGACACCCTGCAGGTAAATACATTTCTTTGGACAGTTTCACTGCTCCAAACTAAGATTTGAAAAGTGTAGTATTGTTAATTTTATTATTATTGGCACAAAGGAGATCAACCATATTTTAAGCTATTTTTGTTTTCATACAGAGTAAAACAATATTTGACAACATTACAGTAAGAATGTATCATGCACTTTGCAGTATGTTGCAGCACTTTAATAATGGTGCACTATACGTACACTCTAGATCCTGCATATGTCCGATCCATACATTACAAGAAGGCAATACGTATTCGATACAGGTAAAATCTGTATATTTCATATGGACAACCTATTAGCTATATACATCCAATCTATACATTACATATGGCCAACCTGTACGCGACATACGTATAATCTATATGCTGCATGCAGACAGTCTGTAAGCTACATATATGCACTCTGTATGGTGCATACGGATATTCTGTATGCTGTATCTGGACAAGCTGTGTGCGACATAAGGAAAATCTGTATAATACATACGTACAATACGTATACTGTATCTAGTCGTACGTATGGGGCACAAGTACAATATAGATGCTGTCTCGGGGTTGAACGCAAGAAACATACGTACAGAACGTATATTGCATACTTCTTGAAATCATGCTCCGTCCTGATAGTCAGTGTATGTCGTCATTATTAACCCACATGCTACATACGACCCTGACGTCACAAAGCTAGATATCACCTCCGTATATACTTGTTACTGCAGATGACGTCACACGAATGACGTCATTGCACTTATGCAGACAGTACGTATAATACATACTTTTTCAGCTATACGTTTGCTGCAGGATGTTATATACGGTTGTACGTTAAGTCCAGAAACTACAGGAATTACGAATGTAACCTACGTTTTTAAGTATGCCACCTACAATTTTTTTTCTCAGTGTATATCTACCAAAATTATATTGGTTTTAATTGAATTATTCACTTTCCCAGATGAAACATATTAAAATAAACTCTTATATACATCAATACATATTCTCCAAACAAATGACATGCTGTTATTATGGCATAACTGACTATTAACCAATTTTGTTTAGTTTGGTGCTGTTTTCCTACTCAGGACGTCCTCTGCTTCAACATGAGCATTGCTGCTCTTACAAGCATCACGCCTCTCCCCCAGTATGATACTGCTGTACTTATCATCCTGTATCAAAACAAGCCATTCTTTTAATAATACATAATATATATAAGAACACGGCTAACCTATACTATATACTAATATAACGAAAACTTCAAGAAAATTTCTACATAAATAAAGAATTATTTGCGGAAGCATTTTTGTTAACAGAGGTGAAGGTTTCTATCAGGAATGCTCTTTCGTTGGTTTTTCTTCCAAGCAGACAAGAATTTAAAACTTCTAAGTCCGTCTTGAGCTGGCGGAAAAGTTCGTTGCCAGTGAAGCCATCGAGGAAATAGGTGTGAGATATGGTCAGAACCCATTTTTCTCGCACTTCTTTGTATTTCGAGCTTTCACAC
>NC_137458.1:253839233-253954401 GCF_964235325.1 Thermobia domestica | reverse complement strand
TTTCTTATAAGTATTACGCAAATGTGTGTAGAACAGAAAGTTCTATGGTATATGTATCAAACTTGAATGTACTTCGAAGTTTACGGGAAGAATTTATTCATAATCTATAGGTATTGTAATATTGGAACTTGTAAGCTCTTTTCTATAATGATTAGGAATGTACTCAATGAATTATATATCAAAAGAACAATGTAATAACTTTAGTCAAAGTTTTCAAATCATAAAGTGAATATAATGTCAATATATAAAATCATATGCGTATATTTTATATTCTAGGAAGATAAATGTCTTTTAAAGTGTTCTGCAATCAAACTTATATAGTGAATAGGATGTGATTTTTGTGTTAGTAATATCAAATAATATACAATTTCGATATAGAGATTGAAAATTTCCTCAAAATAGAGAAATAATTTAATTTTGAATATATTTATTGCAAATAGTTGGAACTTACAAATCAGACACAAATCAAATAATATTACCAGCATTAGAATTTATCCCCTCCTTGAGCAATGACATTATATCAGAAGTAGTTTGCAGCTGACCGTCGTATTTTACTATACTGTTGAATGAGTAACCAATAGTCATATCTCAAAAATTACAATTCTCGTATAACATGAGTATCAGCAAGATTGAACGAGATGTACTAGTTCTGCGATTGAAAATGCTTCATTCCTTATATATGGACTTATAGAGAAGGCGAATTTTAAGGAGGAAGCAGATTTGTTGTATCTGCATAAGGCATTAAGTTGAGAAAATGAAAGTAATTGTATCTGATATACTACTATATATTATTCCAACAAGAATAGTAACACGACTCTGATTCAACGCTTGTACCTGTGGCGATAAATACATATAACCTTCTGTGCCCGATAAAAGCAAGGGAAGTTTGGCCTCCTTAGTGCAATTTGAATTTATATACGTAGAATAACTACATAATGATTTTATTTAATATTTATTTTTCATTAGACTTATGTTATTCTAATTCACTACATAAAAGTCACTTATCTAAAAGCTCAATAATGAGAGATCAATGAGGGCATTGCAACAGTGTTTCTTCTCAAACATGAGTATAATTTGATGTTTAGGTTTCGACAAATAAAATGTGAACATTTCCATTTTCCTTTATGTTATCCTGATAAAACGTCCATACATTTTTGGACGAGTATTGTATTGCAAACACAGGTAGCGGAAACTGTGAATCCACTCAGAAGTCTGAACATATTACCAATTTTTTAAGATCTATCTAGAAAAAACACGAAAAAGTACACTATTTCATACAAAACTTAGTTTGCTGGACTTAAATAAAATGGGCATTACAAAATAAACTCATGTAAATTAAACATCGTGTAAAATAATCTCATGTAAAAGAAGTAAAATAGATAGTGAAGTTTCAATAAAACAAACTTGTTGAGTACTTTCCATGAAATGCATTTCTGATTCTTGTTTTCTATAGAAATTCTAGATATTTAGTTGATGAATTTATCCAACGTTTTCAAGGCTTTCCAACTTCAGTACTTCCCAAGAATCTTCCAAAAATACTTAGTATTCCATGTGTCTATTTAAGAACTGTTTGGCCCAATTCATCTTACAAGAGTTCGATGGCTAACCAATTCCATTACTGTGGCGACAATTCCATTTGTTTTTGGTGTAAACGTCTTATTTGCGTTACATATAACACTGCATACCTGAGAAGAACGTTTGGGATGGTAAACCTATTGTAGTACAAACAATTGTCCCAAATCCAAGTTCGTGATGGAATTCCATCCCTCAGATAAACGTTTAGAAATACGTTTTTTACATTGCCCTTATATATATTTATATATTAAGTTAATAATCTGTGAAGCATCTCCAAACACTGGTGCTGTCTTCTATGTGCCTTGGTATAACTACTAGACGGAAGGATTGAAAGGACGATTACGGAAAAACTCAAAAATTTGTCTGTTCGTTAGTGATATGTTTATTGGCAAGAACAATTTCTTAACGAATTCCCAATGTGTATGAAACAACATTAATTTTGGTATCTTTATATGAATAACGTACTTATTTTCGTAAAAGAGTTCAATAAGCATAGATTTGTATGCACATAGTGTGATTTATTTGGAAAAGATCAAAAGTGTGTTGAAACTGTTGAAGATGACAGTATCTATCTATCTATCTATCTATCTATCTATCTATATATATATATATATATATATATATATATATATATATATATATTAAATTTTTCAGCACATGATTGTTTTATCAGAATTTTCCAAGTGAAAGACATTAACATATTTAAATAAGGGGCACGCGATTGTGACGTATTTCGTCTTTCGGTATTCGTCTGCATTTCCATGACAGATTCTACCCAGTTAGGTAATAATCTGGTTACTTCTTAGATATTTTGCGATGATAATGAGAAAAAAGTGGGCAACAAACTTGAAAAAAGGGAACAAAGAAAACTTGAGGTCAATTAAGGAACGATAACAAACTTTATGATGCACAATTCAATATTTTAAACAAAAGGTGATTTTATTGAAGAGATTCTTTTTAATAAAAGGAAAATATTCAAAGCATAATGATACTTTAAGCAAAGACTCAAGAAATAACTTATGTGTATTATACCTTAATATAAGAAAACAAAAAGTTCCGGTATGATTTCAACCATGACTGCATTTTTGTAAACATTCATCTTTTAAAAATCGCATATATTTATCTCATGTTCTTTATTTGATATTCAGCATGAAAGTGTTATTTTAAATGGTATTAGCTTCAAATTAGAAGAAGAAAACTCTTGAAATTAACATCATAAATAATCTTGTTCCTTTAAAATGTTTATGTAATTAGGGAGGAATCTTTGTTTGTTCGTCGCTACGAATAAAATCTCATTGGTATGTTGAGAGTTTTCGTTATCATTAATTTGTTTATAAATAATTATCAACATATAATTCCAGACGACGCCATATGATCTTGAAGTGTATTGAATTTGTTTAAAGAAAATAATAATCTTTTTTGAAAAATATTGCATTTAAGTGAACTTTAGTATACAATTCTTGTGGAATCATCGTATTAAGTATCAACATTATTTTACATCAGTATATACTAGAATTTTTATTTAAATGGGTAAATCAAAGTTGTACAGGGGAAAATGGATGGAGACTATGCCTGAAAATCGATAAGACGAACACTCTTCTGCAATTCTTAATTAGAACCTACAAAATTTCATACAACAGATGAAATAAGTATTTGATTTTAAAATGGATTGGATTGGAAATAAAATCAACAATAAAATACGAAATTGGAACAATAATTGTAGTTCCCACGGCGATTCTAAATTGAAAACTTCGAGTTATCTCATATGGCTAAGTTGGAACAAGTAAAAGGCAAGTTGAAACGATTCGAGCAATCTTGCAGCACCAAGCTAGGACATTTGTCCAATAAGTTACAACGATTAGAAGAATCTATGAATACTAAGATGGAGGCACTTGAGTAATGTTACAGCATGTAACGCCCCCATCCGTAGCCTAGCGGACAAGGTGGGAAAAACCAATCCAGCCTGGCCTCAGAAGGGGCTTTACACGAGCAAGCATCCGGATAGCTCAGGCTGTTGTTTCAATTCGGAAATCCAGAGGAGTGATAGTTCATAAATTAACAGTAAATATATATATATATATATATATATATATATATATATATATATATATATATATATATATATATATATATATATAAACAAATAACAACACAACCAATTCAGGAAATAAATGTTTATTACAAATAAATTACAATAATTAATCTGTCTTCTCGCTGCCAAGTCAAAATCTGGATTCAATAAATATTTTATTTCTTAGTTTGAGAAAAGAAAAAATATTTGATATAATTCAAAGAATTGTTCGCAGAATTGTAAATCATCAAAAATTGAATAATAAGCAAATTCTCCAGTCAAGTCAGGAACCTCTGAAGTTTGACGCAAATATTCGAGGCCAGTCAAGGACCTCTCACACTTAACTCTAATATGAACACTCAAGGCCAGTCTAGGACCTCTCTTGTCTAGTACTAATATATTCCTTTCTTTAAAAATAAGAAATAAATTCGTACCTTTAATTGAGTGAAGATTTCCCTTTCTCTCAAACCGAAGAAAAAGTTTCATAAATTCTTATGATAAAAAGAAATTATTCTTATTAATTTGTCGCAATTTAGTTTGAAAATAGAAAATTCATGACGAAAAACAACTGCAAACAACTTTGCTATACTCAATTGAATGCGTTGCAACATCGAAACATCTGAAACACAAACCGGTCAAACATACTCCAAACAGTACGAACAAGTCAAACGAAGTTTTCTTTTTTTTAAAAAAAAGAATCAAATTTTACTATTAATTCCTCAGCATTCAAAAACAGCTTTAATAACCCTTTCGGATTTTACTCTTTAAATCAAAAACATGAATTTCAGACCTGTAAACATAGGGTGAATAGCACATTTCATAGGTTTCGGGTACAAATCCCTCCACCTTTGTTCCCCTGGATTTGCCGAGCTTATTCGCGATAATTATTCCACTGAAAACCTAACCAAATGGAGCCAACAAAACAACCCACAGAATACACATAAAGACGTAGACAGACAATCTAATAGAAAAATTGAAAATTAACTCACCTCTGAAAATCCACGTTTTTACCTCAACTTTCTGTAGTTTCTCTGCCCTCAATCGTCTCGGACTCTCTTATCAAAACAAGAATATTCCACTGTAAGGTGAGGTTATGCTCAGGATTCAATTTAAATGATCTCAATTCAATTAGAAACTCAATTGAGAAAATGGGACGTAGATCCACAATTTCCCACATTCACGAAATCGAGAAAAAAATGCAGACACAATTATAATTACGTGATTCTGAGTATTACTCATGCACCTTTCTGCAATTTGCTTGCTAATAGAAGCAGAGAGAACTAAACCGTGACCATGCGCAGTCAACGATCAGCGCATAAGCCAATACCTTGATATTTCTCGGTTACGAAAGGCAAAGGAAATCTTCTCACAAACGTTATTTTTACATTCAATTCTTTCTCTCAATTTTTAAAAAAAATATTCGAAGATGATTCTTTTGTATAAGCTTATGTCTCTTGCTGTAACACATAATATTAAATACAATAATAGTAATTTTACCATTTATCTTATCGAAGATTTTACATTTTTATTTTTATAATTTCTTTTTTTTCCCGTGACTTGTAACGGGCACGTTACAAACTCGCCGCCCTGGAAAAGAAAAATTCTCAAACCAAGAATTTTTCGACATCTTCTTCTTGGCAAGCTACGGAAGACAAAAAGATTATAAGACATAAAATTTAAACAAACATATATATACAAGAATTAACTGACTACTAAATAATATATATATATATATATATATATATATATATATATATATATATATAACAAACAACGTTAAATATTCTAAACTAGTTTCAAATTTTCAAAAAAAACTTTTACTTTAATATATATATATATAAAGTTATTTTACTGTTATTTACAAATTCAAAATTTTACTTAAACATATATATAAAATTATTTACGATATTTACAATTTTTGTTTTGTTTCACTATGGTTCAAAACTAAATATATATATATATAAATATATTACTGTATTTACAATTTTTTTGTTTCACTATGGCCATAGTAAAATCTATATTTACAAGTAATTAATAATTTACAATTTTAATAAAAATAGCAAAAATACTGATGAATATATATATACTAATATAATTAATTCAATTGCAATTGCATTAAACCATAAACTAGACTTAAACTTTTAAGGATAAATCAAGATCTTTCAAGGAATTCTAATTTTTGTCCCCCACTCTATCTAGGTTTCTTCTATCTCTATATACCTTTACCTCTGAAACATGAGATCGGCGATAAGAATTGGGAGAATCATTTTCGTCAGATACAAGAATCGTATTTGGAGTCAAGAAACTCCTCACTACAAACGGATCATAATACTTATCTGCTAAGGACTTAGCTATTTTATCCGTCAACGAAGACTTAACGTGAGTCTTCAATAACACCTTATCGCCAATACTGAAATTTACAGGGTTTCTTCTTCTAATCATCAGCTTCCGCCGTTTACTCCAGCTCTTTTCCATGTTTTTAATAGCGTTAGTCCACAATTCAGCCGATGACTTGCCACCATAGTCTGAACTGACGATGTTCCATCGATTTTCCAATGGTGTAGAATATGGACGTCCGTAGAATAACTCGATAGGACACATCTTCAGCCCCTCATGCTCGCTGATATTCAATGTAAACTGCAATTGCGGAATAAGATTGCTCCATAGATGTTGCCTTTTTGATATATAGGCACGTAACGCCGCCTTTAAGGTTTTTATAAATCTCTCCGCTGCGTTTCCTCCCGGGTGATAGGGACTGAGTCGGATATGACGAATCCCTAGTCCAAATAAGAAGGTTCTAAATTTCTCAGACACAAAGATGGAAGCATTGTCAGTCGATATGGCCTCCGGAAAACCTATTCTACTGAAAATCTCCATCATTTTATTTGACACCACAGTTGAATTTATGGTCCTCAATTTTTCCAACACAACGAAGCGACTGGCGTTATCAACTCCAATCAAAATAAACTTGTATCCCTGTGAATTAGGGAGAACACCTACAATGTCAAACATCCAATGAGCATTTATTCTTTTACTGAATTCGGAAGCTAAATGACCCATCTTCTTCTGATTAACCTCTTTGGATTTCTGACAAATATCACATGTAGAGACATAGTCTCTAACATCCTCTTTCATTTTATCCCAAGTAAATTTCCGCATCAGCTTTTTTAATGTCTTATACGTACCAGAATGTCCTCCGACTATCCTGTCGTCATGATGATATTCTATCATAACCTTCCGTAGTTTTTTAGGAATTACCACCTTATATGGATTCATGACAGATTTAGTCTTCTTCATGAGTATTTTATTATTAAGAAGGAATCCTGAAATACTTTCCCCACGCTCTAACTTCTCTATTATTTCCATCAGTTCGAGGTCTTCTCTCTGTAATTTATCAATCGAATCTTCTACTAAAGGAAGTTTCCACTTATTGGCTATTTCCATGTTCTTCTTGAAAGCAGCTAATCCAACAGGTCCTTCCATAATGTCGAACTCAAAAGGATCGTACATCCTGGTCAGAAAGTCCGCAACGGTATTGTCTGCTGACCTGACATGTTTTATCTTAAAGTTAAACTGACAAAGTATTTCTACCAATGGACCATATTTCAGGAGTCTCTTGCTGTTATTCAAAATCCATGTTAACGCTTTGTTGTCGGTGAGTACGTCAAATTCGTTTATCAGATAATGCTTATAACGTGAAATAGTTTTAACCAGGCTGATAAACTCTATTTCATATATGCTTCGGTGCTTATCAGCCTCCGAAAGCCGTTTGCTGAAGTAGGCAACTGGTTGAAGATTGCCATTTTCATTCTCCTGAGAGACGCAACCAGCCACACTCTTCCCAGAGCCGTCCACATTAACAATGAACCTCTTGTTCAAATCAGGCGTTTTCAAGACGACATTTTCAATTAAAATGTTCTTTAATCTATCTAGCAACATTTGGTGCTCCTTCGTCCATTCAAATTTTACCTTGGGTGACTTTAAGGCACTCAAAGGTCCCATTAATTCTTGAAATTCAGAAGCAAATTTAGAGTAGTAATTAAATAAACCTAGTATTTTCATAAGGCCACGTCGATTTCTAGGAGGAGGAATATTTTTAATGGCTGACACCCTACTTGGATCAATTTCCATTTGATCCCCTTCTATCACATACCCTAAGTAGTTAATACGTCTATAAAAGAACATACATTTGTCTGGGGATACAGTAATACCATAATCTTTAAATCGTTCGAAGACCATTTCAACGGTTTTCATATGTTCTTCGATGGAATTGGAAGCTATCAAGACATCATCGAAAAATAGTTTAACACCCTCGTCTCTCATGTCTCCTAATACCTTTTCCATGGCTCGAGATAAAATATTACTTCCCGTCTTAATTCCTACTGGAAGACGCGTATACTGATAACACCCTTTTGGAGTTACAATAGTTGTAATGTCTCGGGATCCTTTATCCAACTGGATTTGGAAATACGCACGGCGTAAATCTATTTTCGTGTACACGCGCTTATCAGCTAAACCTGTAAGGCATTCTTTTAAATTAGGAGACGGATACCCGTCATTCACAATAAGTGAATTAGCCTTAATGTAGTTCCCAACAATACGATGAGTGTTATTCTTATTCCGAACTAGAAAACAGCTACTGGCAAAATTAGAGTGATCAACTTCCTCTAGAATACCTTGATCCAATAACTCTCGAATTTGATCATAAAAAATCTTTTCTTTATTTTTTGGAATAGGAAATGGTGTGTCCTTAAATGGTTTATTTTCCTTAAGATATAATCTACCAATAAAGTTTTTTATACATCCTACTCTATCTGATATCACGTCTTTATATTTAACCTTTATAGAATCAATGAAAGAGATCACCTCTGGTTCATTGAATCTCCAAGAATCCCGATTATCATTTTGGTTTTTCAACTGTGTGCATTCCGGATTTTTCACCTGCATGGTAGTCTGATCATGTAAACTATAGGATGTACGAGGCTCGTCCGAAATAAACTTTTTATTTCTCTGAATCAACTTGTGAAAGTTTTCAGCTTGATCGATATCAATGTCCGAAACTTCAGAGCCGCTGCTACCATCTAAGGAATTCAGTTTATCCACTTTATTCACTGGACCACTGCTATGACTAAGCTCCACTTTCTTTTCAGCTAAGTTAGTATCCGGAGTTACCACTAAAGATTTATTCTTTAATCCTTTCTTCCTACGATTCCTACGCTTGCTTTTCTTTCCACTAGTATTTGCATCGGGTTTCACAACACTATCTTGATCCTTATCTGGCAACCTAGCATTGCTCGCCGAATGTTCACTATGACCAAGTTCAACATTAAGAACTGCAGATGTTAAATCGACAACTAAAGGTTGACCCGAATTTTCTATTGAACTACTATTTCCTAATTTGTCCATTAACCGAGAATTCGCAATGCACTGTCCCGAATTCTCCAAGTTAATTTCGGATATTTCATTTGCACCACTCTGATTTCCATGAAAACGATCAATCACTGAGACACAACTGCCCCTTGAAGATGAATTATTATACTGAGTCCCAACTGGATTTGTAACTTCGGACCTTTCAATCGCACCATCCAGTGTTTTCCCAAAATTCGTACGACTTCCATCCTTCCACATGGATTCAATGGAATCTTCGATTTTTCGAGCGTCTCCAACTTCTGAATCAATCATAGATCTCAGATGATTCAGCTGAATAGCACTAGGCGCTGGAATTTCTAATAATTTGGATTCAAGATCTAAATAATCCAAATCACACTGAATACTCGCATCTTTTTTCCGAAAATTAAACCCATCTTCAGAAATAAAAATCGATACCATAAAGTTCGAAACAGAAGAAACATCATGTTTAGTAGAGTGATGATCAGTTATCATTTCATCCCTTTGGCCAGACTCATCACCAGATTTAAATCCCCTAAGATGTTTGTCATGTTGAATCATCTTCTTATAGTTTAACCTAACCCGTTTCTTTCCACCGCGTAGAATCAAACAGTTTCTAGCATAATCTATAACTGAGTTTGTCGATCGTAAGAAAGGCGTTCCCAGAAGACACATGCAAGGCAACTGTTCCACTATCTTAAATGATATTCTCTCAAAATGACCGGAGAGATTCAAAGTCAATATTATCTCCCGGTTTGTTGAAAAATTTAACCCGGACGGAGCATTCACTACCTTTTCAGGAGTCAATCTAATAAATTTCTCCAATCCACAAAACCGCACTAAGTCCAGTCGAACGATGTTAATGCTTGAACCTCCATCCACACAAATGTCTGTTAAATAGTTATGTATTTTACCAACCACAAATGAAGCGACGGTATTGTCCAATTCACTAGGAATTGTGTTAACTGAAGCATTAGGTGCTTTGAATTGATCAGACCGTTCATTCGGAATCTTGTTTTTTCCATGAACCTGAGATTCTACTTTCAAACGATTCTTTACATTAGAAGGGTAAGAATTATTTAATTCTTTATTCAAAGAAAAATTTTTATCACCCACTGGAAATTCTCTATTTTTAAAACCTTGATCAGGATTTAACATTACTAAATTAGTCTTTTTCCGAGAAAAACCCATTTCCTTATTATATTCCAATTGATTTCGAAAGTTTAATTCATGCTTATCAGCAATATCCATTAACTCGGATCGGGTAGCTGGGATGTAATAATTCAGCATTTTATATCTATGGTTTGGATTCATTCCACATACAATGATATTTACCATGTCTGACTCATCCATAAAATTTAATACATTCATGGCAATTACTATAGATCTTACATACTGAGTAATTGATTCAGACAGGCGTTGACGTCTATAAATTCTATCAGAAATAAGGGAATGCAATGCAACAGGCGTAATAAAATTCTTAACAAGCCTAGATTTTAATTCATTCCAAGCTATCTGATGATTTAATGCTAACAAAATTTCCTTTAATAACGAACCTTCACATTTCCCGACAAGAACAGAAAGAATCATACTCAAAGAATAGCTAGTATCCATTAGAGTTTCCTCAATTTTGGCTAATATTTCAAAAACTAGCAAACTATTACTGCCATCAGTTGTTTTAAATTCCTTAAATTTTAACTCTAGAAAATCACTAGTTCTTTTAAATGTATACTTAATCAGGAGATTATGCTCAACATTTGAAGATTCATTAGTACTATGCAAAGTTGGCAACCCTGTTAACACATTTTCACCCATCTGAGTTCTCCTAGGTGGAGCACCATACCGCGGATGTAACGAAGTCTTGGGAGTGGAATTTCTAATTTGAGAAACCCTTCGGTAATAATCTCTAAGATTCAAGTACCTAGAAGGAACCTCATTCTTATCAGAACCTGAATTTCCAAAATTTATCGAATTCCTATCATTATTTGAACCAGAACTCATTAAAGGCTCATTAAAAGTGACTTGCCTCTGATCTCGAAACGATTCGTTCAAACTCCCAATATTAACAAATCTACTGAAATTGTATTCATCCGCAGGTGACTGCGAACTACCTCCAGATTCTAAATTATTAGCTCCCATAGATGGTTGTCTAATATGAAAACTCCCTTGAGTTGGCGGAGTCAGTGACATATTCAACTGTCCAAAATCAGAGATCTAGTATCTGTTTCAAGATTGCCGGTTCTATCTACCGTTATCAATTCGGAATATTGCTCCGGAATATCAATACTGACATACTCCATCGGATTACACATATGTATTATTATAGAACAATACAAGTAAAAATAGAACATAAATAATATAATTATAATACATACAAAATACAATACTAACTACGAACACTACTGCGACCCAGACTTTTTTTTTGACCAAATGGAAATAATCCTAATAATACCTTGCTTCACCTTAATTTAATTTATCAAACATACTAGTAATTTATAAATGAACAATAAGTTTCAATTATCAATCGAAATTAATTCTGAAATGCAAAAGCAAATGCGAAATTCCAAAAATAATTATGAGTTTAATAAGTATATCAAAAGTAATAACCAACGGACTTGAAATACTTACAACAACAAAATTAATAATGGACATGAAATACTTACAATACAAACCCAAAAAAAATTTTTAGAAAAGACTTACAATACAAACCCAAAAATTTTTTTGAAAGGACTTACAATACAAACCCAAAAATTTTAGAAAAAGGACTTGGGCTGTGTTCAAATTTGTAACGCTACATAATGTAAAGGCTTAATATAAAATGCAGCAACACAACAGCACAAAAATCTAATAAATATCCATACTAAGCATTAAGAGAGACAAAAACAGAAAAAGGACAACAGTCGTTGTAACGCCCCCATCCGTAGCCTAGCGGACAAGGTGGGAAAAACCAATCCAGCCTGGCCTCAGAAGGGGCTTTACACGAGCAAGCATCCGGATAGCTCAGGCTGTTGTTTCAATTCGGAAATCCAGAGGAGTGATAGTTCATAAATTAACAGTAAATATATATATATATATATATATATATATATATATATATATATATATATATATATATATATATATATATATATATATAAACAAATAACAACACAACCAATTCAGGAAATAAATGTTTATTACAAATAAATTACAATAATTAATCTGTCTTCTCGCTGCCAAGTCAAAATCTGGATTCAATAAATATTTTATTTCTTAGTTTGAGAAAAGAAAAAATATTTGATATAATTCAAAGAATTATAATCAGTTTGAGTATGTTTGCAAGTTCGCAGAATTGTAAATCATCAAAAATTGAATAATAAGCAAATTCTCCAGTCAAGTCAGGAACCTCTGAAGTTTGACGCAAATATTCGAGGCCAGTCAAGGACCTCTCACACTTAACTCTAATATGAACACTCAAGGCCAGTCTAGGACCTCTCTTGTCTAGTACTAATATATTCCTTTCTTTAAAAATAAGAAATAAATTCGTACCTTTAATTGAGTGAAGATTTCCCTTTCTCTCAAACCGAAGAAAAAGTTTCATAAATTCTTATGATAAAAAGAAATTATTCTTATTAATTTGTCGCAATTTAGTTTGAAAATAGAAAATTCCCGACGAAAAACAACTGCAAACAACTTTGCTATACTCAATTGAATGCGTTGCAACATCGAAACATCTGAAACACAAACCGGTCAAACATACTCCAAACAGTACGAACAAGTCAAACGAAGTTTTCTTTTTTTTAAAAAAAGAATCAAATTTTACTATTAATTCCTCAGCATTCAAAAACAGCTTTAATAACCCTTTCGGATTTTACTCTTTAAATCAAAAACATGAATTTCAGACCTGTAAACATAGGGTGAATAGCACATTTCATAGGTTTCGGGTACAAATCCCTCCACCTTTGTTCCCCTGGATTTGCCGAGCTTATTCGCGATAATTATACCACTGAAAACCTAACCAAATGGAGCCAACAAAACAACCCACAGAATACACATAAAGACGTAGACAGACAATCTAATAGAAAAATTGAAAATTAACTCACCTCTGAAAATCCACGTTTTTACCTCAACTTTCTCTAGTTTCTCTGCCCTCAATCGTCTCGGACTCTCTTATCAAAACAAGAATATTCCACTGTAAGGTGAGGTTATGCTCAGGATTCAATTTAAATGATCTCAATTCAATTAGAAACTCAATTGAGAAAATGGGACGTAGATCCACAATTTCCCACATTCACGAAATCGAGAAAAAAATGCAGACACAATTATAATTACGTGATTCTGAGTATTACTCATGCACCTTTCTGCAATTTGCTTGCTAATAGAAGCAGAGAGAACTAAACCAAGCCTCCCTTCCAACACTTTTATCGAATTTCCAAGCAACACTATTTTCACTAATTTTTCAAAAATACGCAAATACACTAAATATTGCAGAAAATGAAATATCACTATAATCATAATCCTCACTTGTAATGGATATTCTTATTTCCTTCTATAACACACTCTTCTACAAACGAAGACTTCAATACAAGAAACGTGCAGCAACACGAAACGTCCATTTAGATTCATAATCCCTTCGAACAGCTTAATCCCTCCAGATGCTACCCGTTCGTACAACACAGCCCAAGTCAGCTAGCCGAGGCCAGCTACTTGCGGCCGCAAAGCCGTGACCATGCGCAGTCAACGATCAGCGCATAAGCCAAGACCTTGATATTTCTCGGTTACGAAAGGCAAAGGAAATCTTCTCACAAACGTTATTTTTACATTCAATTCTTTCTCTCAATTTTTTAAAAAAATATTCGAAGATGATTCTTTTGTATAAGCTTATGTCTCTTGCTGTAACACATAATATTAAATACAATAATAGTAATTTTACCATTTATCTTATCGAAGATTTTACATTTTTATTTTTATAATTTCTTTTTTTTCCCGTGACTTGTAACGGGCACGTTACAAGCACCAATCTAGACAATATTCTCTCGGAGTCTGAGTATTAATTTTGTTGGAATGGAGGTATAAATGGACAACATTTCGGCTCTGATTTGCAAAGGGAATATTTTCATCTTCAGAATAAACTAAAGATTAGCAAGGTGACAAACACAAACCTTCCACCTAAAAAACGTTATCCCGGATTCACAACGAGTCACAGTCATTCCTGAATTTCAACATGCAGCCCACCGGTAGGAGTATGGCAATGTAAGCACGCAAGGATGTCCAGATAGTGAAGACAACAGTACGAGTCCTGAGAGTTTATACTATAGTTGTCGTGTATATGATATTTCCGCTAGTACTTTCATGGAAAAAAATGAAGAATAATGTGATTTGCATCATTATGAAGATTTTAGAAGTATTTTGCTTGCAAACTTTGAAAATAATTTCATTTTTCTACTAGGGGCGCACAAATTAGAAATAAGGAATACGTTCCACGAGTAGACAAGAATATCACCGACTCTCTTATTACTAGTAGTACCCATAAAGATTTAAAATTACTCAATGCTTACCAACCAAATTCGAGAATTATTGCCTCCTTTAGGATTTTGTTACCGTACAAATTACAGCGTGTTTTAATTTATTCGCAGTGTATAAATTTTAATCATATGTTGTTAATCTACAGAATTTCGAAAATCAGATAGTTATGCAATAAAGTGGAAATACGAACGTATGTAATAATGTCGATAGTCCAATACTTACACGTAACATTAATGTAATACAATGTAGTAGTAATGAAAACCGAAACTCTAGATTTACCGGTAATGTAAACGAGTCTAATTAAAATGATATGCAGCTGTTTGAATCAATTGATACAATCTGCATAACTTAACTTATCCAGTTAAAAGATTTGGTAACAATTTGAGTCGGCTAGGTGGCAGCAATTTATATAATAGGAGGCAAATAAGGAATGAAGTGAGTTCTCCTCGGAACTCTGCAGAAAATCCAATGTGAGGTGCTACGAAAAGCAATACTCTAAACTAATGCAAGAGGCGGGTTAAAACCACGTCAGCAACTGAAACTCATTGCTTCGGAATTATAATGTAGAAACAAACGACGATACTTTAAACTCTTATTGTCAATTTTATTGATTTGCAGCTAACTCAATTGGCATATGAGATTCAAATGGTAACAAATTATTAAAACTTTGGTTACTCAAGAAATATTATACAAAGCTAATTTGAATAACAGTGATTTTTCTGATCGATTCTTAATGAAATAAATTTCTTACTAAATAATTTTAATGTGGTATTAATTTTTTTTTTTTTTACCTTTTATTATTGTACATATTTGTTGTGATTCTTATTCTGTTTCACGATACATGAATTACATTTTCCAATTTTATGTTTGTTGTTTTATTGTATTTCAACTTACATTGGTTCTAATCAAAATAACTATAATCAATTAGTAAGGAAAGAATTTATTTAGGGATCTAACGAAATAACTCAATTATCAAATTTGTGATCTACTTTCTCTCCGACGGTTGATTAAAGTGAAACGTAATGGACTACTATAATATGAAATGTAGTAATATGATACTCAAATATATAAAGAAAAATATAATGTATTGTATTAATGAATTATAACTTTATTATAGACGAGGGCAATTCAAAAACAAGATAAACCTCTAGGCTTTAAAAATCTTTATATTCTCTAGGTCTTACGTGTAGATTTTATACATTAGTCTTACTCTCAGGATCTACATATATATTATGGACATATACGGTCCCCGGACCAGAGATGGTCATCCTCCCTCATTTTGCCCTCATGAGGGCCGCCCTAACCTCATTTCAGTAGTTGAGGGTGAGGGCGTTGGATGGTGAGAGTGATAAAGTAATTGAGTTCGAGTGTGAGGGAGGGTGAGTGTGAGGGCGTCAATGAATGGTGAGTGTGAGGGAGGGTGAGGGGAGGGCGTCAATGGAGGGTGAGTGTGAGGGCGGATGAGGGGAGACCGTCAATGGAGGATGAGTGTGATGGAGGTTGAGTGTGAGGGCGTCAATGGAGAGTAAGTGTGAGGGAGGGCGAGGGGAGGGCGTCAATGGAGGGTGAGTGTGAGGGTGTCAGTTGAAGGTGAGTGTGAGCGAGGTGAGGGTGAGGGCCTTAGTTGAGGGTGAGGGTAAGGGTTCATAAAATTAATTATCTTGCAATTCTTCATTTCTGGAAAATATGTTAGAAAATGTAATGTAGTTTTTTTCTTAGAATTAATCATCGTTCACAGAAAATCGTCATATCAATATTCCATCAGTTTCATACGCTTTTCATGCGCGAAGACAAGATGTTTCTCATAGCTTTATTACTTTTCTATATTTATATATTTTCACTTTATAGAAATAATAATTACGAAATATATAAAAATATCTACTGCAAGTTTTTGGCTACCGAAAATTTCGAAGTTTAACGAAAGTAACCCATTAAAAATACTAGAAGTTCTCAGGAAATAATGTTTTTTTAATATATATATTCGTTCAGAAGAGAAACTAATAAATATTCATATATTCATTCATTCTGAAATTGTATCTAAGAAAAAGCTTTATTTCTTCTTCTAACAAGGAAGGGTCACGCAGTGGGTCCGCTGAGATCCGAACGAGACAATTGTGTTTGCATTTGATATGTAATAACTAGATGGATCCCAAAGTTATACGTACCACCGAGAGGAATATCGTGAGTTACTACATATTTTGTAATGTAAGAACTATAAAGCTGGCAGAATATTTTCAACCGAATCATTTGTTCGGAAACGGTTGGGTAAATGGAAAACTCGGATAATATGTATCCCACCATTTCCAAGGACACATTTTTTCGGATAAAAAAGTTTCCCCAGGGTCCTCGCAGGGTCCCAGATGGGGTCCAACTCAAAATTTTCAAGTGGCAAGAGGGGTTAAGTAGCACATCGTTGGAAAGCTGTTGTAAAATGAAAGAAAATCCAACAAGTCTCGAATCTCTAAGACAACCCTGTGCAAAATACGGAGGGTAAAAATTTAACAAAAACTTAATTGAAAGGTCCATGGTCACTCCTATAAATCGGAAACGGTGAGACAAATTTGAAAATAGGAAAGGAATTGTGGCATTATTTTCAAAGTACAACAATTTAAGTTAAAACGTCTTGTCCCAGGGTCCCCTCATGGTCCCAGGTGGGTCCAACTAAAAAGTATCAAATGGCAAGAGGGGTTAAGTAGCTCATCGTTTGCAAGATCTTGTTAAATAAAAGTAGATGGAGCAAGTCTCTACTCTCTACGACAACCCTGTCTAAGATTGCGGCGGGTCAAAATGTAATCAAAAGCATAATTGAAAAACTATGGCCACCTAGACTACAAGATGGCCGCTTAAAACTTATGTCATTCATAACAGTACAAATCTAAATCTCTATTTTTCTCTATTATGTATTTAGAAACAATAGGAAGACTAAAGAACAATTGAATTTCGATTCACTTCAACTATTATTTCATTCGGTGACAATACATATATGTTTTGTTCTTAATGCACTTTCGTCGCGGTTCCCTCGACATCATTTACTTGAATATAACGAATATGCGATGAACACACAACTCTAACTTCCTCTAATTTTGTCATACGTAGTTCATGCATAAAGGACTTGCTGCACCAGTAGATTGGTGGCTCTATTGTAACGTATTTGCGGCGCTTACATTTGTATGTCATTCGTTGGTTTGATCGCAATACTCCAAGCAATACCAAATATACAAAAAAAAAAAAGCAAGATTGGCGAGTAGTACCAAACCGTGTGTAAGTCATTTCAGTACTTCGAGCTGCGTCAAACTTTGTTGGTTTAGTCACAGTATTCCTAGAAATAACAGTTATATACAAACTCATTTTTCACGCTGGCAGTCGTATTGGATTACAGATTATACTCTTCGATATTTTGTGGATATCTACTATTAACCATAAACGTAAACACCACATTTCGCTTCTTCAACACCAGTGGTTTGAGCTGGACATGCGTTCGATACATACTACGGCATTTTAAACTCAAGACGTTTCGTTTTCGAACATTTCGCATCTTTTCGTCACCCACTGATCAAATTCATGCCAAATTTGGTTTTCCTAGCTTCACCAGTTTGGTATATCTATCCTTTATATAGGTTTTAAGCGGTCATCTTGGATTCATGGTGGCCATAGATTTTCAGTTAAGCTTTTGTTTATATTTTGCTCCGCCGCAATTTTGGACAGGGTTGTCGTAGAAAGTCGAGACGTGCTCCATTTTCTTTCACTTAACAAGAACTTTCAAACGATGTGCTACCTCTCTTGCCATTTGAAACTTTTTAGTTGGACCCACCTGGGACCATGTGGGGACGCTGGGACAAGACATTTTCACTTAAATCGTTGTACTTTGAAAATAATGCCACGCTTTCTTTCCTGTTTTCACATTTGTCTTTCCGTTTCTGATTTATAGGCGTCACCATGGACTTTTCAATTAAGTTTTTGTTTACACTTTGACTCGTCGCCATTTTGCACAGGCTTGTTGTAGAGATTCGAGACTGGTTGCATTTTCTTTCATTTTACAACAGCTTTCCAACGATGTGCTACCTAACCCCCTTTGCCATTTGAAAATTTTGAGTTGGATCCCGTCTGAGACCCTGTAGGGGACCCTGGGGCAATTTTTTTTCCCACAAAAAGTTTGTCGTTGAAAATGGTGGGATACGTGTTGGCAGAGTTTTCCACTTGCTCAACCATTTCCGAACAAATGACTCGGTTCAAACTATTCTGCAGGGTAATTGTTTTGTAGTTCTTACATTACAGAATATGTTGTAACTTAGGATATTCCGCCCGGTGGCACGTATAACTTTGGGATCAATCTAGTTATAACATATCAAATGCAAACACAATTGTCTCGTTCCGATCTCTGCGAAGCCACTGCGTGACCCTTCCTTGTAAGATATATATATAGACCCTATATATATATATACATATATATATATATATATATATATATATATATATATATATATATATATATATATATATATATATATATATAAAAGAAAAGTACAAAGCTGCACGCCGCAATAAATAACTTTATATTTAATTATCAAATAAAGAGATATTTCTTGCTTTAGGCTATATACGTACTTTTAGACTTCCAAACTACGCTATACATATGAAATGGAAGTCTTATAGAACGGCTGTGTCCGACTGTGTGTCTGTCTCTCAAAAGGTATCACCAGTGGGGCCGATTGGACGTTAAACGTGTGGGGGTGGGCAAGGCATGATCTGAATAATTGTATATCAGTGTTAGTTTTCTTGGTCGTTTGACGAAAGGTAGTATTACTAATAGGATAGTATCTCTTTTAGTTAAAATACCATATATGGTATTTCATATTTCATTAAGTAAATTGACAAGAGCAACGCAAATAGGTACTCATAAATAACGAAAGTGTAAGAAGAGTTTTGATTGCTTGCTCATGAACATCTTAAAATTCTGTCTAGAATATTGTGTGATCAGATTATTTAATAACGAATTTGCACAGCAAATAAATAGAAGGGGTAACAGTGATCATAGTAATGAATAATGAGGCTTGTTTTGTAGAAGTTATGTTGAAACTGGGGATTAATGAACTACTTATATTTTTTATTTCACACATGCCATTAAATGTATGTTATTACTCTTACTAGGGATGCACTTGAACCTGAACCCACAAAGTAGGGGTGATGTATATAGATTGGGTCAAGGTAAGATCAAAACTTTTTACCAAAATTGAGGATGGGGAGGTATCAAGCATTCCGCTTGAGGACAGCACTTGATTCATTATTAAAATCTTTAAGCGTGTCCGTAAAGTCTATTGCAACCTCGAAAAATCTGAAACGGTGAGAGAAATATGAAAACAAAAAAAGCGTGTCTTTCATCGTTTTAAAAGTACGCGTATCAAAGTAAAATAAATTGTCCGAGGGTCCCCCGCAGACCCCAGACGGGGTCAATTCAAAATTGTTAAATAGAAAGGGGGGTCAACTTGCATATGGTATGAAACTTGGTGTTGAATGAAAGAAGATAAATCAAGTCTCGATTCTCTACGATAAGCCTGGGTAAAATAGCGGTAGGTCGAAATATCAACACAATCTTCATTGCAAAGTCTATGGCTTTTCATATGAATCTGAAACGGTGGGATAGGTGTAAAAACATAAATACGGATATGTCATTATTTCAAAACTATAATGATTCAAAGTAAAAAATGTTCCACGGTAACTCGCAAGATCCCAGACGGGACCCAACTCAAAATGTTGAAATGGGAAAGAGGTTCAAGTTGAGCATCGTATGAACGCTGATGTTAAGCGAAAGAAGATGAAACAAGTCTCGACTCTTGGTGATAAGCTTGTGCAAAATTGGTCAAAATGTCAACACAAGCGTATTGATACATTCTAGGTTTTTTCTTTCCTCCTTTTCTTTCTCCTTCTTCTTCTTCTTCCTTTTTTTACACTTGTCTCGCCACTTCAGATTAATAGGACTGGTCATAGACTTTCAAAAACGCTTTTGTTGACATTTTGACTCATTACCATTTTGCACCGGGTTATCGTAGAGAGTCGAGACTTGATTTATATTCCTTCATTGAACACCAACTTTCAAACCATATGCAAGTAGACCCCCCTTTCCATGTACAAATTTTGAGTTGCACCCCGTCTGGGATCCGCGGGGGACCCTGGGACAATTTATTTTATTTTGATACGCGTACTTTTAAAATGATGAAAGACACTTTTTTTTCATATCTGTATCAGTGTTGGGCAAAATCAACTGAAATCAATTGCAATTGATCAATCAATTGAAAGTATTTGCTGTGGAAATCAATTGCAATTGAATCAATTGTCAATTACTTTCAATTGCAATTTAATTACAGAATTCAATTGCAATTACTTTCCACTGCAATTACTTTCAATCGATTGATCAATTGCAATTGATTCTCCTTTATTAATGGCCAACTGCAATTAACAATTAACCATTACTTATTTCAATTGTTAATTGCAATTAACAATTAAATTTACAGATTAATTGTTAATTCAATTGAAATTTGCTCAACACTGATCTGTATCACCATTTCAGATTTTTCCGGGTTGCAACGGACTTTATGAACATGCTTAAAGGTTTTAATAAAAATGAGTAAAGTGCTGCCCCCAAGCGGAATGCATGAGACCTCCCCAATTTTGGTAACCGGTTTTTATTTTATCTTGACCCCAGCTTTCAGAAAATATATACATCACCCCTATTTTGTGGGTTTAGGTTCAAATACATTCCGGGTTAGATAATGAAAGACAGTAAATACTACAAGCGTACCTGTATCCCACGATATTTAAAGAAATACGCAATTGCAATATTAATTGCTTTTAATTCCAATTAAAACGCAATTCTTGTAGCTTTCTTAAGTCAACGGGAAGACAAATAACCAATACGTACTCACGCAACGACAAATATTATATGGCACCATTTTTTCTATGAACCAGTAATACATTCAAAACTTTTCAGTCCCAAATGAAACTGTATAATTACGGGTCCACTTCAAAACAAGTGGAGGGACAACTGCCCCCTCTTGCCCCCCTTCCCCCGAATCGCCGCCTCTGGGTATCACATCAAAATCGGTAAGAGGTATTGACAAGCGGTTTTCGGGAATCGATCCAGCATCCCAATAATAGGTTGCATCTCCTTCAACAACTCCTACTTAACAGGTACCCTCAAATCACCTTGGCAGTCAATCTGTTAAACCGGAAGTGGTACAAATCTGAAATTTCCTGCTTCAAATTAAAGACCACGAGTTAGAAAAAACGGTAACAGCGATCGGCAGACGGTTTTCGGAAATAGGTGGATATGAAAGGAACCAGCTTAACTCCTGCATTTCTACTAAAACTGGAAGTAGTATAATCCACTTCAGGTTTCAATATTTTTTTTCATAAACTTAAAAGGGTAAGAGCTATCGACAAACGGCTTTCGGGAATCAATTCTGCATTGCCAGAATAGGTTCCATCTCTTTCAACAATCTTACTTAAACGGGAAGTGGTAGAAGTCTACCATATCTAGTTTCAACAAACATATGCATAACTCATAAACGAATATATAACATAGCTAGCGAAAAAGAGTTTTCAGAAATCGATTTAAGGTCTTAAAGCTACAAACCACCTGTACTCCTGTATTTCCACTAAAATCGGAAGTGGTATAAATTCACTACTATTTCTGGTTTCAATATTGATTTTCCTAAACCTAAAACTGTAAGTGCTATCGACAAGCGGTGTTCGGGAATCGGTTCAGCATCCCAAGAATAAGTTCCATCTCTTTCACCAATCTATGTTAAACCAGAAGCTATGTTGAACCACTTCTGGTTTCAACAATATTGGTCATAACTCAAAAACGGTAAGAGCTATTGAGAAACGGTTTTCGGGAAACGATTCGTCGTTCCAATAATAGGTCCCCTAATATTTAAACCGTAAGTGGTAGAAATCAACTACTTCCGGTTTCTACTATTTCCAGTTTTGCTATTGAATTTGTATAGTTTGGAAGTTTACCGTAGTTTCATACTGTAGAACGATACTCGCTTCTTCTATCATATGATTCTTGTGTTATCAAATACTAGGTTTATTACCAGGTACTCAATAATATTTATATATTTTCCCATTATACGACCTACCAAATTGTAAGATTATAATTTGCTGTAATGTCATATTTCTATTCATGGATTCAATGAATATCATGGCTTAATGTGGAGTTAATACTTGATAGTGAATATTTGTTTATAATGGAAAATTTTCGGAAATGGGAAGTTTTAAGCGGAAAATTTTCCACTTCACATCACTAGTTACAGGGATGGTTTCAGCAGAGCAATTGTTAATATGTACATTTAATGGACGGAACAATGTAAAGGAGATTATTTCTTCTAGGGTAGAAAAGTTTTATTTGTAGCTGTACTTTATTTGAAGGAGCTCCAAGTGAACTTTGTGGTGAACAAACACCGTATGCGGTGGTTTTCTCGGGGTTCTTCCGTTCTATCCCACTTTCTTCATTCCAACATTTGATTCATTTCTCATCATAATCGTCTCTCTTAGCCTCGGAGCATAATCGTGGGACGTTATACTGAATGTTTCATTTCATTTTATTTGAAGGATAACATTTTAACCAGCGATTATCTGAAGCAGAGATCCTTGAGTTATCCGGGATCGATTCCGTGCCGGACATAAGTTTCGCGATAGGGAGGAAAGCTCAATTAAATATAAAACATAATTGTATTGATAATGATTTTCATATACAATTTTAGTCCTAAATTTGCACAGTTCAACTTTTTTATTATTATTAAATTAAACATTTCTCTTTGTCTTTCGTGACTGGTGGCTTGTTGGCTAGGTGGCGTCACTAGGTCTAATTGGGGTTGTCTAATTGTTCAAGCCTCCCAATTTCTTACAAGCCCACCTAAATTTCACTATGTTACATACTTTCAGAAAAGAGGATACTAAGAAAATCTACCGAAATTACAGTATTGACGAATTTGCACCCAAATGCAACAGAAGGTGCACACACACCTTAAAATTCAGCATCTTTACAGAGTAATTGATCGTTGATTATTAAGATTCTGTTACTATATGAATAGCCCCCTTAAAATATGAACTATTTCACAGGGCAAATTTTAAATCGATGACTTTTCAGGTTCGATTACTTTACAAGGTAATTAATATTTTCTTTCTTTCTTTCTTTCTTTTTTTTCTTTTTTTTTTTACTGTATTCTAATATTATTTCGTGCTAATAGGGATGCGCACGAGACAAGATCACAGGTTGTCTCGCCTCGAAAATATGTTGTGTAAAGTGATGCCTCGAAAAATGTATCTTTTTCTGTTGAAAGAACCCTGTCTCATCTCCAATCTTGTCGAGTTATTTTGAGAAACAATAGCTTTAATTTAATAAAGAATAAAACAAACATGACTATGTTTTAAAAATGTGCAAGACTGAAATAGTAACCACAATTATTCTGCCCCAAATGCTCGCAAATTGTGTTATGTTCTTGATTAAAGATAAACCTAAAATACCGAAACAATGGAATTTTGGAGTGTTAGGTACCTTGGCCTCAAAATGGTTTTTAGTCCCCTTTTAAAAAATCTTAGTTACGCCACTACTTGTTGGGTGCAAACAGTCATGATCGTACAGATCACACCCACACCCATGGGGCCTGAGCTTCCCTGAAATTATGAGTTTGAAAATGAATTTCGTATTGAAGAGCAATTGCCTTCATTCGTCCTTAAAGTTGCTTGTATCCGAAGTATGTTATATAAATATGGTGTTATATAAAGTCATAACTTCAATATCTTCTTTCTGCATCTCCTAAGTTCTTTTCACCAAAAGAGTGGAGGAAGAAAATAACACATTTCTTGCAAATTGCCTGAGGACAGGGGTGTATGCTGTGTTGGGCACTCGGTTTCCCCTCTCCGAAATCTCGACTTTTCTGTAAGTTTGGCCTAATTTTGGGGGTGGTTCTGCAAATTTTAATACAATCTGTCCTCATACTGAATTTAGGAATCCTCCAAAAAGCCTCGGACCGAAAATAAAGAAAGGATTTTTTGGTGCAAAAAAGTAATGAAATTGGTAGGTGGAAAGGTGAATAAAAGCACCATTTTTGGTTTAAATTTGGTGGAATGAAAACTTAATTAATAACACATAATAAAAATGAAAGGTTAACTACACGTTAAAAAAAGAAAGATTTAATTAAGATAAAATGACTAGCACCTGATGTTACAACACAAAGCCAGTTAGCTCTGTTTTTTACTTTAAAATAAATCAATCGAATTTATTGAGGCTTTTTCCTCGCCAATTATTTTCATTCTTTTTATTTGAGTTAGCATCCCGTTCCGCGTAACATGGGATACGAAACCACATGAGGTCCCGTCAGAAATCGAAGGCGCGTACGCTATTCGTATAGATACCAGAGATCTCTCCTGTTAACCGCCAATAACTTTTAAAGTAAATAATCTTATCAGATTTATCCTAGGGCCCAGTGGTTCCCATCGTTCCACTTGGCACTCCCCCTTCGTAATTCCTACATACTTTTTGCCGTCCTTCATCCCCGCTTGTTTGTCATACTTACTTTTTGCTTGGCCTTTTCTGGGAATTCAGATGCAGCATTTTATTTTCAAATCTTCAGTAATAATAACAATACTATGCTATTATCTAGAACAGGAGAAGTGAATGACTCATTATCAGCCATATCATATTTCTATAGGGAGGAATGTGCAATTTACATAAAATGCTTCTTTTATCACAAAAACTAGGGATAAGGAAGGATCTTCCGAAAAGTGTATCCTAAAAGAGTAAATGGTAGTTTTTTTTTTTCAAGGAACTGTATCTCCCAGATTTCTGAAGTTAGGAAGATAAAACTTGCAACACCAATTTACCATAAAAAGCAACTTCTTTCTATCTTTTTTTTTTTTTTTTTTTTTTTTTTTGAAAATTCCACACCTTAGAGTGAAATTACACGTACGTACTATTTTACACGTACTATATTGGGCACATTTAAGTCTGTCGTGTCCTGATTAATTTAGTTGCTTGAGGGTAAGTGTGAGAGCGTCATTTGAGTGTGGGTGTGAGCAAGGGCGAGGGTGAGGGCGTCGATTGAGAGTGAGGTCGTTAATGGAGGGAGATGGAGTCAATGGAGGGTGATGATGAGGGCATTAATGGAGGTTGAGTGTGAGGCAGGGTGAAGTTGAGGGCGTCAATGGAGGGTGAGTGGGAGGGAGGGAGAGGGGAGGGCGTCAATGGAGGGTGAGTGTGAGGGAGGATGAGGGGAGGCCGTCAATGGAGGGTGAGTGTGGGGGAGGGGGAAGGGCGTCAATTGAGGGTGAGGGTGATTGAGGGTTAGGAAAAGTGACCATCTCTGCCCAGGACTATTTCTTTAGTTGTATATAATTTAAGAAGTCACATAGTTCGGAGGCATTATACATCGATATAATGTATTTGCTATATTTTCTTTTAATTAATATTATGGGCAAAAGTGGTATTTCGTATGCTACTAGCTAAAAATTAGAAGAAAAATATTGAGATGTTCTCATGAATAAGGTTGTTATGGAAATGTTTATGTCGCTAGGAAGCAATGATTGTTTATTCGCAGTTAAGACACTCATCTCTATGCTATGGGAAAAGTTTTCATTACCACTTATTTGTCTATAAATACTTATCAATGTATAATTCAAGACGTCGAATATAAACTAGAAGCATTGAATTTGCTGTTGAAATAGAGTGCATTTAAGTGAACAAAGATAGTGTGTAATCCTTGTATAATATGTTGTTTGACCACTTGACTTACTTTATTCATCTACAGTGGAAGCAAACGATTTCCTATGCATTTAGAGGATCTCGCCTGAGATTTGATTTTACAATTGAAGGCCCAAAGCCAATTAAATACTCCTACGTATGAACGATTAAAAAATAAATTTATAGATCTTAGTCGTTCCAAATTACCTGCTTATTGCGTTCAATTTGATTTTTTTAAACACGACATGACGAGAATGAAGTTACTGATGAATATCATTTTAAAGACAATTAAGAGTAATAATAGAAAGAATGCAAAAAGCAACTGAGGAGCAGAAAATTAAATATTTACCTTTACGAATATAGAAAAACGTAATGCAGAAAAAAGTGTTAGAATCATTCGAAACTATGGGAACCTTACAAAACCATCTTCATGCTCTGTAGACACACAGGTTCTCACGAGAAAAAGATAATATGTGGAGGTCTAGCACTCTGTTTATTCCCTTTGTGGACATTTTTTAAACATCTTACCAATACGTATTAAAGATCTGCAACAATTCTCACTGGTTTCTGGTCGGTTTACGCTTCACTGACGCAGAGGAGGAGGAGGGTTGAGTTCTGGAATTCTGTTGTTTTCCATGTTGAATGACAGGTGCCTCGGGGGAATTACCAGTACGATTGGGTGTTTCTTGCAGAGCAGTAGGGGGTGCGGTCACATCTGGTATTTCACTTTCAACACGTTGCCTTCCTTCTTTTTCTAACATTTCTGAAAGTGTGTATTTTCTCCCGTCAATGTATAAATAGCGATAACTAATATAGGAAAGTTTACCTTGATTGCGAGCTTGTGACATAAAATATCGAAGACTTTTCCTCTCATCTCGCACTGCATACGAATAATCTTGTTCTACATAGATATTTGATCCACGCAATTTTTTCTTATTTTGTAGAACTGATTCCTTTTTTCTATCACTTAAGAACTTGCACACTATTGGACGACACCTGCCTGGAAGTTTTCTGCCTGCACCGTGACATCTGAATGTCCTCGTCTGATAAGTCCAGCTGGAAACGATCCCCTAATAAATTACGCACTTTATTTTCAGTGTTGTTCCAATTTTCACTTTCTTCCTCTTCAACGCCATAGAACACTAAATTCTACCTTCGACTACGATTCTCCAGATCATCCAGTTTACTCTGTAGTAATGAATTGTGCTGTTGAAGGTTATTTAGTTCACTTTTCACTAGTACGAGTTCATTTTCCAGTACACATACACGATTCACTAACGTCGTCATGGTTTCCCGTAATTGTCGCACTTCAGACACTAAGAGTTCATTAGAGCCCCGTAGAGAGGTAATCATTTCTTTGATTTCTGTTACATCATTCTTTTGAGAATTAGTTGGTCCCGGATTTTGTTCTACTCCAGAAATGATTAGCAATGTCGCGATTACCAGCACGCTTGAATTTGTGCAGTCGGACGTGTTTTTCTTTAGCTCCGTGGTGCATTCAAGCGTGGAATGGGTATCTCAATAACCCTCTGGAGATGCAGAATAGGTTTGTTCGCCAGTACAGCAATAAAAAGGACAAAAATAAAAGTGCTACATGCCGCCACAAATTCAAGCGTGCTGTATGCCTACGGTTTGGTAATCGCGACATTGCTAATCATTTCTGGAGTAGAACAAAATCCGGGACCAACTAATTCTCAAAAGAATGATGTAACAGAAATCAAAGAAATGATTACCTCTCTACGGGGCTCTAATGAACTCTTAGTGTCTGAAGTGCGACAATTACGGGAAACCATGACGACGTTAGTGAATCGTGTATGTGTACTGGAAAATGAACTCGTACTAGTGAAAAGTGAACTAAATAATCTTCAACAGCACAATTCATTACTACAGAGTAAACTGGATGATCTGGAGAATCGTAGTCGAAGGTAGAATTTAGTGTTCTATGGCGTTGAAGAGGAAGAAAGTGAAAATTGGAACAACACTGAAAATAAAGTGCGTAATTTATTAGGGGATCGTTTCCAGCTGGACTTATCAGACGAGGACATTCAGAGATGTCACGGTGCAGGCAGAAAACTTCCAGGCAGGTGTCGTCCAATAGTGTGCAAGTTCTTAAGTGATAGAAAAAAGGAATCAGTTCTACAAAATAAGAAAAAATTGCGTGGATCAAATATCTATGTAGAACAAGATTATTCGTATGAAGTGCGAGATGAGAGGAAAAGTCTTCGATATTTTATGTCACAAGCTCGCAATCAAGGTAAACTTTCCTATATTAGTTATCGCTATTTATACATTGACGGGAGAAAATACACACTTTCAGAAATGTTAGAAAAAGAAGGAAGGCAACGTGTTGAAAGTGAAATACCAGATGTGACCGCACCCCCTACTGCTCTGCAAGAAACACCCAATCGTACTGGTAATTCCCCCGAGGCACCTGTCATTCAACATGGAAAACAACAGAATTCCAGAACCCAACCCTCCTCCTCCTCTGCGTCAGTGAAGCGTAAACCGACCAGAAACCAGTGAGAATTGTGTTTTCAGGAACTGCAACATGTAAGTAGAACAAAACAATTGATCACCTGTAGCAACCAAAGTAGCATTCCTCCACCAAAAGAAATTTCAGGAAATACTGACTGTAATTCGAGATTCGGATTCTGTAAACATAACATGCATGAACCCTCCTCTCAGAAAGTTAAGTCTCTGAAGCAAATATGTATGTTTTCGGTGTTTTATGAAAATACTTTTGGTTTGCGTTCCAAAGCTCAAGAATTTTATACAAATGTACTCTCAAATAATTATGATGTTATTATAATCACTGAAAGTTTCTTAACCGAAAATCATTTCGATACAGAGTTCTTTGACAATAGATACAAAGTCTTCCGCCAGGATAGAAATCTCGAACTGTTTAATCAATGTAAGGGAGGGGGTGTAATAATAGCAACACACAATAATCATAATATATATCTTGTTAATTCGTATGACTTGTATTTTGAATGTGTTCTTGTCAAACTTGTAATTCACGGTTTTAAATTATTCATATGTGCAGTATACATTCCTCCTGAATCAAGTTTAGTAATATATGAACAATTCTATCAATTTATTGAGACTAATTGCCCAATAGGTAGCAACATTCTCTGCATAGGGGATTTCAATATTCCTGAAATAACAGGTTGTGCTTTCGATTTCTTATCATCAACAACAAATTGTAAAAAATTATATAACTTTATGTCCTTATATGATTTAGCGTCATTTAATAATATTCGTAACAGTAACGGCCGAACTTTAGATTTGGTATTATCAAATATTGATAAGGTTCTCGTTGAAAGAGACTGTCCTCTTGTTACTAAGGAAGACAGACACCATCCCGCAATAAGTGTCTCTATCCCATTAAACGTTACAAAGAAAGAAAACAGAGAAACTAAAGTATCTGGTTTCAACTTTAAGAAGGCTGATTTCAAAAAATTATACGTGGAACTGCACAAAATAAACTGGGGCTGTCTTTCGCAAATGAATGATATCAATAATGTGCTATCCAACTTTTACAACATGATTAATAATGTATTTAGTATGTGTATTCCCCGTAAGAAACATGTTAATGGAAATTATCCAAGCTGGTTCACTTATAGTATAATTAGAAAAATAAAATCCAAATCATATCATCATAAAAAATGGAAAAGTGGAATAACTGCAAGCCTATATCATCGTGAAAAATTTCATGAGTTACGTAAACAGATAAAGACCGACATATCAATTGCGTATAAAACATTCATTCTAGAATCTGAACTTTCTATTCACAATGATCCGGGCCAACTTTGGAGTTTTGTCAAAAGCAAAACCAAGCATATGTCATCAGCCTCCTTTACTTACAATGGGAAAGAACTAAATAAGGACAGTGAGATTGCTCAGGCCTTCGCGCATTACTTTCAATCTGTTTATAACAATGTATCAGCAAAATATGACGTAGACAGTTTTATATCTAACAAGACGGAATGCATTAGCCTATTGGACAACTTTCAACTTGGTGAAATTCAACTGCGAGAAATTGAAGTGGCTATAAAGACACTCAAACCAAAAGCGTCATGTGGACCGGATGGTATTCCTCCGTATGTTGTCAAAGGCTGTATTGATATATTCAAGCATCCGCTCCATACTATATTCAATATGTCCATAAGAACAGGCACTTTTCCAGACTTATGGAAAGAAAGTTTAGTGTGTCCAGTGCCAAAGTCTGGAAATAAAAGCGAAATACAAAACTTTAGACCTATAGCTATATTATCTCCTTTTGCCAAAATTCTTGAGAGTATTTTATATACACGAATTCTGAATCACGCTAAGCCAATTATATCTATACATCAACATGGTTTCTTACACAATAGGTCTACTGCAACAAACCTAGCAGTTGTAACAAATTTTATAGCAACGGAGTTAGACAAAGGCGGCCAGGTAGACGTTATTTATACCGATTTCAGTAAGGCATTCGATGTCGTGGATCATGATGTTCTAATGGCGAAATTAACAAGCCTAAATTTTTCAAAGTCGGCAATAGAATATATTGTATCGTATTTATGTAACCGGAAACAATCTATTCTATACAAGGGGCATGTCACCGAAAAGTTTGTTACTCTGTCTGGGGTTCCTCAAGGATCTCATCTGGGTCCTCTGCTATTTCTCCTACTTATTAATGAAATTCCACTTTTTATTGAAAACTCTGAGATTCTCCTATTCGCTGATGATCTCAAATATATTCTAGAATTAATTCAACTGAAGACTGCACACAACTACAACAAGACCTACAGCGAGTCCAAACATGGTGCGATGACAACAAATTAGTAATAAATGTATCCAAGTGTAAATCTCTGTCTTTTACGAGAAAAAGAAATCCTATCACTTTTGACTATACACTGAAAAAAACTAAATTGTCTAAACCAAGTACTGTCAAAGATTTAGGCGTTATTTTTGATCCTGAACTAAATTTTAATCAACACATAGATATGATAACAAACAGCGCATATAGAAACTTAGGTTTAATTTACAGAATAGGGCAAGATTTCTCCAGTGAGACAACGTTTAAAACACTTTATTTTACATATGTTAGATCAAAATTAGAATATTGTTCTACAATATGGACCCCCAATAATAAAAAATACTCTCAAGAAATAGAAAACATCCAAACAAAATTCTTGAAAATGCTTACATACAAAAACACTAATTATTATCCCAAATATATTTCCTACAATGATCTAGTAAACAACTTTAATTTTGAAACTCTAGAAAAAAGAAGATGGATGTTGGACTTGTTATTCTTATACAAGTTATTAAACAATAAGATTGACTGTATGGAGTTTGTCTCGAAAATATCATTACGGATTCCCACTTGCAAAACCAGAGTAGAAAATACAGGGACATTTTATTGTGCAAAAGCCAGGAGCAATATATTATATAAATCCCCTATGTGGAGGCTGTGTAAATTATACAATGATATTGTAAATAAGCTTGATAAAGTGGATGTATTTAGTCTTTCACAAAACAGGTTCAGATCATATGTGAAACAAGAAATTTTCTGTAGTAATAGTTAAGAAATTTATATATGTAACGTTTGCTGTATGTACACAACACTGTAATTGGGTATTAAGCCTGTTGTGTTGTATATTAAATAAATAAAATTAAAAAAAATCATCCTGATGTTATTATCTCCTTTTTACCTATATATTGTCAACTATCAAACCATACGCCAGGGCGCAAAATTTCGAAGTCAGACACACTCGCCAATCTAGAAACGAGGGAGGCCAGTATCTCCCACGTACAAATTATGAGAGGACCTCCCCCTGGGGCCTTTGCTTTAACAAAGTAAGAGATTACATCAGGGAATAAAATTTTAAAACCAGACAGATTCATTATAATCAATTTCGAATTGGAGAGTTCATATAAATGTTAAAAGATATTACATTACTTAATCCTTATCCGGGCAACCGGGGCCTCCCAGGCCCAGTAGCTTCATTTTTCTAAAATTTCTCAATAACCATACATATTTCGAAGACATAAAATACTGAATTCTTCTATCTTTCGTCGAAGTTAAAATCATGAACATATCGAGTTGGTAAAGTTTTTGTTTTAATTTGAAAATCTTTTCCTCACGTAACCGGGCAAGCGGGGCCTAGGAGGACCCGTAAAACTTTAGTGAAATTCCTGTCAAATATTAGATCAAATTGTCACATAATTGCATATTGAACACGTGACTATTGTAACCTTTAGTCGCAACAGTATGCGGCAACAGACATTGAATTTTGAGTGTTCTGCAATTAAAATATATACTGGGCACACAGGGCCCGGTTGCCCGTTTACGTTACAAAATTTCTCGACCGGATTTGCTATTCTGCTTGGTCGGCTTACAAAAGCGTGACACGAAGTTTCGCTACTTGACAAAAATATAAACCGGTACATTCTAGACTAGTCTGAACAGTAAGCGACAATAGGCATTGATTTTGTGTATTCTGCACTTAAAATATATACTGGGCCTCACAGGCCCCGGTTGCCCGTTTACGTTACAAAAATGTCTTGCCCGGATAAGGGTTAAGATTACTCATTTGTGTAAGGCTCTCTCTCTCTCTGTACTGAATTACCAGTTGTGGATTAGAGTTTTGGGATCAAAGTCTTTAAGTGAATGGTCATTTACGAAAATTGTCAGCAAATCATCCACTACGTCAGTCTTCAGTGAAGTCAGTAGGCGTTCTTAACTCTGTTGAGACTACTGAAACCTTTCTCACATGAATCAGTACTCATAGGTAATACTACACAAAATGTGACAATTGGAAGCAAATTTGGGAATCTCGTAATGAAGTTTTTACTGTAAATCTTCTTCAGTTTCTGATTCAGTGTTAATGAGGGTGGGATAGGAGAGGCGAATTATAACCTTGTAAACACTTCTTTCTTTGTATGTTGTGAAGACATCACTTCCGTGATTTCCCTCACTCAGTGACAATTATTTTCGTGCGAAACAGAAACTGCCCAGTCCTGCGAGTTTAGGCAGAAACCATTCCTACTGAACACTGGTCGCCAGTTCTAGATTTCTGGTCGCCGGTGTCAATCTGGCGAACGAAAATTTTGCACATTGCCAAACACTATGTATCCAAAGTCCTAGTTGGCTAACTTATGAAAATTTTAAAAACTTCCGACAAGCAAAATTTATACAATTGCTTTTTTCCGCACCCCCGCTTAATAGTGCTCCTCAGAATGAAACACCGACATAAAAACAATATGCGTCAAAGTTCCTTGCAACCTCTACCAAATCTAACCGAGCTACGACTAAAGCATATCGGATATTGGCAGGTGTGAAAATCAAATGCCAGAGCTTTCCTTGCTAGTAGCACAATGCGATAGAGATGCGAAGTTTAGAAGAAATATATTTGCGGGAGTGATAATGACCAGTAAAGAAAAGTAAATTAGGCAAAATCAACAATGAGAATGGAAGGAATAATAAAAATAAACGATTCGAAGGGAAAAATAATCAATAAAATTCAAAAAAAGTAAAAGGTGTTGATGAGCGTCTCAGTCTCAATAAAGATCACGGATCTATTTCCTGTTTGAAAATAATAAACAAGAAAACGAGTAACCGAGCCACAGAATAAACCACCCATTCTACGGGCCACTAGAAAAAAAAGGTTAAATAATCTATTAAACGGAATGTGGAAGCCCAAACCACTAATGCATTATGATCAGTTAATAAAAGAAATAAGCTCGAAATTCGCAGTTCGTTCCTCAAATGTAACGTTATATGATGGAAGCGATTGCGTAAATTTATGTACTGATAAGATTAATATAATTGTTAATTTAGCAGTGCGTAAAAACGTTTTATTAATACTTATAGATACATGTTCTTATCTGTCTTTATGGCCGAAGAACGATTAACCACCCAATGCTATATTGAAACAATTTTCCAATAATATTGAAGAAATTGAAAATACAATAGTCATGATTAAGCTTTAATCATATTTCGAATTAGAAAATACTTATTTTTTGAACGGAATTTTATTTTTATGTTGTTTTCAAAACGAAAAATAGTACAATATTAATTATTTGAGAATTATATGGCACGCTACAATAAATATCTGTACTACACACACATGCAAAATTCATTGTCGTCTAAAAATAAAATATTATTTTAGCACAAAGAGTAAAGTAATTATACGGAATTAAAGCACGACATGAATGTACGTAAATACTTAAAATTAGCTGATCTGGAACGGATCTAAAATAGTCTTCATAAATAATCTTCATCCGGCAATTTACTACTTTCCTTGTTTATAGAATATTGCAGGATCAATGAACAAATCTTTATATTTCTCAAAGTAAAACACTAATTAATTGCAATTAAGTTTATTCGTCTGTGTGAATGTCTATTGGAAAATAACAAAATGCAAATGTGTGTAAAAAATAGTTTCAATCAAAATTTATGAACACAATTCATATTCAGAAGAGTTCAAAATAGTATTTACTATCATCTGAATTAAGTTTAGTATATTCACATTTGATGAAAGTGTTAGAAGTCTAAAATCATATATAGGTAATAATAATAATAATAATAATAATAATAATAATAATAATAATAATAATAATATATATATATATATATATATATATATATATATATATATATATATATATATATATCCGTATCAAATTGAGTAAACATATTAATACAATCAGAAAGAAATGATTTACGTCTTCGTTTTGCTTTTTACCTCCTCCTGCATATTACATGAATTTTCAGAAGGCAATACAAAGTATATAAGAACATTTCTTTTAGAACCTGGAAGACAATGGAGAATGGAAATAAAGTATTATTTATACGCTTAAAGTCAATTCCTATTAGAAATTGCTTTCGTCGAAACTTGTTTCAATATCCATTTTCTTAATACAATAAATCATTCATTTAGTTGTGTTATTGTTATATGTTAAGCATTAAGTATTGTATTACAAATGTTTTCTTAACATATGCATATGCAATTTAGTAACAAAACAATTGAATTAATTGCTTCTTTAGGGATATATACTGAAGCTGTAGAATTAGTATTGTTTTGGTTCAAATAAGTGAGAAATGGTTTCTATGATTATCTCTCAGAAAACTAGAAAGATTGTTCCTGCTATCATTAATAAAAGCCTATTTACTTAACTGCATTGTTTTGTTATTTTTCGGGTTATTTATTTTTGGCAATTAAATGATTTATTCAGATATTTTGTAATTAAATGATCAGTTGCGTATAATGTAATATACCTTAATCCAAGAGATCAAACTGAAATATACACTGTATCTACAGTTCTATTACACAAACTACAAAACGATTTTCTACCGATCTCCCTATATTTTTACTTGAACACGCAGCCAAAATCTAATTTGCGTGGAGAAAAGGAGAGACACAACACAGAACCGTATATTCCAGAAACTAACCGAATAGCAGTAAAAGCCGCAATAAAGAAATTAAAGGAACAAAAATCTCCGGATGCAGGCGAAATACCGGCTGAGTTAATTTTAGATGGAGAAAAAAAATTGTGGAACGAAATACACAAACTCATTCTCCTTATGAGGAAAAAATTGCCACAAGAGTGGAAAGAATCAATCAATGTTCCAATTCATAAGAAAGGCGACAAAACTGAATGTAATAATTACCGAGACATTTCTCTTAAATAACATATTATAAAATCCTTTCAAATATTCTATTAGCAAGACTGACCCCATGCGCAGATGAAATTATTGGAGCTTATCAGTGCGGATCTAGACGAAATCGATCAATTATCAACCATATATATACCATTCGACAAATAGTCGAAAAGAAGTGGAAATACAGTAGCCCGGTACATCAACTATTTATTGATTTTTAGTAAGCCTACGACTAGGTTAGAAGAGAAACATTATCAACATTCTTACAGAATTTGGAATACTGAGAACGCTAATTAGATTAATCCTGGTATGTTTATGTGAATTCTAAAATTAAGTCCGAGTAGGAAAATTTTTGTCCACGAGCTTTCACTTCGAAAATAGCCTGCAACAAAGAGATGCGTTGTCGCCATTATTATTCAGCTTTGTTCTTGAATATACTATAAGGAAAATCAAAGATAGCATCCAGGGCCTAGACTTGAACGGTATTCACCAGGTTATGGCATATGTTGATGATGTAAATTTAATAGTTGATGATAGGAGAACAATAGAAACAAATACAGAGATCTTATTAAACGCTTGCAGGGAAATGGACTAAATGCAGAGAAAAGTAAATGCATGGAAGTGCGTTGACCGTAATACGGCAAATTATAGAGGCGTTAAAATATTAAATAATACTTTCGATGAAGTGGATACTTTGAAATATCTAGGATCAATATTAACAGACGAAAATCATATTCGCGAAGAAATTAAATGTCGACTAAAACCATATATTCGTTTGAAAATCTCTTCGGTTGAAAATCTCTTGTCGTCGCGAATTCTGTTAACTAATTTGAAGTTTAAAATATAAAAAGCTATAATCATGCCTGTTGTTCTGTATGGTTGCGAAAAATGGTCGCTTAAAGAACATAGACTGAAAGTATTTGAGAACAAGATCCTGAGACGAATATTCGGACCCAAGAGGAACGGGAGTAAGAAAAGTCGGAAACTTCATAACGAGGAACTACATAATTTATACGGTTTGCCCAACATTGTTAGAGTCATCAATTCTAAGAAGCTTAAGTAGGCAGGTCATGTAGCTAGAACGGAAGAAAGTAGTGACACTTTCAAAGTCTTAACTGGAAGACCAATCGGAAAATAACCATTAGGAAGACCTAGGCCCAGATGAAAGGACATTATTAAGATGGGTCTCGCAGAGAGAGAAATACAAAGTAGAAACTGAATCCAACTGATTAAGAATAGAAGTCAGTGCAGAGCTTTTGTGAACGCGGCATTGAACCTCCAGGTTCCATAGGCCATAGAGTTGGTTAGTTAGTTACCAAACCATTTATTTAGGGTTAGCACGTTAGTTAAGAAATATGATACGTAAAATAATTTATTTTTATTTGTAAGTGACACTGTATATATTATTCATAGAAATGTATTTCTTACTAACGAATTACAAATTACCAGAAGAGACGCTTAAACCATAAATGTTTTTCCTGTGTGACATAATTTAATTGATTTATGGATTTGTTCTCTGAATAGGCAGTAATTTAAGCAATTGTATTCATTTTTGTATTAAGGAATTGCTTGTTAAAAGAACAAAGATAAATTGTTAGAAGTATTTAAAATGGTTATACAAATTTTATATTTCCAATCAATATTCTGATCTGGAGAATATATATTATCGTTAATTTACATGTTAGGTATTAGTGTGAACTTACGAGTACGATACAAGAAATGAATTCGCACTATGATAAAATCATGCTAACATGGATAAATGAACCGTTAAACGTTAATAATATAGCAAACAAATTGACATATGAAATACGGCGATTCTGCATATAGATTTCACTATTTAGAAAGGCAAAGAACCATTCGATTAAACAACTTCGTTAAGAAGAAAGTTCTATAAAGGCGCATTGAATGATGGAGTTAATACACATTCATTTAACAAGGACCAGTAACGGCAGCCTAATTACCAATTTTCAACATTGATTGTTCGCTGTTGTCGTTACATCGGTGGGTATTAATTTTTTGCACTGGTGTAACAAAAATGGTGTGTTAACAAACGTTTTATATTGCAAACAAGTTGAATTGCGATCAAATCTCCACTGCTCTCTCAATACATGTTGAAGCACTTATGTAAGCCATTAAATTTCTAATATCCATAACTAAAACTCCTCATTTGTTAAGAATATTGGTTTAGCAAAGTAAATATGGTGTGAATCAGATAGACAAAACTGTCCTATACTGCATAAATTGCATTATAATGATATCACAAACTACTGCAGCTAGTATTACTATATGATATTTATTACTAGTATTATGGTAGTTCTTTATTTCCTGTTTGAGCAAGCCTTCAGTCGGTATATTTGACATCTCTACTAAATTGCAAACTACGTTTTATGTTTTCTGTAATGTATCATGATATTATTTTGTATTCTAAAAATTGTAAAAAAAATTTACGTTAGTTTAAGTACTACAATCTTATTTCCAAGTTTTTGTACTTTTTTCAGTGTATCTTCTTAGCTGAGAATACTCGAGTACTCGGAACCATGTATTAATCGTCTATACTACATTTCAGTTTATCTTCCATAAGTCACGTCCGTTTAATAACCAAGAGGATGCATTTTGTAGATATAGTTTTAGCAACTGTAAAGAAAAGAATATTGGTGTTCTGCTAAAAAGGCTGCATAATACCAGTCAGACGTAGACTAGTCGATTTAATCACGACCATTCGAACAGTTTACTTGAAAAAACATATATCATAGTAGTAGAGGCACCAGACATGTGCCACTATTTAAGACACGTCTGATCACATTACAAAAAATCGTATTTTCAAGAACATATCTGGGGTAGTATACAATCAGTGCTTTCCATTAATACATTTCATTTTATTGTATAGTTTTCTGTGTTGCTAGGTTTTAAATGATGAGCTTCTTATAATCATACATATCGTTTTCACAGTTAAGTGTACTATTCGTAAACTGGATTACATTTTAAAATTATATTTCGATAAAAGGGGAAATTCTGTGTAGATCCGAGAGACCACACGTGATATGAATGGACAAAATATATTAGCAAAATAACCGCCAAAGAATGCTGTTTTGTTTTCGCACTGAAAATTATATCTAGGATAATCGCCAGTGTTCTACTGATCACAGCATAATGTCAATAGATTCTCTTTAAAGTTAAGCAATACTGGCATATAAACATTCATGACATTATTGAGAAACCTATAAATCCATCATTAAATATTTTACCCTATTTGGTGAAGCCTGTACTACAAGAAAATTCAGTGCCACATTTGTCTCAAGAACCGTTACGTCATTGAATTTCTATTAGTCATATAATCAGAAACGTAAATGAACTTCCAGTATTTCAGAAAAATATGCTATGCGTTTGAGTAGTTGATGGCATGGTACTTTACGAGCTCCTACTATCCGGGAGAATGATAAACTAAAATTTCACTGTCTACAATTAGCGAAGTGCAATTAGTAATGAAAATATCTGTCTGGATCTTATTAATGGAAAGGGTGTCTATATATATATATATATATATATATATATATATATATATATATATATATATATAGATAGATAGATAGATAGATAGATAGATAGATAACAATCTGGCAATATTTTCATTACCTCAGCACAGAATGTAAATAGCATTCTAAAGAAATTACAATAAGCGAAATATAAGCCAAATATTGCTAAAGTTACGAATGAGTTTTCACAAGCTTGAACAAGTTGATTTTCTTAGACATAAAATTTTAAGTTCCTGTATTCTTCCATCACTGCTTTAATTCTTATCCAATATTATATCGCATTGAGGTATAAAATATTACACATTCTCTTTTTCTAACAAAATAAAAAATAAGACGTTATTTTCTGGTTTGATTGTAGGCTTACCTCAATTTTTCATAATAAATTAAAACAAAAATGACAATGAAATGAAATGAAATCTTTAAGTTTTACGTCCCACGGTTATGCCGGTTAGGCTAAAGGAGACGGTGATTATGAGAAATGGTGGAATGAAATGGTGGAATGAAGAAAGTGGGAGGAAACGGGAGAACCCCGAGAAAACCCACGCACACGGTGTTTGTCCACCACAAAGTTCACTTGGCGGGGGCTGGGATCGACCCCGGGACCCCAAGCACCAGAGGTGAACGCTCTACCGCTGAGCCACCGCGGCCCGCTAAATTAAAACAAGTAAGATCTACAATTTAATCTAGAATGTGCCTCATCGATTCTAGAAGAAGGATGCAGATAAACATAATATTGCGACATGAAGGAAAAAGTCCATATCACACGTGTAAAACTAAACAATATTTTTATAGCGTCATTTCAACTCATTAATATTTTACAAACTTTAGAAAGAATTGACAATATTCAGGTCTCACATTTGATGGTAGCAGTGAAAGCAGATATTTCCAGAGAGCTCATCTAAATATAATTATAGATATATAGTTCTCGGCATGGAAGCTTTCTGTACATTTTAATGGGAAAATCTTATCGTCAACACTATAATACATTTACAATTAAGTAGTGAGTGTCTGCGTGGATTATTTGAGTGTATTATTATTATTATTATTATTATTATTATTATTATTATTATTATTATTATTATTGGTTGCAGGCATCTCAATATTAATACTTTTGTAATGTTATTCCACAAACTGAAACAAAAAGAAATGAATCATGTACGAGATGGAGCAAACGCGTTTGGATTTAAGCTTTTGAAAGTAAGTAGAAAGCATCAAAAACATACTGTACTTGTCTTAAAATATTTCATCATGATAGCTTTAAACGTATTGATATGTAATTTATGTAATGATTTCTTCTTAAATAAACCCTACAGATTGAGTAAATTGTATTTATTAAACAATAAATCGTGCTATTTATAACAATTGTTCGTATAACTGTATCGCTTGGTCTTTAAACAGATATAGGATTATTCATATAAAACTACATATATCTTGTCAAAGATTATTCAAACTGTTGTCATGTTCTTGAAATTTATTGTAGCATGTGTCGCGGTTACTCAGTGGTAGGACGTTCAGCTCTTGGTCATGGAGACCTTGATTCGATTCCAGCTTGCGCTCCGTGAACACTTGGTTGGCAAACATCATGTGCGTGAATATTCTTGCGGTTCTCCCCTTTCCTCCCACTTTTTTCATTCCAAAATTTAATTCATTTCTCATCCTCATCATCTCCTTTAGCCTAGCCGACATAAACATCGAACGTAAAACATAAAGGTTTAACTTCATTCTGATTTTATAGTCGTATGATATCCTGACACTACTGCAACACAATATTCAAAAAATATATGATATTTCAACCACTATAAAACGCAATAAACTATTGAACAATATGAAAATCGTAAATGTATTATGAATATTTTTTTATCCTGAGTCCTTAGTTTTATCCCCGGCCAAATAAGGTTATGGTGGACAACACTGTTTCCGTGGTTTTGCCGGGACGCTCCGATCTCCTCAAGTATTATTGTTCCATCAATTCTTCCCTTATTATTCAAATGTCGTAACCATTCTTTTCTCTTTATTAAATTGCTCTAATCGTAAGACGTTAAAATGAAAGATTTATTTTCTCCAAATACCTCGTTGACACCTTATTTTTACTGATATATAGGATATCTGTTTCTTTTTATCAAGATTCAATGTGTAACGTAACCCTTATCCGGTCAAGATATTTTTGTAACATAGATGGTTAACCGAGACCTGTCAGTATACTTTTAAAGTGCAGGACACGGAAAATTCAATACCTATTGTCACGTACGGTTCGGACTAATCTAGAATATATTTTTTGATAACTCATGGTATACTTATTTCTAATTTTATTATTTACAATGCAAAATATGTATGTAGAGGTAAAGTTATATATCTACAATAATATTTTTTCTTCCTTTCGACATCTTGCACATTTTACTTGTTTTTTAAATCAACTTTCAAGTGTTCCTATTCACACGAATATCTTGTTTCCAGATAGAGGGATTCCTTAGTCTCTTTTACTTTTTCTACAAATTACGGTTGTCTTGGTGTTTTCTTTGCACACAGGTTTATTGCAAACATCGCAAATCTGCTTTTGTTTGCGACTTTTAGACCGAGTACAAATGTGGCATCTATTCCTCTTCTTAGTATACGCATTTGATGATAGTGATAGTTCTATTTTAGTCGAGACTTGCTTTATACTTGTGAGAACTGTATTTTGCAGACCCTTAGAAGATATTCTCTGGATATGATCTAGCACAAGGCTTTCTGCGACATCAACTGGGAAGAGTCTTTTTATATTATGAGAACCAATCTTTCACTCGGGGTGCGTACTTGTCCACACAGCATAAGCCGCCACGGAACTGACGTCTGAAAAATTCATAAGAAATGCAAAAGGCCATCGATTAGTTCGCCTTTTTGACATATATACATGCATATCCAGCCATAAAAGTAATTCCCCCCCCCTAAGCGCTCTAATTCCATTACTTGAGGTCCAAGTGTTTTTCACTTCTGCGAACGCCTAGACAGATGCAACCCAAATTACACGTAACTTTCCAAACGCACTGACAGCAGTTGGTAGCACAGAGTGAAGTCTTTATGCAAGTAAAATTTGAGTAGATGACGCACGAAACATTTCTCCATTCTGAGATCAATATCTCTGGTAAACAGCGTGTTGTCCAATGAACATCATATGTTAATCTCAATATTGGTGTGTATGTAATGTATTTTTTCATTATATACTGTATAATCAAAGAAATAAAAACACTGATCGCACATGAATCAGAAATAGCTTGAAAGTAGCTGAAAATATCAAATCTAGAACAACTGCTGGAAATAACTTTGTAAATGATTGCCTCCATTGAGAGACCTTCCCCAATTCTCCTCATTCCAACATTTTTTACTTTCTATTGAAGAGAGGATCTTGCTTATCACACTAAGTATGCATTGAAATAGAAATTGTAAAAAAAAAAAAACTTGAAAAAGCTTCAGCCTGGTCAGGGCTCGAACCTGGGTCCACCAAATACAAGTTCAATGCGCTAGCCACTCGCCAACCGCGCCATTTAAACTTGCACCCAAACTAATACCCAGTTAAAATCGTTTCACGGAAAAATATAAACAAGATACTCAAATATCACAAAAACAAACAAATATAAACAAAATGTTAATAAAAATATAAATAAGGAAATATACGCAACTTGTATGCGTGTTTTAATGACTCAGTCGAAATTTCCTTGTTTAACTGAAAAGCAAGTTATATAGACGTTCCAAAAGGAGGAAAATTTCACGAAACGTTCTTCAAGTTGAGGCTACGCCATCGGTGTAGCCATAACTTGTGAGGACAGGGGGCACCTGCCCCCCAGAGATGCTGCTAACTGTTTGAGGGGACCCATTTTGAGACAAAATTTTCTTACTCCATATACGATAGGAACATAAAATTAGAAATGAAGCATCAAATAGGGTCGCTGCATTACATAAACAAAAGTTCACACAAGAGATAAATAGAACATAAATGAGTCTTGGTACCATTTCAGTAAAAGATGTCTACTATTTGTGTCTGTCCAAATAATATTTATTCGTATGGCTTTGAGATTTACCAATATTATCCCCTTATTAATTCTGTCATGTATGGAATTGGACGAGGGAGTAACTATCGGAACCGCAGGCCTTGCCGTGCTGGAGGGCTCACAGGCCCCAGGAGGCCCATAAAAGTTAAGAGAAAGCTGGAAAGAGGGGACCAAAGAATCAGAACTATTTCTAGGGGGACCAAATAAGGTTAATGCTTGCCACTCCTCAGAAAATATCTAAGTTACCGCTCTGGAATCGGTTGCAGGAATTGTCCCGATTTACATTACGTTTCGTCTTTTACAAAATTTATAATTTTCAAAGAAGAAAAGACGACAGAAATTATCTTCACATTCTTTAAATTCCATCAACACGTGTAGAAACAGAAAGTTCTATGTTTATGTTCTATAACTATTAGTTCATTTTCTTATGTTCATATCAGGAATTTGTGGAAAATTGAGGGCACATGATCATGAGGCGCAAACCAACTAGGGGTTCGAATTCCTCTGAAGAGCAAGGTCGGAATTTTAACTGTTCTCAGTTGTTTTTGTTCGTGTTCCTGTAATATTTGGAATACGTCGAAAGGACATGAAGTGCAAGTGGAACCAATACTCCGGTTGGGGCAATTTGTTTAAAAGAAATTGTGAAAGCAGGAAACTCCCATTGCAGTTATCTGGGTTTCAAATCTCGTCGTAAAAATTATTATTTTTTCTGAATCAGAAGATAATGTTTATGTAATTGGTGTTGTAATTAAGTCATTTCCTTATTATTATTATTATTATTATTATTATTATTATTATTATTATTATTATTATTATTATTATTATTATTATTATTATTATTATTATTACCAGAGAAGGAAAGGAAAGGTAACATAGTCGAAGGTTTCCATTGAATCAGAAAAGATACAGAGTATGAGAGATGTTTCTTAGGTTTACAATGAACGCAATAATATCATTACGTTTAAATTTACAGATAGAATTATCATTTTATGACGACAAGTAATGGAATATAGATTTGTTAGCTGATAACAGTAATGCATATTTTCGCCCTTCTTCTAGGTAGAAAGGTGATGTGACATCTTACATAGGATCATTCCCGTGACTAGCGCTGTAAGTTCGACCACAAATTGCAATTTGTGGACATCTACGAACTATTCCTTGGAACTCATTTTTTACCCATACTACAGCAGTAAAGACGTGGATTTCACACCGTCAACAGACACATGAAATTTTCTGTCAGTAAGGTATGAACGTAGTAAATGTAGAAGAGGATCTGGAAAACCTTGGGTGTATAGCTTATATAATAGTCCTGCTAAATATACTTTATCAAAGGCTTTTGACACATCAAAGTATACTCCAAGGGTGTGTTGTTTCGTGTTGAAAGCCGTTGTTAAATGATCCACTACTCGTACGAGCTGCATTCTATGCTATGTTGAGCACGAAACCCAAACTGATGGGAAGGTAGAAGGTCTATTATTTAAGTGATGTTTCAGCCTCCAGAGAAATACACGTTCGAAGAGTTTGCTCAAGTGCGATAGAAGACTTATCGGCCTGTAGTTTTCGGGAGCAGTGGACTCTTGCCAGGTTTGGGGATTGTGATGACACGAGCTTCCTTCCAGGTCTTGGGAAAGTAGCATAACTGAAAGATGGCATTAAATAAGTAAGTTAATGGCCAGTAGCTTTCTAGTTGGATGTTTGAGAATCTCGGATAGAATCCCATCAGGCCTAGATGCTGTCTTTGCCTGCAGACACTTTATATGTCGTTCTATTTCCCGAGGTGTTACCAAGGTGATGCCATGTGTAGGGTTTTGTGTACTTATGCTATATAATGTGGTTCGGATGTGCTGTTTCAGATAGGGATCGAGGCGTTCTCTATTGGGCTGGAACTGTTTTTCAGAAAGTCAGCAAAAATGTCCTCTTGCGACTGAGGATCTTGAGTCAGTCCTTGAGGTCCTTGTAGGACTCTAGCTTTGGAAGCATTTATGGCACGTTGGAATGATTTGGAGTACGTCCAAATTTTACGGTCATTTAGTGTGACATTTAGAAAAGTATCTTCACAATATTGTTGATTCTGTTGTGTAGTGAGCATCTTGAGCTTCATACAAAGTTTGTTCCACAAAGTCTTATATGCGGGATGTAGTGTGCGCTGCCATCGAGTCTAGCCCAACGTTACAGATGAAGATAAAGTTGTAAATGAAAACTGTCGCATTGTCTGGTTTGCGTTGGAGAGATTATGGTAGTGGTGCTCGCTACCTCTTCTGTACGAAGTGCTAGCGTGATGCCAAAGACCGCTTGATCGATGTCCGCAATGGCGGCAGGCATCATTCGTAGATCGATCATGGTGTTTAGTTCTTGTTTAAATACGTCCCAGTCAGTTTCTATTTGCTTGAAGATGGGGGCAGAATGGGCGATGCTGCAGTGGGAGACGTGAAAAATGACTGGATCGTGATCAGAATCTAAATCTGAAATGACATAAGGATGGACTGTAAAGGATACGTCTTTGCGAAGAGCTACGTCAAGCACATCGGGTTGTCCGCCGCATTTTGGATGATGAGTTGTGTCTGGTGGAGCACATATGATGAACTTGGACGTGAGTAGATATTGATGTAAAGCATCTCCAGCAGTGTTTAGAGTAATGGAGTTCCATTCTCCATGTTTAGCATTAAGATCTCCAGCTAAGATGACTTTGGACCCTAAGTTTGTAATGACATCGAAGTCTGTGGGCTTTAGTTGTGTAGCCGGGGACCTGTACCCGTTGACCAATATTAATGGAACGTCTGACGTTATTAGCTCAACACCAAGTGCCTCCAAAGTTAGTAAGGGTGGTATTGTAATTGACCTGATGGGGAATGCCTTTTTGATTATCAGTAGTAATCCTCCCTTCTGTCTGCCCACTCTATCCTGTCGAAACACAATGTAATCCGCCAAGTAGTGATCCGAGCAGAAAAGTGTGTTTCTTGAATAAACATGATATCAACTCTATGGTGTGTGAGAAATCTAAGAAGAATTTGTTTCTGCCCCTCGAGACCATCTGCATTCCACGTAGCAAGGACAAGTGTGTGATGCAATACGCTGTATTTAGAAACAGCCATCGTGACCATTTCCGCTCTTGTTTCTATTACTGCTGCAGTCTTGGAAGCTGAGTCTGCTGCTTCGCGGAAACGGGTAATACCACGTTTAATATATGTTATTATTTTGCGTAATTCTAAACCCTTGAGACATGAAAGAACGAACATTATGTCTAAGTCTTCTTTCGGGCCCTCCTGTTGTTCGACAGAAGCTGATTGGATGTGGGGAGAAGTGGGAGCTTCAGCGTCTTCATTGTCCGAAGCCATAGGTTGGAGATTAACAACAGTGGGGATAGAAATCGTCTCTTCTGATGGTTTGTTGAAAGTTTTCTTAGTCTTATTTGAAAGTTTCCTCGGCTGTTGGACCGGCAATTTAAGAGCCTCAGAATAGGATTTAAAGACTGGACAGCCACGGTAATTTGCCGGGTGATCTCCCTGACAGTTGTGGGGCGCAAGTGGCGGGTGTGGAGGAGTCTGCTTTACTGCAGGATTGGGTGAAAGGAAATTGGGCACATTTGAGACAGCGCGGGTGAGCTTGGCAGGTGTCTTGTGAATCCCAATCCGGAATGATGAAACTTGTCTATATGTCACATATTATTTTTTGTGACAGATATTAGGCAATTAACCGAAGGAAAGACGAATTAAAAACAAAGCCATATAATTTGTTTAATAAGACATCATGATTTATTTTATCAAATGCTTTGGTGAAGTCAAAATATACGCTATCTATAAATTTTTGGAGAACGAAAGCTTCATATATATATATATATATATATATATATATATATATATATATATATATATATATATATATATATATATATATATATATATATATATATATTGAGTAAAATTTATAAGGTTGGTAATTGTCGACCTATCTGATATAAGACCATCTTGCATATATTATGAGTTCAAATATTTTTGCTGGCTTACAAATAATGGAAACAGGTCTATAATTTTCAATCACCGTATAATTTCCTTTTTTTAAATATAGGTGTAATTCTGGATATCTTCCATATATTCAGAAATGACTTTTTCTTAATAATCAAATTGTATATGTAACATAAGGGTTATCTAAGAATATCCACACATGCATTAAGCATACAAGGAGGAATACCATCAATACTGCAGAATTTCCTTGGTTCAAGTTCTTTATTGCTGCTTGGTATTCATCGACTTTAATTAATTAATTTTAAAGTAAGTACCTTATTTGTATGCATATTATTATAATTGTCATCATAGTTATAACTAGCTTTAACATTTAAAAACAGAGACTTAAAATAATTGGCAAATTCATTAGCTATTGTTTTATTATCTGCTAATTTGTTTGCATTCACAGTCATAAGTTCCGGTCATGACTTTTTATTTTTACTGTATTTAATACAGTTCCAAAACGTGCAAACATCATTTGTAATATAAATCTCTGAATTCTCTACAAATATTTTGTATGCTTTGGAGCTCATGTCTTTAATTTTTTTTTCTTACGTCTTTAAATTTTCTTAAGTTAAGAACTGAATTCTTTTTTGTGCTTTCTATGATACTCCTTTAATTTTATGATCCTAATTTTATCATTAGAAAAACACCAGGGATATAAATTAGAGGAACAAAAATTCTTTTTTGGAACTTTTTTCGAAAGTATTATATATGGTTGGTTGTATTGAAAATATCCACCGCTTCATATACATCATCTATATTTTCTAAAATTGACCAATTAACACCTGTACATAATATACAAATTTCATAAAAATTAGCTTTTTTTAAAAAAATTAAAATTCCAGTTTTGTTTTATTAACATTTTTAAACTACTATATTCATTATTTTATTGTGAAGAACAGCGTAAAGACAATTTTCTTCATTGTACAGTTGTATACCTGGTAAATTAGTTATTATTAAGTCAAGAGTCCGATTGTTACAATTCTGAATATTATTTATAGATTTTAAATTACTTAAATTTATAACATGTTGCAGTTCTCTATAGCTTGGTCCCCCGTTCATTAAGTCATAATTTGAATTAGTTATTAACGGCAAATTGAAGTCGCGTCAATAAGTAAGTCACCTTACTACAAATTACCAAAATCTTCGATTATTCTCACAAACTTGTTATTATTATTAACGCTAGAAGATGGACTAAAATATACACTAATAAACCAATATATTTTCATATTAGTTATTAACTTTATCAGTACATGATTCCTCTTTTGAAATTATATTTGCATATATTTCAATGATAATTCGCTCTCCTCTTTTCATACCAGATCTAACCCACCCATATACCTTATATTGTGCAGTAAATATTCTGAGTCAAATACGCCATGTATTAACCTGTTTGTGTTAATAATATTACATCATATTGATGTAAACTAGATTTGACATTAATTTTAAATTTTTCTAATTTTGTTTTTAGGGCCCTAATATTTTGATAGTAAATAGATAAAATATCAGACCTAGTCATTTTACATCAGAATTTATAAATCATCTTTGCTTTAATTACAATCTATTTTCTATCTTCTGCCAATTTTCTAATTTTAATATTTCCCGAGTAGTCTAAACATAAAAGTGCATATCATTTCTTTTGTAGTTTCAGGCTTGTCCAAATAAACTCACTCGATATGCTGTTAAGATATGACTAATTTACTCTCTAGATTCTTTTGAAATGTTATGTGATTCGTTTTTAAGTTTCTCTCAACTTTCCGTTTTCTCATAATTTTCTCTTTTTTTATACTTTACAAATTTTATAATAATACCCGGGCATGTCTAATAATACTCGGGGATAATATACGGGATCATTGTAAATCTATCACGAATTCTTCGTTTCAATTCGTGTATTTCGTTTTGCACAGTATACTTTTGAGGTATCCCTAGGAATAAAAATCCAATGGATTCAAGTCGAGGGTGCATTGATACCACTGTAAGGATCCCCCTCGAAAGTGCTAATTTGTAAATACACAAACATCTAGCAGAAAACGTAGTGGAACAACTTCGTACATACAACAAAGTTCAGACTCTTGAGAAACGAACATTTTCCAAGCATTTCGGAAGATGTTGTTGAAGGAATTGTGGGCGTTGTGAAACATTGCGATAATGTTTTTGTCGCAAGAAGATCGTTCCCCGATATGACTACTCACATATTAATCGAGAAATGATGTTGGTGTAAGATATTTAACTTTGTGTTAATGTTTTATTCTGCCCATTGGTGTTCGTTGAGGGCGTTAGCAATACCATCTCATTTTAACCCAACTCCATCAGTAAATATGAATAATGAAAGGAACTGAAAGTTTCTTAAATAATGATTAAGATACCACTTGCAACAGTGTCTTTGTAAAAAATAATCTCCTTCTCCCCTTACTTACACATGTTGCAAATGGTAGGGATACATATGCTGTTCGTAAAGAAGATCCCATGAAAAGACTTTCTAGCATTGATAGCCTCTCTGTACTTTTAACAAGTTCTTCTTTAGTTATGAGAAGAATTATCTCTTCTCGATCAGGAATCAACACTGTCCGAGGGCGCTCAACTGAATTATATAGGACTCAGATGCACTATTGATAGCAGCAAAGGTACTACGGTTAGAAAGAAAGCGATTCTGAAATTATTCATGATATAGACGTAGTGCTTCATGTAGGTTTCCATAAGCACGACCCATAAGATGCATATCTGGCATTTCATTAAGTATATTGATGAAGACTGAAGTCTAGAATATATTGACTAGATTGAGCCCATTTGACCAATACCGGACACAATATGAATATACACCGAAACATCAACACCACGTTGCACAATGTATTCTATTCGACTAAGCAGCTGACGAGAACTACATTAAAATCAATCACACCTACTAGAGGACGCCAGACGCATCTATCCATATGAAACAAGTAAAGGTGTTTCCGCCAAATAAGGAATCACTAGGTTAGTTTACCAGGTATAAGGGTTGTTTACTATGTTTATGATCTATATATGTAAATGGCTTAATGTACTTTTTCATTGCTATTCAGACCTCATGAGGTCTCGAAATCTGTAATTCATTTTTGATTTGATTTTGAAAGAACTAGTGTACAACTGTGTGTTAACGTGTTAGGTAATGTACTCATATAAAGAAATGAAACGTCATAATGAAGAGAATGGAACATTGTTCTAAAGGAGTTAATATGCATCGAAATCTAACCTTACCCTCACAAACTTACAATATCTAGTCTTCACCTTACTTCACTTACTCCCTTTCCTCTTATTTTCCTATTTCACAGATGTTTTCGTAAACATTTACTTTCAATATTCACTTAACTTCAGAACCTTAAGGGTAGAAACTATGACATTGAATGCAATCTTTCGTTTCTTTGCGTTTACACCATTCTAGATTCCATTTACATAATCACACAAGTAGAACCAACTATCACCTTAAATATGCTATTTTCTCTTTTCCTTTTAATAATTTTTCCACACGCATCTGCATATTTTGTGAGCATAAATATAACATTTTTTCAACTATAGAACCTACGCTCTTCTCGAAGTAGTTTTTCGAATCATTTGCCCTAATATTTGTTTTGACAAAATTTAGGATTCCTGTATCTCTGAAATCATTTGCCCCTGATCTTTTATTTGTATGACTTTATTTTTGCATAAATGACCGTCATCAACCACTTTTCTTTCATGTAATACTATATTATGTGTGATTGCACAAATGCAGATATTAAAATGTATTTATTTATTTATTTATTTATTTATTTATTGAACAAAGTCCCAGATACAGCATACTTGTGCCATGTTACAAAGGGAAATGTCAACAAGCGGGAAAAAAGAAAAAAATTAAAAAATAAACAACAACAATAACATCAATAGTATTAACAAAGGGTGCACAAGTAATATTATTTAGCCAGCACGCGTTTTAGTGCTCTTTCAAACACCGGGTAGCTCGAAAAAATGTCCACTTCACTTGTTAGATTATTATAACAGTTGGGTACTTGGTGAAAAAGAGACCTCTGTATAATTGTCAACCTAAGGCATGCGAAATGGAATAGGTGGGTATCCCAGGTTTTGCGAGAAGGGATATATAAGGATAGTGGTTGAATTAGAGTTTCTGATCTTAGGTTCCCATTTACAACCTTATGAAGAAACTTCAAATCAAAGTTATTTCTGCGTACCTCCGGCTTCTGGATATTAAGATATTGCATAATTTCCTCCTTAGGTAATATTCGAAGTGCGGGAACACCAAAACGTACTATCAATAAATAAATTGAGAACAGACTCAAGTCTAGAGAGATGTGTAGGTGCGGCCATGGGCATATGGGAGAGCAGTATTCGATCTTGGGTGCTATTAGAGTTTTATAGAATGTTGTTAATGATGCCACAAAACGTACTTCAGTGAATCGGTATAGAAGCCCCAGCATACGCATTGATTCCTTAACTCTTGTGGAGATGTGGTCAGAGTACGAGAGTTTCGAATCAAAGATCACACCAAGATCATTGTGACTGGCAGAATGTGTTATAGGAGAATCGTTAATATGGTATTTGGAGGGAACAGGAGACCTTTTCAGAGTAATTGTAATACCGTCACATTTCTTACTGTTTGGTTTTAATTGCCATATTTCGCACCAGTCTACAAGATAATTTATGTCTTTCTGTAGGGCAATTGCGTCATGGAAACATGATATTTCTCTATATAATTTACACTCGTCACCAAAAAGCAAAAGGCCATTAGGATTAACTGATAGGTGAGAGTAGAGATCGTCCATATACAGGACAAATAGCAGGGGCCCTAGTACGCTTCCCTGAGGAACCCCCGAGATCACAGTTTGGGGGTTAGAAGTCGACCCTGAAATAACAACTTTCTGTTTACGGCCCTTTAGATAGCTGGTAATTAAAGAGAGAAATTTACCATGTACATTAAACCTATTGGAAAGCTTGTGGAGAAGAAGAATGTGACTGACAGAATCAAAGGCCTTTGAGAGATCAAAATAAATGACATCTAATTGAGTATTGTTATTTATACATTGAACTGCACAGGAAAGAAGAGTACTTAAGTTTGTGAGACTTGAGCTTTTCGGTAGAAAGCCATGCTGAGAGGTGTGAATGTAAGGCGACGTGAATTTGAGAAGTCTGTCTTTGATAATTTTTTCGCAGATAATAGATAGAGATAATGCGACATTAGCCAATGATAATATTCATATACACGACAAAAAACTTAATAAACCGATAATTTGATATTTTCTCTTAATATGTATCTTCTTCTTCCTATCTGTACTTCAATCAGTACTCTGATACCGCAGATTTCTCTATAAAACTTGTTGCGTCGATGAGACCTAATTTGAAACATGGATATTTAAACGGAATGCGTAGTAATTCCACTGATATTTTTTCAACAGCCATTAATATCTCTTATAGTCTTCAACCTATGTATCATCACAGTTACGCTTTCTTCGTTTTCGGCATCAGGTAACTTTGAAACAACGTGTTTTCCGCAAAATATTCCTATGAACTTTGTTAATGGTTTAGGTGGGAGGATTTTACCAGTGGGTCCTGGCCTCATAACAAATGAACATCCTATATATATGATGTTCTTGAAAACAACAGCAACCTGGTTTAAGAGGTGATTTCTGACACCAAAGTAAGGCAAAAAGTATAGACCAACCTGGGTGCACAAATGTTTCCTTTCTGAATTATAGGCTAATAAAAACATGAAAACAATAATTTTAAAGGTAAAGCTCCAAAGCTATTGACCAACTGTTGGCGGATTAAGACTTCACTTAGAAACTAATCTGTACACTAAATAAAAATCCATGTTTTAGAATAGTAAGGTACTCACCCATCCATTTTTATAGAGGGAGTTTGTTTAAGGTCATATAATTTGAAGTACTCACCTACTACTTCCATATAAATAGTTGAAGAAGAACTATAGGATTGTGGAACATGGATATTTTAATATGGCATATAATAGTTAGCAAGTGATGTCTTGGCCAAACTACAGTAAGTCCCATACTATTGGAGCTATGTACCTTTAAATTTAATAATTCCTGTTTTCGGTGGCCTATAACTCCGAAAGGAAGCATCTGTTCCACCCAGGTTGGTCTACTTTTCGTCTTGGTGTCAGGAATCATGTCCATTTTTTATTGTTGTTTTGAAATAATCCTTTCTCTCTCTCTCTCTCTCTCTCTCTCTCTCTCTCTCTCTCTCTCTATATATATATATATATATATATATATATATATATATATATATATATATATATATATAAGTTGTAATTAGTTGAACAAATATGTAAGACAATTATATAGTAGGCATATTGAATATAGGTATAATATTTTCCTACTTTAATAAGAAGTGAAATTTCACACATATATCTTACTACTATGCATTCCTCTTTGAAAAGCCACAATGAATTTTTTGTTGTCAAAATTTATGTACTTTCTCCAAGCTCAAATAGTGCTAACATTTTAAAATGTAAGATCTAGTAACAGAATTAAAATAAACAGTTCATACAAATGACAGGAACACGTCAATTTGAAGTTTGTTATTTCGAACTTTGAAAGTTAATTTGTGTTAGTACAATATATAAATGTTATGCATATTTTGACATATCACTCATAGTGTGTTCTTTATAATAAAACTGGAAATAAAACTTTTCAGGCGCAATAGGGAGAGCAAGTTCTGGTGGATCTGGAGGGCCAAAAATATGTACCTTTAGAGAGAACTGTCTGTTTCTCAATTCCATCAATGAATCGAAGTCTGGAGTTGTTATGTTCAGCAGTACTGTAAAGCATTCGTAATTGTAGTCATGTCCTGTAATATTAGTGTTTCGAGTTATAAGATGTAAAACTTTGCTTGCACTATATAAAATATAGCTTATACATAATGTGACTTGGTAAATGTATCAGACTATTATTTATGAATATATAGCATGATGGACAAAAAGTAAATCATTTTTTCACAATAATATTAGGAATCAGAATACTTACAAGGTAATAATACTCAAGTTTTCTAAATTAAGTTGTATTTGATACTGTAAGTCTAAAGTAATGGTGGAATTTCTCAATCCGAAAAGAAACTTTAGGCAATAGCTTGCGATTAATATTATCCGTTTTGATGTTCTGCTTTAAGTCACACAATAAACGTACTTTTCTATAGAACATACATATATTTCAAAAAATTACACAATGGGGCTTCGAAACAGAATTTTTGACAATGAATTATAGTATTATAGAAGTGTTTCGTATTGGTCTTCTAAGTAGTAGAGAGCATTTGATTAATTACCATATTTAAACCTATGTTTGCTCAAATAAACAAACGATTGAAAGAATGACCAAAAATAAACATTATTACTTCAAGTTTTATGACCTATAATAGCCTCACATTATAATTACTCACTCATTAGTCAAATTGAGCTGATTGATTATGTAAAATACATGTTTGGAATTGTTTTAACGCATTAGTAACCTTTGCAAATAATTGAAACATATTATTTTATTTATTTTTTCTTATTATTTGAAACAATTCTATTATATTAATCATATATATAACTCCATTTTTTATTGATGTATTGTAGAGATTGGTTCCTATATTCAAATTTTTAAATGAAAACATTGTATTTCAGCTCTTAGGTAACTCGATAAAGTAGTTTTACTGAAAAGAAAGCATGCGCCAAGGTGCTTATAGTTCTAGCTGGATTCATTAGGTACTCAAAAATTCAGAACATGTTAAACTATTGTTTTACCATTGTATATAAAGTACTTCATCTTGAAATATAATTTCCTGTGTAATTTAGACATTAAGGAATGCGTGTTGCTCTAATATAGTCATCTGTGGTAGCTTGTCTACGCAAATCCCTGACGGATTCTGCACGTGTGTAACATCTCCTTTCACTGATTGTTTTGTTTTCAGAAAACAATGTAAATTCCCACATAATAAATTTTGTATTCTATTAATGATTAGAACGTTTCCGTTGACAAGGTTTTAGTCATTGCATGGAATAATAATGTATAATTTGGTCAATCCGTTATATTAATGTAGTCCTTCGTAGCTACCTGTATCGAAGACAAATGAGATTTCTACCAGATTATCCTTCGTCAACTAATTATTAGCTTCTAGTTTAATTCTATAACAAAATCCTGTAATCTATTATCTCCAACTGCCTATAAACGGCAATATCATGTTTCTCGGATTCGTTTCCCCTCATCGCTGGATCCATAATATTGTACAATAAATTAATTTTGGTTCTTGAAATAAAATTATGTGATTTCAACTAAACATCAAATATTGAATTGATTGGTGGAGAAGCAGCAGCATTTAGAGATACACGAGGGACATAGGAAAAATTCCATCCAAATTAAATTCTAAGGGGCATGAATTTATGCTAAGAAAAGTAAATAATATTAAGCGTCATGTAATGACAGAGGAAGCAGGGAAGAGAGTAAGAATAAGAGAAAAGAATGAAACAGGAGAAGAGTGAAAGTTGCGGAATAAATTAAACATTTAAAGATAAACAGTCTACACCTTTTCTCTTGCCGCCTGTCACTGCCTTGTGATTCTCTTCTTTATGAAATAAATCTCATTTAGTAGCAATCGTGATCATGAAAAACTCTCGTAGTAACTTCACTCCCACTACTCTTCAATGTCGAAAGATAAAATCGAAGTTGCACAGATACATAACCGCATCTAGCTTCACATTTGAATTTACTAATTTAGGATAATTTACGTAAAATGCAAGAGTGTCAAACTGTTGACAAATGTAAATGAATATATAAAATGTATTTTGAAAGAAGAATGTTTCTCTTAACAGTAGGGATTTGAATATATTTTTTCTCTTAATAAGCCCACACCTTCCGAACTATGCATGTCAGAGCCTGCAAAACACGGTTTCGACGTTTTTTTTTTTATATTGCACGTGTGTTAAGTAACAATACTATGAGACGCCATTCGCACGAGAGTTACTGTTGCTAAAGGCTCCTTCAGAAACTAGGACATGTTTCGTAGTTTTACGAAATCTTTCTTTATATATATGTTGGTACAACATTATGTTTTCAATATTCTGGATTTGTTGTTGTTAATCTTGATGTAGACATCATGAAAGAGTGCGAAATCTGAGACATAATCACATGAAAGCCGAAAAAATTGGAACTTACAAGGGAACCAATAGTAACTCATTGACAGTATCAAGTTAAATAGTTAATTTAACGATGTTAATGGTATAGTCTTTGTACCTAAGTAGAGTGCGTGTTATACTCTTAATCTAGTATTTCTCAGTTCCATTCAAGTCTGGATTTACAGTCATTTCTGCATGGAATTCAGTATTGGAAACCATCTTCCGGTTGCTATTTACAAGGGTTTATACCATAAAGGAAGTTAAGCCCAAGACAGAGAGAGGAAGCAGGTGAAAGGACGAAGAATGTTTACCACAATAGTTCATTTATGCCAACATCTTTTGCACTTTACTTTCTCTTTCCTTCTTTTCTTTTCTTGTTTTGCTCTTTTTCTGTTTTCTCTATCTCTGTATGGTGCATATTATTATTTCCATTTTTTTTACATTAGTTTCTATATCTTAGAACTTAATATGATTGGAATTTCTGCCGATGTATCTTGTTTATTTACAAACAATGATAACCTTTCTTACTACAAATGAAAGAATATCCTGGGATGTCATATTTGGAGGCACGCATGTTCTATCATGTTATTTCTCCTGCTATAAAGCGTAGAATGAAACAACTACACAATTTTGCTGAACGAAAGATATATTATTTCTTATAATTCCAACATCCACATAATTATGCCGGAAAATATATATGTTTACATATATATGCTATATAATAAAGACATTCAAATGCTTTCTGTGTTAATATTTATTCTTGTACACTTTCCCTTTAAAATATTTTGTCTGGTCTCTCATGCTTATAGAGATCTTCTGGAGTCTCTATGATGATGGACCAGCAATAAGCTACAAGTATATTTTCAGTTTATTTAGCAATGTAACCCTTTTCAAATGTGGCTTTCCTGATGAAACCTTTCTCTGTGCTCAAGACTTAATGAGCCTAAGCATTTAGAGCAAAGTTTATGGTGTGAGTGAAAAAGTTGCAACTTTAATGACATGTTAATCCCATGAGTTGAAAACGGCACACAATACCAATAACAATAGCCTTATAATTTACATTTTCAAGAACATTTTGTTTAACTGACAGAAAAACTAATTTCTCAATTTCAGGGAGTGTATTTTCAGTCTTCATCCTGTAGGACTGTTTTAATATGTGAACCAACAAATACCCATCTTTAATTTTTGTTTCATTCAAGCTTGAAAATTCAACTTGAGGTTCGTGAAACAATATTTCTTCTATCTAGTACTTTAAGAAAAAGATCTTTGCCAACTCAAGCTTCATATGTAATGATGAGAAAATTAAATCTTGAGGATCCATAACTGGTTTACAAGATATGTTCTTTGTGTCAAGAATGAAATATGGTCTCTGAAGCCAGTAATTAAATACATATAGTTTTGCTTTGTCCTGGTTACCACTCTCATAAGAAAGACAACAGTGCTGCGTGTATCCTTGCTGCAATACTGTGTGAATACCAATAATGTTCAAGTCCTCCAACACATGGTAATTGAATGTTATATATTCAATGACGTCCAGTATCTTACTCATAATTTCATTTGTCTCCTTCGTATGAGCAGCATGTGCTACATGAACAGATGTGTGATTATTTCTAATATGAATAAGCACAACCTTCAGAATTTCTTTTCAGTTGTCAGTAACCAAGCATCACTCGGTGAGATTATGTGCATATCCCAAAGGCTAAAATTAAATATCTAAATTTTTCCGATTAACAATCCCTCCAGTTTCAACAAAATAATCTTCAAGATGATCTTTCCATTTTCTAAACAAATTTATTTTAAGATCTTGAGCTTAGAGATTCCAGCCTTCAAGTTTAAAGCCTAACAATCCTGCTTTCTTTTTAGTGTACTAGAAAATTGTGAAGCCCATCTATTGTGATCAAATGATTTAACGAACTGGAGTATAGACGTCTGATAGTCTACAAATTCTGTGTTGCTTGGGACGTCTGAGGCATCATCTTCTAAATCAGTAGTATAAAATTCTTGGGCTCAAAGTATTGGAGGATCTAGCTGTGAGAAACTGGCCTAATAACTTACTTTAAGTTAGGATACATAGTGTGATATTTAGATTTAGAACAAAATTCTTTACATCCATGAAACAAAAGTAAGAGCAATTTACATTATCTATGTTTTCGTGCGTAATCATGGGAACATGAAATTTCACATACCTGCGTTTATTTTCTAGCCAGTTACTCAAATTCCTGGAACATGTGATGCAACATCTATGTTAGGCCAAAGACTTATCTTCGTCCCCAACCCTACAGCCACAGTACTGTTCATAAGCATTTTAACTAAAAGTACAACGCTGCTTTTTCAGTTTTAAGTGTAAAGTCACCAGATACACACAATCTAGTGAGTCACTTTAACGTTCTTGCAACCTTCACGCAGAGGACACAGTACCACAAAAAGACAACTCGGAAAATCAAACCACTCGTAACGAACCGCCCCACAGCAGATAACGGTATAATAGAACCAAACGTTGTTCAAATGCTGGAACATACGGTAGCAGAAATAGGTAACACATATATAAACTAGGTTATAACTAGATGTTATTGAGCACTATCTGAAATGAAGTTCAAGAGTGAGGAGGAATATGAGAAAACAGTGCCGTAGCAGAACAAAAAACTGTTACAGACTAATTGATAATATGGAGATGATTAGAAGAGGAAGGAGAAATTTCTACAAAGAGATAATTCCTTTCGTAAAGAAGAAAAGTTTAGCTTGGTGGTAGTTAAATGAGCATATATTATAAGGTATATTACGCATGCAACACTTTTGATAACAAACACACTTCTGAACTCCCGGTGGTCTAACGGGTAAGATGCCCGCATTCGAAGCATAATACGATTCAGGGTAGGAGATCATTGGGCTACAGAGTCGCTCCGTTTCCACCTTAATCTGTGCCTACATCTCATACAGCCATCCTGCTGAAAAGGTATGCTAAAGTTCAATGACGAAACCAAGCAATTATATTTCATAACGACTCGAAAAATACTGTAAACACTTTTTTTAAACACTTGGTACGTGTCAGATAAAAAGGAACTACATATATGATTTTATCATCCCAAAGTACTGAAGAAAAACATATATTCAAGTGAAGGACTTTTTTTGTTGTGCACTATAATTTTTTTTAGTCATTGCAGTCAAATTTATCTTGTTCCTATCTATTTTTAGATATTTATACCTATTAACTCCTATTACTTCTCCGTGTATAACAATCTCTGCTTCACTACCCCAACCGACAGTATTCCGACAAGTCAATAGTAATAAAATTCCAAAAGTCTTTGTAATCTTGTAATGTCTTACTCCGTGATATTTCGGATGGAAAATTCCAAGCCCGTAAAATTGTTACTAGTCATCTGAAACATTCAAACATTTTCCTTTTCGTTTTTCTCATCTAAAAAAATCGTTCTTTGAAATTCAGGTACAGAATCTCAGTATAGTTATTTAGAAAAAGCATACTATCCTTTCGCCAAAGTGCCTTTATTCGCAGAGATTGGTATGTGATCGAGAAGTACTTAAAGGACTGGAAGGTTTCACAAGGATCTGTGATTAACGTTGAAGAAACTTTATTTTGAGTAGTTCATTAATTTAGGTATAGGGAGTAAAGACATTTGAATTAAAATAACTTTTAAAAACTGCATTTAAAAGATAACCTAATAGACCCTATTTTAAACCCGTATTCGTAATCTGGTCAAATGTTTTTTTACATACTCAATTCTACCACTGCAAAAGCGGTGTATTAGGACAAAATACCCTATACAGAGCATTAGCCAAAAGAACACTTTCACACTAAAAAGGTTGAAGACATGGATCCCGGATGGATGCAGATAGACTGAGTGGCCTGGCACTATTATGTACGCAGCAATGCAAATTTAGATTAAGATAGTGTCATCGACAGATTTTCCAGGAACAAGAAGACGTAGATTTGAGTTTTTGCTGTAACATTCAGAGAGATGGGCTACATGGTGACAAAGGCCGTTGTGTGGTTTCCGCCCGTCGTGATTTTGCCTGTAATTATTTTTAACTCGGGGTATTCCCCAAAAGTCATGACTCAGTGTCTAAAGTTTAACACCTTGGATGTAAATGAACGAACTCGAAAAAGTTTTTGACTTTTTTTAAAAAAATGATCTTTAACTAATACAAAAGGGCACAATTACAATCGTAAAAAAATGAGTACTGGGTATATATGCTATATTACATTTTTAATAGACGGTTATATATAAGACGTGATATTTGTTTGCGTAACGTTCCACGGATGCGCCAGGACGGGTAAAGTAGATGTGGACCTACTGATTATAGTGTAATTCGAACCACTTTTTTCTGTACTTTCACTTTCAACTGCACTCTCACTGGGAATCAAACCTGCGACTACGCGCACCACAGGTAAGCGTGTTGGCCACTAGTCCAAAGGGGGTCCAAATTATATCTGAGATGAAAGAAAAAACATAAGTTATACGTACTTTATTTTAAATCGGTAATTTCGTTTAAAGGTAGAATTTATTCAAAATTAAATTTTTGTTAGCATTTTTTTCGGGCCATCACTAACATGGGGAATAACCACGGATCCATTAAAATTCCTTGGAATTAAGTTTGAATAATATATTTTTCTCTCCAATTTTCAATTTGGTGAATTATATTCTGACATCAACAGAAATGAAAGCAATGTGTAAAGGTTGCTCCCCTATATTTTGACCCTTTCTATCACAGTGTACAATATAACATTAAACATCACTTTATAATTAATTATTGTATTATTTTCAATCTACCAAAAGTGTACATAGAAATATCATAATGTCTTTTGCTATTTGGTGACATTTTCCATTATTCTTTATTCATGTATACTTTTGTTATCTATTTTTGCTTAGACCATGTCTGCCTTGTTTTTCAACTGCTACTACGCAATTGCTATTCAAAATATAAATGATTAGAGCAAATTTTACTTTCTTTCGTTAAAATGAATGCCATCGTCAATACAATATTTTGTTTTGTGCAAGTACTATGCAAGACAGCGCCTCTGATATATTGCAATGACTAGTGAATCATGACACTGCCATGCCTCCGGAATGAAATTGGTATTTAATTTAAGTCTACAAACAGAATATATTTTCATTTTAAAAAACTTACAAATTAAGAGCCCGGAATGGAATCTGGGAAATCAGGTTTACACCCCCTCCAGCCTCGCATTCATATGTATCCGATTCTTGTAAAGTAATATTCTGGTCACTTTGAGGCTACACTCATCTTCCAGTAAGTAAACCACTACTTCCCCTAAACGATCCTTCTGGATCCGCTAGTGCTTGAACCATCAGTGCATTGTCATCTCTAAAAAGATTCTTATTGCCACTTTTTCTATTTGTTGTTTTATGTGTTTATCGCTACAACATCTATCACTGTTAGCGTAGAACGCCTTATTTTTAAAACCATCAATATAGTATACTTGACATAACATTAACATTTAGACATGATATAGAAAGTAGAGAAAGAAAGAGATACGGCATTTGTAATTTGTACGTGGTTCACCAAGGAACTTAAGGAATAAGAAAATCCGAATTAACACACACGCAAGAGAGCGAATGGGAGTCAACAAATTTGAACTTGTAGAAACATCCCGGGAAGAAGAAAATATAGTAAATATTGCTTATTAATAGCGTATTTTACTTACATTTTATATTCTAGTATACTTCTTTCAGCATCGAAACCAACCAGGATTACAAGATAAAAAGAGGAGAGAATTATTTCCAATTTAAAAGATCAGAAAAATCTTCCAATACGTGACCTAGACTCGAACTCATAAATTTAGAATTCGAAGGTCATAGCTCTACGCTTTCCTGAAGTCGTTGTTAATAGTTCAATCACATGTCCAATGGTCAGTTATAGAAGTGATACAGTAACAAGTTCATTGAGAAATACAAAGAACTCTTACAAATAAGAAAGTAGACAACTTGTTTTAAATTAAGACTAAATAATAATTTGTCGGTATTTTTTTGCCTACTCTTAACGTTAATTTTCTGCATATGATACCGTAGACAAGGCAAATGCACATAAGGAAGGGATTGTCTATGTGGGATAAGCACATATAGAAGCTTATATTTAGCGAACAGTTTCACTTTTATTTTTAATTAAAAATAATTCTAATTTGGATAAATTAAAACAATAGCAGCATTAATATGTGATGCAGATGAATGGCAAATCGTACTTAAGAATTTACCAAATATTGCCACATATTTTGAATCTGTGTACAAAATTGTGAACGTTGCTGAAGAGTGTATATGTTACGGCAGTGATAACACACATTATTAGACACTATATGTGTTTCATATAGTTTCTCTAGCGTTTGGTATTTATTCTCAACCATAGAAATAACAAAGAGACAGCTGCTTGGCAGGTAAAACGTCTCATTAATATTTCCCCAAATATAATTCCCATGCAGTTGTGTTTCTTGAAACTGAACAGTGAGGAGTGACTAAGTGTTTTGTCGTTAGGCAATATTGAGAAAGGGATTTGACAGGAATTAAATCAATTTTCGTTTATGCTGTTAACCATAAATTATATTCAAGACCGAGTAATTCAAATGTATGAATTTCAGTCTCCGAGAAAAAGAATATGAATCGAAACTTCAATATTAATGCACCCCAAACAAGCAGAGAGGGATTAGGGGATGGCACTTGTTCGTAATCAATTCAATGCTTGTTTTCAGCTGTAGTCATTTTGCCTGGATAACAAAATTGGTATATTTTGTATTACTATGAATCATTAAGATCATGAGTTGATCGAGTGCAACACGTAATAGCTTATGATGCCAAACAAACGATAAAGCTTGAATGTTCAGAAATTCATATATTTTTGCACGCAGAGTGGACAACTGACGGAAGGGTTATAAAATACTCAATGCATTTTGTCTGAGAAAAATATTTCTATTTAACATGTTCATATTTCAGGGTTTATTCCGGAGTAGAACTCATATTTTGTGTGTAATTATGTTAAAATTTAAGGTAATAGATTTTAGTTGAATTAGCAACTTTATAGTATGTATTGTATGTAGTATAGTGTTCGGTATGAAAAGATAGCAGCTTTGTTTTTATTTAAAACTTTTCCAGAAATGTATTCATATTTGTCTGAAAGCACTGATGACTTATAGGGGAGCGATTTAGTTGACGCAGACATTGAAGTTATCAATGTAACTCGTGACTGAAGTTAAATGGAGAGACCGGAATGGAACTAATGATTCATTTCTGTACTACGTCATGAGTCTTAGGTCAGGAGTAGACAGGAGCTAAAACAACAAGTCTTGGGTCTGTAGAACGAATATCATCGATTGGTGGGTCTGGGGGTATGACGGGATCTTGGGATATTTCAAGTGCTGTAACATCATGACCTTAATAAGTACTAAGTTGATAGGAGTAAGCATGGGAATCTCCGAGTAGTTACCAAAATTTGGAGATTGCTTTTCGTATGAAGATTATGATGGGTACGAAGCGGTTGTGGCTAAGAGCATGAAACTTGCGGATGAAATTTCAAGTGTGGACAATTTTTGCGGGGACTTACTTGATCAAAATTTTCTTGTGAATTACATTTGGACTTGACCTGAATAACTGGGCTCCTACAACACTTATAAATTAAGGAATATTTTATTTTACCTTGAATTCAATTAATTTGCGAGTAACATATATTTAGTCCGCAGCATACTGTTGCCCTAGGATTGACTTATTTCAACTTAAGAAGAAAAAGTCTTCAATGGAAATTAATAAGTTACATGAGGAACAAAGACACTTAAAGGCTGTTCTCAAAAAGATTATTATGAAGTAAATGTTCCTCGCATTATCAGCATATTTGACTCCACCATTAGTTGCAGAGAGAATTGCTCCTTATTCACTAACTTAACATATAGTTTATTTCGCCAAACGGCCTAACTAGAATTTATTTTAGGGATCGAAAACTTTTTCAGGGTGTTTCAGTTCAATATGAGAACATACTGTACTAAAATGTCTAAATCCATCCTAAAATTAGGTAAATATGAATAGAAAAATAGTGACTAAAGGAGTGTTCTGGACCACCAGGGCCTACATCCTGAATATATTCCTGCTAATTGTATAATAAATGTACATTGTATAATAAATGTACAACCTAGAATAAAATATGAAAAGAAAATGATTCTAGTTATAACTAAGAAACAGAAAAAAACATAAATAAAATTGAATTACACAGTTTTAGGACAAATCATACTTCAAAGGAGAAATGTGATTTGAAAACTATTATACATTTATGCATGGTAAACAAACGTGAGTATCGCTCATTTGCGATGCCGCTATTCTTACCTTCGACCCATATATCATTGAATTTGACAACTATATATTTCACATACTTTTACCTTTGCGTATAAATCCTTCCCCTCGTAGGAATGATTTTAGTGCCTTACACCTCACAATATAATTTTCAGATGTTAATTTATAGGTATATTAAATTAGTTTGAAATTCCTTCGAAAGTCCATGTTGCATCGTACGTTTCACACTACGGTTTTCTCTGTGTACAAAAATTCTAAAAGTACATAAATACTTACACTAAAGTAATAATCGATTAATTTATCTCTCTCCAATTGTCGTCGTTGTGCAAAAATTCTTTATGATACAACCTAGAGAAATGAGTTACTTTAAAGTTTTCAGGCTTAGTACATTATAAGTATAATAAAACTATGTTATCTTAAATCTCATATTCGAAAATATAATTATAGTTTAAACTAGCTGCGACTATGTTTAATTGAAAATTGAAGGTCTTGAATGCACAGTATGAGCGCAATCAAAAGACAAGTACAATAAAAATTGTCTTAATACAACCTCTTACACTAACAATTCATCTCACACAAATGACAGAAACGCGTTTTCTTTTTAACTTACAGGTTCACATACAAGTCTGAGTATTTAAAACTACGTTATTCGTTTTATCAAATACAGTATAACATAATTAATACAGTAGTAGCATACGTTTACTCTTTTAAGATGTCTTCTTGTACAAGGTGATGTCCTTTTGGCGTCCTGTAACTTAGCTACTAGAGGCGTACGCTCAATGTCAACGGCCTAGAAACGGACTCAACTCTTGGAATATTCCATTATATTAGTTTCTCAATGTAGCTAATTGTAAAGTATATGAATTACTGCGTAGAGTTCTCCGTGGGTATGCGTGTGTATGGCCATGGGTATGAGGTATCAGGCTAATAATCATGGTGTGGAACACATTGAAGATTCCAGTCCTTCTGTAGAAGTAATTGTGGAATATTAAAACCTGAAGCCTCAAAACGCTTGGTGTCTGAAAGTAGAAACAAGGACGTCTGTGCATCAGTGTTAGGTCACTATCGAGATGGGTATTCATAAAAAGTGGTAGGAATAGAAAAACGGTCAGGATATTTATTTATGGATAATGTAATTTTTGATAGCTAAGAGTTTCGTGCATAACTCTTGGAAACTGAACATATTTTAAATTCTCATTGCTCTAGATCTTTATATCTCTCCCTCCCTTAGCTACCGTCTGATATTCTAAAACTTGTTCTCCAGTTTAATTTGACAACTTGTAGATATGATACTTGCAACTCCCAAATTTTCTTTGTTCTCTCTCACAAGATGAGAAGTTTAGTTACAATATGGGTGCTGTCTCATAACGTTTAATGTTTATTAACCCGCAAACGTTAACCAGTTCTCTCTGTCTCCATATTTGAACCTCTCTTTCTCAATGTCGTCCATTATGAACGTATATGCTTTGGGATGAAACTTGCGACTCTCGGAACGAAATATAAACACTCTAGAACTTTCTTGTCGTAATTCTAAAGGTTTGTTGCTAAAATCAGCGTTATTTTAGATTTTGTTCGCAGGTAGGTATTACGTGCGGTCATAAGAGTTTCATTTCTTGTATCAGTGTGCTCTATTCACTTGATCACACAATATGTGTTTATCTCACTTAAGAGAGGGGGAATACAGCCTCAGGTCTTACGTAAATGACGCCTGGAAAATTTGTATGGAATTATTGGGAAACACAATGAAAGTAAGCATTGGATAACAATCATTTTGATCAGTAGTTTTTAGAGCTCTGCTCTCGCATTACTGACTTACAGTGCTGAAAAAGCTGCTGAAGTGACTGACAATTTCAGTACATTGCTCAAGGAACATCTTCCTAGCCTGATGTAATATACAATGTTTGATGAAGGGAATAATGCAAATTAAGGCGTTTATGACGGTATGAGAAAATTTTGTGAGTTTTTAAATTCAGAGTATAAATAGGCATATGAGAACGAACGAATGAAAGAGACGGTTTTAGAACTATAAGGCTTGTAAACATGGTTCCTCTTCTTCTATCTGAATGGTAAAAATATATTACGTCACGTAATTAGCTTTAGACAAGTAAACGAGGAAGAGGAGGTGTTCCTTGGATTGAATACCAGGAGAAGTTAGTGCCAATACATAAACACACGGTGCAAGAATTTGACTGTACCTTGGAGTTAAAGTTTTAGAAACATTTTTACTGCCGCGAAATGTACCACACAGGAAAACAATAGAGAAATATTGAACCTGACCACACAAAAAACAGTTCGGAACGGACGTACTTCTCCATAGAGAATTACGAATGGAGTGCATCAACACGGCCGTTAGAAGACGTCTATATGCAAATAACCTTCATAATAGATTAGCAACAAGAAGAATGAGTTCTAGTAATATTATAGTCGTAATATCAATGTCTCTCACCAAGATATAGAAGTTACATAAATGTTCCAATTATAATATTCGTGGTCCTTGACAAAGTAGTTGGTTGCTTTTTGAACTGTGCTTGAATATTTTACGAATATAATAGGTTAAAAAGCATACCCTAATTCTTTTTTGAGTATTTACATACTTTACTAGATTATATTAATTCAATAATTGAGTTATGATTTTAAAATATTTAAGTTACATGCTGGTTTTACTTTTAACGAGAGTGGGGTATTATTTTTAATGAAAGGTTAAATGAACTTAGGTTAAATCTCTGGAGCTGCTTTCTCCGCTATTAAAGCATAACTCTCTAGATATACAGTAAAATTAGGACGTTAGTGCATTCAACTTTCGTTTGAGGAACGTATCGCACGCTTGTACATATATTAACTGAATGTCTGGTATTTAAACATACACATATAAATCATTGCTTTTACGGATTATATCTTCGATCCGCCACTCACCTAGGTACTTAATATATAACAAAAGCTTCAGAGGAACAGGCAAATCACAAAATTTTATGTTTTACTGTAAATTAAATCGAAATTGCTTCATCATTATCTGAAATATACTAAATACTGAACTAACTTACTTGCCCTTGAAATCTACTATCGGGGCCTTGATACATTTACATAAGCATAGAACGCTTATAAATCAGAGGTGTAACTCCAAAATAGAAAATTGTACAATTTAACTTTATAGCGTAAACATATCACATACTAGTGGAAATTGTAAAAAAAAAAAAAAAAAAAAAAACCCTCCTTTTGCTCATGTGCGAGAAATGGCATTCCAGAGATCGACGTCAGTCCTGTGGTGCTGTATGCAGTCATCCAATAGAAAAACCGCCAAATGTAAATTGCGTGCGGTAGTACGATTCTTGATTGTCATCATTAGGTAGCTTCGATTCATCGCCGCTAACTGTGTAGTGTTTAGTGACCAAATGCGATGAATAAAGATTTCGCACATGAATAGTGTCCTATGTTAAAGTTGAACTCGAAAACTTTTGAAACAGTTTTACAGGGATGCTTTTGGTCATGCTCCCTACTGCCCCGTGGTACTCCACACCTTTAGACAAACGAAATAGTTTCTTTCGTGGACCACGCTGACAACTAAAACGAACCTCTATTATTTTTAGGGATGACTCTATTAGCAGGCGGGAGATAATTTTACTGATTTCATTTGCAACCTTTGAAAATGTTATGCTAATGGTCTGAATTTGAATCCTAAAAATGTTTCAATATAAGTCATATTGTACTTTTCTAATCTTAATGACAAAAAGTTTTGTATTTAGGAGTATATATCATTGATAAGCAACAGACTTTTGTTTTGAATTGCCCTCGAAATTTGCAAGAAAAGAATGTTACATAAATGCAGTGTTATTAAAAATCCTTATTATTTGTTGCTATTATTAAAAATGTTTTTCTCTGAGATAGTGAACTTATAATTTGTGTCCAAACAATTATCTTATTCGACGTTACGCGTTTCAACATCCAAGTGCTCCAATGTTTATTCAACAAACCTCCTGAAGTGATTTCCAGTATTTTGTAGAAACTAGTATAAGATATACATGTTATAATGAAGATACACACGTCATAGTGAGTGCATTATATTGTCCACCATTTCCATATAATTATCGTACACAATTAGCTAGAAATAGCACAGAATCCCCAAGTTTCTGATAGTAAATTGAAATAAAACTCAAATATATAATCATTCCATTGTGGCTATAAGTTCCGTGTACTTCGGTTTAGTTATGGATACGAATTGAGTGTATTGGACAAGGAATCATAAATATCGTTTACACGCAAAGAGGAAGTGAAGACGTGATTTGTTTCTTCACTAGTAAATTCGAGAATAAAGTTATGTTGTTCTAGATAGTTTTCTACTCATTTCTGCACATTATCATGGATAAATATGAATGCTTACATATTTACATTTTCTACAAGATTTTATGTCTATAACTGTAACATACTACCTATTATTTACAGCAAAGCTAAAATACCTACAGTAACACAACTTTGACTAATTGATAAAAACATAATCTGCTATAAATTATCTGACTCACACATCATATAACGAGAAGATCTAAAAATATAACTTGGTTATGCCTAGAGTTTTGCTTGTGGGTGAGATTTCTTAAGAAGTAGATTATATATTTGTTAGTTGCGGGGACCATAAATTGCACATGGATATTCTGGAAATCTGGACTGGCTAGCTACGGAAATTAAACATCACCAAAATAACTTAACATTTTGTTGAAGGTTTGTTAGTAGCGGTATCATTGTATTAATACATAATGCATTCTTATTTTCTGAAATTCACTATATTACAAAGTAAGGTGGAAATACTATTAATGCTACTAGAAATAAATAAAATTTGTTACAAACAATTAAGATAATGCTTTAATAATGACACAGATAAGTATACTAGCGTGTAAAATATTCAGAATGAAACTTAGAAAAATCAAAGAAACTGGATGTGCCAAGTACTTCTGTATAGGATCATAATATTAAACAACCATTATTAAACCTTTGAGTTCCCATGTCCTATATGTAGGACAATGGATTTAAACATTCTTAATTCTTCTAAATTATCGTATCGTATGCTATTACTTATCGTGTTGAATACTTAAAGGCTTTTATTTTAGTATCGCTAAGTTTCGACAACAATTTTTCGAAATTGTACTGGTTCTGATGGGTATTTTGAAGGCAGGTTTTATTAAACAATGAAATCGAAGAACTGATCCACCAAACACAGGTCGACAGTTTTTTTTTAAAAAAAGGATATTCAAAGATGTGTTTTTTTATGATAAATTACATACAAAATCCTATAAATGTCACTATGTCCTACATATGGGACTGTCCGAAGTAACAGTGGTCACGTTGCACGATCTGAATCTCGCAAACTATAAATTCGAATTTAAAACTTTCGTGTATGTTACGTTTAATACGTTCATATATCGTTGCATAACAAGTTTATATATATTTTTTACTATGTAACAAAAAATCGTGACTGAAAACTTAAACAATGGTAAAGAAGTCATTATATCGTGATTAAAATATTTTGTGCACGGTCAGTACCTTCTGACTTTATATTATGCTTTACAGTTGAAAAAATATAAAATACAAATGCAAAATACCTTTTGAGTAATTTAATCATTTCATATATTAAGATTCAGAAGGCACTTCTTTCTTGAATATGCAATTACTAGATTATTTTAATTCATTTCTTGTTTACAGTATTAAAATAATTAATGTTGTTGTTTTTACTATTAATTGAGAGTGTTTTTTGTTATTGTGAAACGAAACTTGCTAAAACTCGCTGAGGGCTCCGCCACCAGATCCCAGTCGTTGCTTTGCAATGAACTGTCAACTTCTAGAAAAAATTCTTGAGTAGTTTACTTCGCTTTATAGTAGACACCAGTCACCAACACATAATTCAATTCAACCGGTATTAATTCCTGCATTTCATTTTGAACATCAAAATTTATTAGAATGGACTATATTCGTACTTCTACTCTGACAATCATGTACATGACTTATTATGTACGGTTTGCGCACATCTATACATATTAAAGACAACAACAGAAATTATTTCTGCCACATAATAGCGTTCACTGTTTTGTAATAACCTTCTTATTGAACCTTGCATTTTCCAGAAACATTCACTGTTTACAAAAAATGCATTTTTTGCAGGCTTTTTAAATATTTATTTATCGAATTTACGTAGACACTATGTTTTGCACTGTAATTTTGATCAATTTATTATAATGGTGCCGTTGAAGCTAGTTGTACTATGAGCAAAATAATGACGCGTCTATTTATTTTGAAGGTTTTTTTTTTTTTGAAAATATCTCCGTTTTTTATATGTTCGATATTTCGGGAGGTCTCCCCAGCAGAAAAAGGTAATAATATTATGTTAGATATTAGCTTAAAATAAATAAATTAGAAGGAAAAACATTAAATCGACCGAAATGACGAGAATTATCAACTCTGCTAAAGCAGGAAATTTTCAAAAACGGGAGGGAGTTTTGCAGTTCAACACGAACCAGCGACATCTATATCATTGAAAGAAATGTGGATTAAATCTACAAACGAAATTTTTAACGAAACATTTCTAATATGTCTTATTACTGCATTATCTGCAAACTCCAAATATATGAATCTATGCCAAGTTTAAAAGTATAAATAGAGCAAATACTGGATATTATCTATGGAAAAGGACGAATTGGTAGCACGATCGTAATGAACAATTGTCTTTACCGTAGAACAGGCTCACTTTACGTAAAGAAATAGCTCAGTTAGTTAAAGCAATTGGTCTGTATGCTGGAGGTAGTTGGTCCGAGTCCCATAGAAATGAAGTCGTCACTTTTATTACTATAGTTATTTTTTATGTGGGAAAGAATCAAATTGTGACATATGCGTAAAACTCATGCCGATACCACAAAATAAAAACATGTTGTCGGACTTGCATTAGAGTCCCTAATTTTGTTTGTATACTGTTTCGTAATTATATCCCCTGTGGTCACTGCTGACTATATGCTCGCTGGTTCAGTACGAATGTTTTCCAGTAATTATTAATTCTAATTTGGAGAATTTTATAAAGTTTCACAATGTTTATCATTAAATAGTCTTCTATCTACTTGTTTGAAAATTTTGATAACAGATTTTTCTATTAAATGTTTAATTTTCCCTAGTTGTTTAATTACGGAAAAGTTTTACAATGTATTTGTATTGAATTGAAATTGTGTTAAATTTACCACATGAGGTAAGTAGCCCGAACGTGGAGGACTGAAGTAGCTGATATTCTACGTAAAAGCAACCTACTGTAGAACGATGATGCTTCTTACCTTCAGCACATAGTCTTTACGTTGGAGAGTCAGACAGAGAATCCTGGTTTTTCCTCCCCTATGACCACCCATTTTAAACCTCTACATACCATGGTTCGTGTCACAATTTGGGTACTCCAAATACATTCATGTAATAATAATAGTAATAATAATAATAATAATAATAATAATTATTATTATTATTATTATTATTATTATTATTATTATTATTATCATTATTATTAATATGCCATCTTTACATAATGTTGTAACCTTAGATATCATATTTAAAATGCTTTCTTTAGTAATAATTTAAGCAACCATGTAGGAAGGGGCTCGACGTTTTATTTTGCCCCTTTCATTTCAGTACTTCCCAACAGAAAGTAATTTCTGATAAGCAGGGGAGACGAAATGAATAAGAAATATATTTACACCATGCTCTCCTCCTCCATGATTGGAATATCATATGGCATTTTCATTCTACCGAAGATGACCCTGTGTGGTGAGGGGTAGGTAACAAAAGAAATACCTAATATATAGCGACCCTTGATTGGAATATTGATTGTATTCTTTATTTGTTCGAATGAGCTCCTACACAACCAAAGGTGACAAAAAGAATAGGAAAAGTGTCTATTGATCCTAGTGGCGGATCCAGCACTGATTACTGCAGGTGCGGGGAAGTGAAGGATTTTTTGATGATGTGAAGCTGCCTCAAATTACCACTTAACTAAACTAAACATAATAGTGAGTTGAACCGAACCCAGTCAGTTCAAATTGATGTAAAAATTTAATTTTCGGCTTCCTATTAGAGTTTTGGTTCCAAATGAGTATTTCATTCCGATTGGTCAATGATCAAATCTCGGGGCTTTTTCGGTGTAGAGGCTATGACCCAGTATGGAAAGGCAAAAATATTAAAATGCTTATAACTTTCAAATTTGGTTTGCTTCTATTACGATGATAACCAACTCTTTCGGGGATACCACTGTAAAAAATTACTGATTTTGCGATGGTAGTATTTTAAAGTAGAAATCTAGATATTTTAATAAGAATCATCTATTGTTGTATTATCTCCACACAGATACAAGCTCTCAACGTATAAAGAAATTCTACTCAAGAAGAAAATGTATTTTGGATTTTCCAGAATTTGAGCACATACATTACACAATTTCTTGACCTACTCAAAGACGATTTACTAATTTTTTTCCCGTATAATTGCAACCAAGTTCTTTAAATGTGCGCACTGCTTAATTTAGTTTAGGATGGATAAAATCTATGCCGTGTATGTAGGTTTAGTTCCTCAAGCAAAAAAAGCTAATTTTATTTAGAGTAACAAAAGAAGCGAAGAAACGAATATTGTGCATCCTATTTGTGATGACAAAACATGATTGCACTTGCACGAAATTAATTTTAAATAATAACGGAAGTCAAGATAATTGATGTCCTTTACTGTCCTGTCTCTCTGCTGGTGTTTACAAATTTAGCTAGCTTGAATACAATTCACAGATAGAAAATAATTGTCACGATTTAAATTCAACTTCGAAACAACATTTTCTAAATATGATTATGTAAAGCAGTATAACATATAAATCACAGCGTGTTGAAGACAGGGTGCAACAATTAGTAAGTATTCTTTATTATTAATTAATTCGATATAAGTTTTGGTTTATATCTACAATTTGTAGCTTGTTTTAAGAGTACACACTATCTTAGAGACAGATGTGTTCACACTATAAGTAGCCATTGGGAAATTTATCTGAAACGTGCTGATTATTGTGAGCAGCTTATTATTTAATAACGTTTAAATATTCATTTTATGTGGTTACCATCACTAAAATATAACACCCTATTCTTTATTTTTTAATCTGCTATTTCTTTCTTTCTGCTTACGTTTCCTTACATTGAATTTAATTATCTTCCTCATCAATGTATTTTATTTAATTTTTACCTATTGTATCTTTCAAATATTATTTGCATAATTCTTATTTTACGTAGGTAATTAAACTATTATGAGGATGAAGAAGTAGAGACGTGTTTATGTAGTAAGTAGAGTAGTAAGATGTGTTTATGTAAATATGCGAATATTTATAGTGTTGTACGTATAATTTCGGATCACTTATAACCTGGAGGTATAAAATGGTAATTATTTAATTTATTGTATAGTTGTTTTTTTCACATGAATTACAAAATATTATGAAATCTCATTTTATAAAATCAAATAATTACTTCAACGGATTTATTGCTATTCATTTATGAGAATAACATTCGGTTTCGATCTTTATCTGAAACATTAAACAAAACACTCGTTGATGGAACGTTTTTCTGTGGGAAAAGCAAGTGTTATGGACCCAAAAATATTATATGTAACATATCCTAGAATACCTTACCTTTCTCCTTTGTTCATTGACGTTCACAGTTTCACAATATGCTTTGCACAATAATGTATATTTACGTCTTCTGTCGAACATCTGTAATGATCACAAATTAAAACTTATACACTTACATGTGAAGTAAATAAAGAAAGAACTGTACAGATTGACATGTAGTATGTTTATATTTTACAACAATTTGAAAGATAAACTTTATAGAACAGAAATATAAATTCTAGGTAAATGATTGCTTTTAAATGTAATGTGAAATCGGCAATTAAACCTATCAAGAGCTATCTACATGCTTCAAATTTTCCACTGACAGGTGGAAAAATAATAAACCACTACAAGCACATTCTCACTACCGCACATAGATTATTATATAAAAATATATTGAGACGATTACTTCAACTATATATCACTTGTAGATATACCTTGTTAGGAAGGAACTAGTTTCAATCTAAGCTTCTTGCTAAATAAGATGATGTAATTCTCATAACATATCTGATGCAAGGTTCAAGCCAAAGTGTTTCCTGGTTCTGACACCAAACGTTATCTTATACACTCATAAACATATAAGTAAATATTGTTCTTGAATGATAGAAAAGTATACTCTTATAGTTAAGTTTGTGATTCAGTTGATGGTTAAGTTGCAAAATTTCCTCCTCCGTATTGAGAAATCTGGTACAGAGATTATATACTATCAAATACAAGCCATATTTTTCCTCTTTCCAAATTCATGTTTCTCTCATTAAACAACGTTAGTCGAATTGCTGTTTAAGAATACAGATTCAGCAGTAACAAAATTATTAATATGCTTAATAGTATAACAATAGCATTACAAGAAACGGTGCATCTTTCCGAAAATAGCGTGTAAACAAGTCGAATTTATTATCAAGTAGAAATTAAGTTACAAGGATAGAGGAGAGACAGTAGTAGTAAGGTTATTAATCGCAGACACCCTTCAGTCACTTTGCATTTCTTGTCAAACCTTGTGTTAAGTTCAAAAGACATAAGTTAGGTTCATAAATTTATGTTTAATACATTTATGTTAATACTATGTAACGGTAACTATAAAAATTGATTCTAGTTGTTTTGTTATTGTTTCAGATTTACATTTTGCAAACTACGAGATCAAAATGGGATACGGAAAACTTATAGGTAAGTAAACTATATGTATCGTATTCAAATATCCAACCAAAGCAATTTCTGTTTCTGAAAGTGATTTGTAATATATATGTATGGACAACTCCAAAAGTGCATTACCACCTACAAATCTCCCTTTCCTGAAATAGTAGGTAATCCCAAAAGGACGGTCATTGAGGTGGTTGAGAAATAGAAATGCGTTGGACCAAATCTCGATTTTGATAAGCATATAGCAGTGTGCCAAACTAGAAGTAAGAGAATAAAATAAATTATTAAGAATGATCATTTTATCCTGAGGACAATGGACGAAATAAAAAGTTACAAAGTGTTCTTATCTAAGCAGTTCAAAGAAGACTAATGGTAAGAAATATTTAATATATATCAGAGGAAAGAAGTTTGTCGCCTTTTTCCAAACAACAAATCTCGTATAAAAGGAAAAGGTTACATAATGTAAAGGTTAATATAAAAATCCAGCAACACAACAGCACAAAAATCTAACAAATATCCATACTAAGCATAAAGAGAGACAAACACAGAATAAGGGACAAAAGTGCTGTAGCAGACTCTAGGCCTCACACGCAAGATAAACAAATGACATCCTAGGTGTAAACCCAATTGTTATAAGAGTAATAATAAAATTATTATTATTATAAATATAATAATAATAATTATTATTATGATTAAAACTCATTTCCTTTCCAAAATCTCTGATTCTGGCTAAGGGCATATTAGCATAAAGTGGTTATTTGCGCACTTTTGGTCTTTTAGCGGTCCCAAATGCAAAAAGGGATGGAAGTCTCCTAGAGACACGAAAAAAACATTCTTAACGTAAATTCTAGGTCAACGTTCGAAGCACTTATTTTTGACATGTTTTTTCTGGAACAAAAATTCTGGCGACAAAGAAGTTACAGTATATAGTATTGCAAGTGAAAGTGGAATTGTTTACATTTACATTTGTGGTAATCAAGAAATTGTCATTAGAAGGCATTATTGTAAAAAAATAATGTTTATTTCTTCTTCCATCGTAAGTCTTAGGGACCCCCTACACCTCACCGACCGAACATCGATATAGAAAATTTAGGATGTTGATATGTCGATGTCGATATATTCGCAATGTTGAGTGTTGATATATGTCAATATCAATATCAACGATATCGATATATCCGCATAGCGCGCAGGCCTAGATCCAAGAAATGATGTAATAATAATAATAATAATAATAATAATAATAATAATAATAATAATAATAATAATAATTATTATTATTATTATTATTATTATTATTATTATTATTATTATTATTATTATTATTATTATTATTATTATTATTATTATTATTAAATAGGATGCTTGGAACATTCATTAAATCACTTTCAAAATGAATACGAAACTTGGTGGTCTAATAAAATATTCAATTTATTTCCAGTAGAGCTCCAGATCTCCGAGGTACATCTAGGATAATGTCAAACGTTTAACACATGCTTTCTCTCCGCATGGTTCCTTCTTTTGGTTTGATTAAAAAATTCGATAGGTTCATCGGACGTACTGCTTTGAAATACATTCTAATAAATCCAGTGGGTAGCATAAGTCAAAAACTTCCATTCCTGACTACTAATCCAAAGTGAATAAAAGAGAAAAAGAAGAAGAAAGAAAAAAAGAATAAATTAAGAGAAAAATAAATGAATGCTACTTTACTGCTAAACTTCTATGACAAACACCCTATATTGGAAGTCAAACCTGTATCATTATGAAAAGTTACAAATGTTCAGAAGGAAAATTGGATGCTCCTTATAGATGTAGCAGAACTTGTATGTTTCAATGGGATTAACATTTTAAATATACTTACAGTTTCTGCTAAACATGCTACATCAAATCACTCACAAATAGTTTACTACCACATTCCAGGCGATATTATTCAATACTGCTTTATGAACGTATCATTAACTTAATTCCAAAACGCAATTTAGTTGCACAATTCCCTGTTTAACTAAACAAAGCACCATCAAATTTGTCTCGATCTGTCGTTCATTAACTTGTTTTCTGTTCTGACGTAAATCGGTAGTTGTCACTTCGAGCAAAAGTCCTACGTGGCGTTGCTAATATTTCAATGAACAAATGAAGAATTACGTTATTGAACTTGACCTACTAACATAATTCACAGTAGCCAACTGTATTCTTAAATGACAGATCAGTTGTGTCAATATTCAAAGCTTATTTTTTCTTGGAGAAATGTTACACCGATAACAGGAAAAGTGCTACAAATCAATGAAATGTTTCGAATGTCCTTTTAATTTGCTTGCTCTTTCCCATCCAACATTAGTAAATCGTCACTATCATGATACATGAGTGCTTGCACATTTTTAAGAATTACTAGTCTAGTATGAGAAGTCGACTCTTCATAACCACTTTCTTATTAAAATGGGCGTGAACAAGGTTTGAGCCTAGGTTGGATAACTGTACCGCTTTTAAGTCCACTACGTTACCCCTACACTACCATTCCAATTGAAGTAAAAACCTAAATGTTACTAACTTGGGCTTTGGAACAAACCGGCCTGTTCCTTTAAGGTCATTTACAGCAACAAGTGTTGTTACGGACGCATTTTTATCGATCAAAAACGTTTCAATATTCGCGCGCAACACTAGCGAGCTGTTTTAAGTTGGTCATGTAAAGCTTATAGAAACATTTGGGAGTCTTTAATTTGCCCATCTGATGTCAAGAACAGAAGCTAACAAACCCCTTCGGGATTCTAACCTATTCTTACTACTACTACTCTTAGTACTACTACTACTAATATTACTATATTTACTACGGATCCCTATAATAAAACTATAAGTATATTCCATTGATAAAATGTGGTGGACAAACACCGTGTGCGTGGGTTTTCTCGGGGTTCTCCCGTTTCCTCCCACTTTCTTTGTTCCACCATTTCATTCATTACTCATCATCACCGTGTCCTTTAGCCTAACCGGCATACGCGTGGGACGTAAAACTCAAAGATTTCATTTCACTTCATTTCAATTGATAGAAGTTATGAAATGTTTAAATAATAATCGGTTAATCACCTTTTTAGTATTTTTCAGTCTTATATTAATGGAGAAAGTATTACGAAAAACTAAAAAAGTAAAAAAAATGCTTTGCTTGGACCGGATCTGAACCGACGCCAAAAATATTTAGTTATTGGCACGTTGTGATAACACGCCCGGCTATGAGGAGTTTAAGCATTTGGCGTTTATTTTCTGGTATATGTATTGATGTCCTATAGTTAGTTAGTCTTGATGTCTTATCAGTATTCTCCAACAAATTAAGAGGATACCTAAAACGTTTGGGATCACCAAATATACGTGCCGGACGTATGTCCTTGACCGGGTAATAGATGCTTATTAGTTAGAAGCACTTTATCGCTTAGGTCGTGCCATTATAAGCAGAAACGTTACTTTGGCAAGGGAATTTCGATTTTGTTTAAAGTTGATAGCGAGAAGAGGACTTTTTTTTATCTCGTTTCTAAAAAAAAGAAGCAAAATTTAGGCGACAATTAACATTCTCATTCGGGACGAGACAAGGCTAACTCAAATTATCATCTCGATTTGCAGATGAGAACCGAGACGAAACGGAAACTATCGTAAACATTTCTCATCTCGATTCTCAAAATTGTGTATGTCCATTCTTTAGGTAACAATTGCTCTGTACACTGAATCTTACACTGTATTTTGTTACTCCGTATTTCAGAGCTCATCGAATTATCGTGTGTGTAGGTATTTTTAGCAAAGCTTTTATAATGAACTTTGAGTATTCTAAAAGATATTTTATTACATATCTCACTTTTCAGTGATATTCAATTATTTTTATTACAGTCATTTCAATTTTAGTGGAACGTTTTGGTTTAAAATTTTTGTAATTGCATAGGTGTATCTTGGAGGTACGGACCTCCCGTCCCAGAATTACGAATTTGAGTAACTTTTATCAATTTTTAGGTCAATTTTAGAAGTTTTAATACCATTATTATTATTATTAGGAGTAGTAGTATTCATTAATATTATTATTAATACTATACTATTATTGTAATTATTATTATTATTATTATTATTATTATTATTATTATTATTATTATTAATAACTTTTTGTGAATTTAATGGTTCGACCTATTTTACCCAGCTCCCTCCTTCCGAGCAATGTGCTGAAAAAACGTCATGTGTTAAGGATTTCTCAGGGTTCCATATCCTACACCATATTATCCACTATTTCTTTTATCCGCATCATCGACGTCTCCTTTAGCATATTCGGCATAACCATGGAACGTAAAACTTAAAAACAATTTCTCTTGCGGCATTTGTGAGTTCAGTAGCCCTACTTTCTACGTAAATTAGCATGAAAATCTTTCGTTTAACACTTATCTAGTTGTAGGAACGTACAAAGAGGGTACGTTCTGGTGGTTCGCACACTTCTTTCCAATTCCGCCTATATTGTAACTTTTGCCTAACGTTAGGGACGATATTACAGATGTTAATACAATCTGTCTTCATACGGAATTTTTCTATTGTATTATTATTATTATTATTATTATTATTATTATTATTATTATTATTATTATTATTATTATTATTATTATTATTATTATTATTATTATTAACGAGTTGAGTTTATTTTGAGTTTGCGACACGTTCACCAGCAAGGCTACATGAGACGTGGACTTACTTATGAATCCGAACCACACGAGTTCCCGCCGGGTATTATTATTATTATTATTATCGCAAACTATATGAAACAAAACCGAAATATTCTTGCCAAAAGTCACGTTTCTACCTATAATGGTATGACCTGAGCGATAATAAGCTTGTAACTTTTAATTTTCTACAACATAATTATTATTAGTAGTACAACATAATTATTAGTACAACATTTTCTACAACATAATTATTATTTTTATCCTCAACTTTTCATTTTTCGAGTATTGAAATATCCGAGTTTTCAAATATCTAAATATAATACCTACGTAACACGTGTGTCATCGGTGATAAATCGCTACTAAAAGTACTAAAGTAGAAAAAATCTTCCTGACCTGATTGTGATTCGAAAACCTCCAGGATACTGGCAAGCACCTTGAACACTGAAAAACGATAGCTCTCCGATAGACGATTTGACTTTACTGTGTTTACGTTAGATTTCTTTGCCTTCTAATAACGAAATTATACGTTATTTTTCTTCATTTCAAAGCATTTTTTGTATTTCTTTTATGGTGGTCTAAATCAATAATCTTTGGCATAGTTTGTATTATTAACTTCAATTCTTCTTAAGCGTTTGGTTCACAATTTAATTTCTTCTTCACACTAAACTACAGATATGACCTGTTTAATTCTCATACTCTGCATTTAGTTACTAAGGAATCGCCATGACCTTGTCAAGACTTGAGTTCGGCACGATACAAGTAAATTCATTTATTCGAGGAACTGGAGAAAAATTAGTACCCACTAATAAATTAAATAACATAGAATCCAGGCAGATTATAGAAATAATATTATATTATGAAGTAATTGCGCCGCGCAATTTCAAAAATACCCGAATAAAAATAAGAATAATAATTTAAAATACAATAATAACATATTTGTTCACCTTAACAGTATAGTTGTCTATTATTTTACACCTGTATCATGATAGAGACGATTTGCGAATGTTGGTTGAGAAAGGGAAAGGTAATTACCAGTTCATTCGAAACACTTCATTGATCTGCAACTCTTTTCATGTTATTGTTCTCAGAAAGAAACCTCACACATTTTTTTCGCATTATTTAGGTAGATCAATCGGCGGTGCAGTTTTTATCGTGTACGGTTTCCACGCGTAAATCTGCGTTCGATTTCCCACCATGTAATATCATTTTTCGCATAATATAATAACACGAACTGTGCGAATTACAACGTTATATTCCAAATAGATTAAATCGACACTGGATGTTTGGAACAGATAAATCCTCGGAGATGACTAGAAAATTATTTGCTTATTTCAAAACAAGATTTTATTTCATTAGTTTGATACAAAATCTCTTTCCATTCTATAATTTAATGTATTTTAATCACATTGGAAATTTGAAACATGCAGTGTCTGCTACATCAATAACGAAGATCCAATTTGCCTTCTGAAGGTATGTAACTTTTCATTATGATACAGATTTGACTTTTAATATAGGGTGTTTCTGATAGAAATTTGTCAGCAAAATAGCACAGATTCTTTTTCTGTTTTTTTCTTTCTTTGTTTCTGTTCAGTTTGCATTAGTAGCCTGCAATTGAAGGTACGACCTTCGCAACCTTGTAGGTTCATTAGAATGTATTCCAGATCATTACGTCCAAGAACTCTATCAAATTTCCAGCCGAACAACCCGGAAAGAAAGCATGTGTTAAACGTTTGACGTTATCCTAGACGTGTCTTGGAGATCTAGAGTTGTACTGGAAGTTACGTATATTATTTGACCATCAAGTTATGCATTCATTTTGAAAGTGTATTATTATTATTATTATTATTATTATTATTATTATTATTATTATTATTATTATTATTATTATTATTATTATTATTATTATTAATATTATTATTAACTTTAAAACTAGGGTTCCATCTCATATATTTTGAATGCGAAGTCCGCAACTCTGCTACGACACTAGCGTCCCTTATTTTCTGTTTTTTTCTCTTTCCGTTTCGTGTGGATGTTAGTTTTTGTCCTGTTAGTCATTTATGTGAAGCCTTTACATTATGTAACCTTTTTCTTGCGAGATTTTTTCAATTAAAAAGGAGAGAAACTGTTTCCTTCTGACATCTATTTCTTACCATTAATCTTGTTTCAACTGCTTAAGTAAGATCACTTTGTAACTTTTTATGTCAGCTATTGCTCACACGATAATAAAATCGTCATTCTTAAGAATTTATTTTGTTGTCTTATTTGCAGTTTATCACAGTGCTATATTTGTAACAAAATTGTGGTTTATCCAACGCCATTCTAGTTCTTTGCCATCCCAACGACCATGTTTTGAGTTGCCTACTATTGCAGCAAAGGGAGAATTTGCAGGTGGCAATGCAATTTTGGAGTCGTGTATACAATCCATGTGTGTAAAATAGAATTTACATATGCGGGTCTAATGAAACTAAAACTACACATTCGTTACATAAATAAACAAAAGATGGTCAATCTAAGAACTGTAAAATGCATTTATTATTTATTTCTAGTAAATCAACTATTACGTGTCATATACGCAAACACAGAAAACAAAAATGCCTTCTGGACGGTTCATGATCAATAAGCTTACACACCAATCGTGATCCCCATATGATATGTGGTATTTAAGACGAGGATGTATTAAAAGGAACCACTGATCGATCCTCAACAAAACGATATTACCTGGTATATTACATTTCGTGATATATGTGTAAGAAGACTAATTGAATTTCAGTGTTATTCTAGTTCGGTTGTTTTATTACACACAGAACATAATTATATAGTAATTATCTCATCCGGAATCCCACCGGAAGGTGCGAACGTTATTTACATCATGATCGTGCTGCTGACGATCCTTAACACTTGTGACATGGCACCAAAAGATTCCGTGTTCACTGCTAGAAGGCTTATCTTTTGCCTACGCGAGACTAGTGATGGGCAGTGGGAATATTCCCGGGAAGGAATTTATTTCTATTTCATAGCTTCATCTTCCAAATGATAAGAAAATATGACTAATTACTTTATTCTGATTTACTATTATTTACTTCTATGCTTTAAATAATTTGGAGATTAAAAAAAATTAAAATTCGTTGATTGTACTTTATGTAACTGGTATTATGGTGTTTTAAACCTCCATTTCCATTTGCACTAAAAATTAGCAAAGTACTAATTTACAAATAATGAAAGTTAATCAGTATGTAAAGTAATGTAGAAATTATGTAGAAATAGATATGAGGCACTATTCATAAACCCCGAAACACCGTTAATAATAGATGTCGGTCTGTCTCTTGTCTCTGACTCGAATTTCAGAAGAGGTACTCCGGCTTCTCTTGCATGTGAATTAACGCATGAAATTTTGAGAAATACTGTATGTATGGAGAAAGGTCGTGTGTGGCAATGGTACGTGCCAAATTATATAGACAGGTCAGTATCTTGTAAATATGGTGACCATTAATATGTATGAGTAAATGTTGATAAAATGATGAGACATGTGTTTTCTCGCAGTTATCCAACAAAAATAGTTTATAATATTTAAAAATTTAATATGTTTATAATATCAAAGTGGAGTAAAGTTTAGAATATCAACTTATATATAAATTTAAACTGTTTAGTGGTGTAAGAGATTTGAACTTACTATACAATTTTTTAAACATATTTACTTGCATAGAACATATCGTAAGTAAATATACATTTATGTATCTTCTCTAAATATAATACGATATTAATAAAATATCATAATATCGTTCAGAATATACATTTTAAAGAGTCCTCTGGACATAACAGCAATAATATACGGTGATGAGAAACGAATTTACCTTTGAAATAACAATATAGTAATAGCATTCAATTTTCCTTTTGTTTGTATATAAATTCCGGGAAGATTTCCCCCAAAAAATATCTTCCCGGGAATTTACCCATCACTACTCTAGACCAATTATAAAGTCAGCGCATATCTCAAAATTCGATTGATTACATGTCTGGGAATTCTACCCTGTACACCCATTGAACATTAATGAAATATGCACTTTGGAATTGCGTATGTGTGACATTCTTTATGTTGATAAGGACCACCATCCATAGTTTCTCGAATTTGAAATAGAGTCTTTTGAAATTTCGCTATTTGCGATTTCTGACAGCCCTAGCTCTAAAACTATGCACTTTTCTCCATACGTTAATGATCTTTTTCTCTTATTTTGTTATGAGGAATAACCTCTTAAAGTTTGTCGGTGTAGTTCATTAACACCTATATATTTTACAATTTGGATAACCTCGATAGTATTTTTGTTCAAAATTATTGTTCAAGTTTGAACCCTTTCTAGACTTACAGTTCGAAATGGAATTCAAGATACATAAAATTATCCAAGAGGGGAATGAAATCTCAACCTTTTGCACAAACGAATAGCATTTTACATACATATTTAGTTTATTAGGAAAGCAATTCGACTCCAATTTTCCATTATTTTTATTTTCTAAAAACAAACCACTTTACAAGTGTATTTAAACTAAAGAAAAAATATATGATTTTGAAAATCAAATATGTAAAGATAAAGCAAACATAGATTAGTATTCAGATTTTTTCCAAATTTCTCGAAGTAAGTTATTGCTTTGAGTAAATGACAATGAAAATATTGCGTTTCATATCAGTCGTGTTCCAAAAAATGGTTAACGCATTTTTTCAATTACAGTTTAACATTTAATTCATTATCTGTAAGTTAACATGGTAAGTCTTTATGTAAAAAAATATTCATGTAAATCATTTCCTACAAAAAACTGTAAATATCACTTCCATACCTAAAAAATATTTATTTACTTTTAGTGATAGCAATATGTGTAGCGCTTAATATAATTCCAAATGCAGATGCTGAGAAAGAAGTTAATATTGTTCGAGATGGATCTAATGCTTTCGGAATCCGATTGCTTCAGGTATGTTAATGTATCTTAACAAAAACATGGCTAAAAATCTTGATTTACAGAGACAAATACGTTACATATGATAGAATACATTAACTTCTTTTAATGGTCCATAATTTTTGTTGAAGTTAACTAGATTGATTTTTTTCGTCATTTTGCTATGTTTATGTATGGAAATATAGTTACAATTGACGTTCCAGCACTATGTTACTTACGTTTGTATGGTCCACTTTAAGAAAACGAGCCTTTTTCTAATTGAAATGATTCTACGAAATAAATACATAACACTAAGCTCCGATTTTTCACGTTAAGGATATTCTCTCCGCTCATAAGGAAGGTTTTACTTTAGCACCCATATACAAAAAGAATCCTGCATTGAATAGCGTAATCACAACTACAATTACAATGGATACGTAATTTTGATTTGTGTTAATAAGTATGTCTGATCATTGTTGATTTGATTCTGTACGTTATTGACTTCGAAATACTTAAAGATCAATTTTGATTGACATGCGGCCTTCTGTTAATGTGGACGAAGAACCGTACACTTTTAGTCAGAAATATTAGCTTCCCCTCGACTATCTAGTAATTTTCAGCGCTGTAATACTTGATACGATTTCCGAAGAAACTCGTATTCTTTGGATATAATTTAATTGTTATTACCATATCTCATAGTCCCTTCGGAAGTAGATTTATAGCTGCCACATTTGCACTTATTCCAGTAACTTCAAACCGTGTTATCAGAATGTCGTGTCTCCTTACAATTGCTAAAATCTTGTGTTTATATCTACTAAATGCTGCTCAAGGTGAACCGTTAAGAGGAAGGATATATCGTTGATTCTTCCAAGCATATTTCTTGCACATCTGAATAATGAAACGCTATTAATGAAAGATTTAAATAACATACTGATAATAGAGAAAACAAACATAATAAGACAATGTAGAAGCATTAAACAACCAGAAGGGTTCATTCTAGATGCCAGTAAAGGTACCGCCTAAAATGCTTCATAGAATCATTGACTAGAAAACATCAACAGCAAATGGTTCAAATAATGCATTACCTGTTTACTACAATCTTCCCAGTAACTACATCCATCATCATATTAGAAACTAAAATTTAGGAAGACAAGAGACACTAGGTTGAAATGACGACATTGGATAATGTCTTCATTTGTCTCATTCATAGTAAAGGAGTAATTGGAAACCGAGTAACCACAATCGACATAAGTATCTAGTTTTACCGCCATTTGAGAGGACCTTTCTTGCAATCAGTCATGCGATTATAGGAAATAATTTAATTTACACGAGATGGAACGTAACGTTAAGGTCGATGCTGCCTTCTAATTCACAGCGAACTCAGTCTATCAAAAACAAATGTCTCATATGAGCTGAAAAAATAACAAGTGATATTTATATATAAAGAAAAAGTACACAAATACAAATTAGGTTTCTTCATGAAGCAAGAAATGAAAATCCCTATAAATCATTTCCATCTGATTTTTGACAAATCTCTAAATAGCGGTCAAGACGTTTCATGGTATGTGGACTGGTGATGTTACCACTAAAGTTCATGAGGTACGTGAAGTTTTTTGAGAGGTAGACATCTGGCATATTGTCAGATTCAATCATCTTTCGTCATTTATATGAAAGCATCTTATACGATTTTCCAAAGTCATTGCTACGTATGTAATTTTTAAGGCCATTGATTTCCACATAAGTTGAGTGACCTTCAAACAAGGCATTTGGTCATATGACATGTGGTATACAAAAAAACATCCTCAAGAAATCCAACTGGGGTATTCAAATTACTTCTGTAAATTTCACAGGTCCTGATCGCCCTTTCCTATGAATAAAAATTAACAACATATACAGTTTAGTATCACTTCATAATTTATTTTTTGATAACGTTTTAACATCTCATATTGTAATATTGTTAGGTAAATGTGTTTCTTTCCTTTAATAGGGTACAGACATAATAATACACTTATTTGAACTTTGGTTAGGTTATATGGGAGTACCATTTGTTTGAGAATTTGCCAAAATAGAAAATTGAATGTGACTCTGCAAATTTCAATTCTTCAGTTTATATATTTTTATTGGCAAGAACGTTTTATATGTAGAGCTCTTAGACATTATGTCGTCTTTGATGAGATTTTTTGTGTATTATCTACCTATATAGAAGAGTTCATTGTTAATTCATTTTCGTAACACATGAACACAATGATATTTTTAAACATTTGATAGAGCGCATATAAAAACTTCTTGATTATGAGAATTGCAGAAAGTAAAATCTTATCAATCTTCTCTAAACCTAATTGAAAAGTTAGTTTGTGATATTTATTACTTATGGGTATAGTATAAAATAATCGTATAACCACTGGGTTACTTATAGACCCAATTTATCTTTTTATTTGACGCTTTACTAAAAATAATATGATTATGTGGTGTATTTTCTCTCGTATGGTAATTATGCATGCATGATCTCCAATTCTATTTTGTGGGGTGCAATGCATCATTCAATTTGGCAATACAATTTTTAAATTGAAAAAAATTTTTTTAAATGTTTTCTAGGACATATTTATATTAACTTATTCCCATTTTTAGTATGGGAATAATGGTCAAGAAAAGAAATCCGGTGGTATATTTTATGTAACAAGCGTGAGAAATTGCTTAATCTCTTTGTGGTTGTGTATGTAATAAGAATTTGCATGGTGATAACCTGACATTCGGTACAGAGAGCAGATATTCAAAAAAACCAAATGAGGGAATGTAACCTTCCGATCTTTATCCAACCTTTAAAGATTTTTATCTCAAATACCTAATTTACACTCAAATTGCATACCACATCTGTGAGACGGAGAGGTATTTTTGTTATCATGGTGTGGCAATAATGAAGGCGCTAGAAACCTGCCCTTTCACTACCTTTTTCCCATTTCACGTTTGGCAATTTCCACGATTCAACACGAGTTCCGCATCTTTGTGTCGTAGTTGAAGTGTTGAGAGTTATTCCGTCTGACAGAGTGAGGAAACAGGAACTGTTACTTTTTCACCCAGTGTGTGTGACGGGGCATACGGTTTATCATATAAACGTTTAAAGTCCAGTGTTTGATTTTATGACCTATGTTTCTGTGAACATTTTATTCATCTATTGAAATTCTTTCGCAATGGGGAAACCATATTCTAGTCTTGGAAATATTACTTGTGCAACCTATAGTGACTTTGATGCACGTAATCGTCGTTTGGTAGCAGAAGTAAGTGATGTTTCTAGTGAGAATTTCAGCAAGTTTGACGATACGAACTCTGACCCAGATCAAGATCCTAAGGATACAACTGGTCTTAAGAGAGTAGCAAGAGTCCGAGGATGAGGAGGGAGATAATTTAGAAGGGGAAAATGATCAAGATCAAAGCCAGTGCAAGCGCCTGACCCAGTACAAATTGATGTTTCCCGGCAAACTATGTAGACAAGGAAGCTTACACATACCTAGGTAGTCATCTTAAGAGCCCCCTAGGAACCCCAGGACTTTGCAACATAACACCATTAGAGGTGCTTCCACAGATCTGACTGTTCAGGCTATATTGTTCAGACAAAATCCTTCCAAACATGAGGTGTGGTTCTTAATTTTCACAGATGAAATTGTAGATGTTATTGGTTTGGTGACAAACAAAACAATTGCTATAGAAAGACAGAAATACCCTGATACCAGTATCAAACATACTTATAGAGGCTGAATTCCAGTAGAAATAAACAGAATAAATAATAGTGTTACTTATTTCTTCAGTTTTCAAATCTGGTGACGAAGACATAGACTCATTGTTTTCTAAAGATTCAACTGGGAGGACAGTGTTTAGTGCTTCTATGTCCTGTAAGCAGTTTGAAATTCTCATGTTATGCTTGCGCTTTGATGATGCCACAACTCGCGCAGAACTTAGAAAGACTGATTGTGCGTCTCCAGTGTCTGAACTTTTCAATTCAATGATAGTCAATGGCAGAAAACTGTTTTGTACTAACACTGTGCGAAAGTTGATAAAATGTTGATACTATTTCAATGCCGTTTCAAAGTGTATATGCTCAAAAACCAGCAAAACATGGGATCAAAGTAATGTGTTTGTGCGATTCTGGTAATTCCTATCTCAGTAATACATGCATATATACAGGTAAGAGAAGTAATGGGCAAAGCTTGAGTGTATATGAGAAACGGCTGTTCAAAAGTACACACAGTAACATTAGACTGACGAAACACATTGAAAAGACACACACAAATACCACAGAGGAAACAGGTTTCTGTTAATACAACTGATAAATGTTTTACATTCTAAAGATCTAATCTGTATAGGTACAATAAAAAAGAACAAGAAAGAAGTACCAGAGGACTTTCTTGCAGATAAAGCAAAACCAATTGGAAGTGTAATGTATGGTTTCAGTGAAAACAAGCCATTGCTTTTATATGTGCCTAAAAAGAAGAGTCATCTTACTTATATCTAGCATGGATTACGGTATTGCCAATTATTTGGAATTGAAAAAAACAGGCATTGTAGCTTACTACAATAGAAACTGTGGCACTGATATCCTTGACATAAAGAACTCGATTTAAGGTACTAACAGAAAAACACGCCGTTAGCAGCCTTTTCTGAATGTTAAACGTCGGTAGTATAAATGCCCTTATCCTGTACATGTTCTACGCGGATAGCCCAACAAATCTATCACGATACAAATTTGTCAAAGTACTCGGTGTGGAACTTATAGAACTTCTACTGCGAAGAAGATTAACCATTCCTTCGATGCATAGAGACCTGAGTTTGATGATTTCAAAGCTGCTAGTAGCAGATGGTGATGTTCCACATTGTTTTGGGAAAGATATTGTTACGGACGATGAACTTCAAAAGAGAAGAACCTGCGCAATTTGCGCATGAGAAAAGAATACAAGAACACAATAGAAATTTAGTCGGTGTTTAAACTCCATATGCCTAAAGTGCTCAAGAAAAGTATGTGTAAACTGCGAAAAATGTGAAATAAGTCAAAAAGTGAACGCATACCGAAGCATGAGGGATATGGAGAGTGACATATCAGAGATTTTTTTGAGACAGTACTCTTATTCGTGCTTCTTATTGTATCTTTAAATATCTGTTTCAATCACAAGAATTTGTAGAGGTATTTTCCTTGATTTTTGAAGTAAGAGTTGCATTGTAGTTCTTTATTGTATAAATTGTAGCGTAGACGTGTATGGTAATATATATATATATATATATATATATATATATATATATATGCGAGTGTGTGTGTGTGTGTTTGCGTGTTTGTGAAAGTGTAATATATCTTGTTGCCTTTTAACGTGTTTACGACAATTCTAAACTATTCCTACGATGTTCTTAAATTGAGACAGAGAACATCGTTAAGAGTTGAAGAATAAGGCATACGGTTTAAGTTATAAGCTAGGACGATAATTTTTATTTCTGAAGGATGTAGCTTTTCGGTGATGTGCATTTTTGTGGTGCGGTTGTCTTGAGGAAGAAAGAGGAGTTTAATTTTACGTTTTTCCTGTTTTTACCCTGTCACATTTAAATATGACTATAAAACTCAAAAGGTACAGAAGGATACAAATTGGAATAGATAATGGGTATGTGTGTTGCACTGGCTCTCCAATGGTGTGTTATTTATGATACTAGAATAATTTGTGGCAGTACTATGAGCAGCAATATGAAAGTATATTTTCTTGATCTCTTTGCCATACATGTGTTAAAGATACAAAGAAACAAACAAATATATGTCAACCAATATCTGGTCTCTCTTATATTTACTATTCATTGATAATGTAAATGTAGCATCACACACTAATGTTTAATTTGGTTAAAGTAAAACCTGCCTTATAATGCTAGTCACACATGTTACTTAAAGACAATGGTCTAAAAACTATTATAATGTTATCACAATTTCAAAACAAAAAAAATACAGAAGAGGTCAAAGTATTTTCATAAAGTAGAAATACACTGGAACATATTAACATAAGAATTAAAATGCAAGGTGGTCTCGCTTGAATTTATCTAAACGAAGTAGAAAGTACTTTTTTTTTACACGTAATATATTTATATTTTCAGTATTATAAAAACACTGAAGTCTATTGACGCAATATCATTATAAATTTTTCTTAATGTTTTTTTTCTTTTATAGTAAACGATTTTAACATATTTTAATACTCAATATTAAAAGAAAATTATACATGTGCATTTTATGAGTATTTGAGACAATATACTAACCGACAGCAAAAAATTAATTTGTCTTTATTTTTTTCATTTATAGAGTTGTATATAGCACAATATTTTGCAGCGTTTGTTGACTAGAAAGTCTACTTGTGAACCGCCTGTTTTTAACTCTGTGTAAATTGTTTCTTTAAACTTGTTTTTGTTTCTTCTAAAAATCTAGGTATTGGCTTTTTTCAAGGATTTACGACTTATGGTTTAGAAATTGCTTATATTATATCCTTTACTTCAAACTCTGAGTTTAACATATTTCAGTATTTTTTAACTCAGCGAAAGGTATTAGCAAAAGTTTCACGAAATGTTCCATCGTTTTTATCAACTAGCGGGTTGAAATCATTTGGGAATAATAAGAAATGAATTATTTACACAAAATAATTAATTTCATCGTTTTGACTGTAGGGTTACTTTAAGCGGTTTAGACTGGAAAATGTGGTTTAAGTATTGAGTAGGAGCTCATGTGTTTCAATATACACGATACGTTCGAATTGTATACATTTACCGTTTATAAGTTCTGATGCTAGAAAAGGTGTGTAAGTCAAATACAACAGCAACAACAGATAATTAATGAAATTTATCGGAACCAAAGAAATCTGACTTGTAACAAAAATTCATTATGATACATATAAAAGTGAAAATTAAGTTAATAAAATTTTAGACAGGCTATTCGTTCTATATATGTAATGTTGCTTACCAATCGTACTTACACGGATTTCTTTGTATATGTTAAAGTAGAATTTCTAACCATTAGAATTAGTGTTACCAGATATCTCTTAGTAATTATATTTTAATATTTGTCCTAAAAATAGGAGCTTTATGCAAAATCGGAAGGAAATATAGTGGTGTCACCATGGAGTGTGTATTGTGTTTTGTTAATGCTACTTGAAGGCACAAGGAAAACGTCCGCTGAACAAATACGCAGATCACTTTCCTTACCTGAAAATACGGCCATAATACGTTCAGGATACTTACAGATACTTTCAGACGTTAAGGTGAGTTTTTGTCGTATTTGATGAACATAAAATAGTCGCTACTTTATTCTTGCAAACTAGAACGTTGGTGCTCTACCTTGTTATTTCAATTTATTTTCAGTAATCTTAACAATCTTGAATGTTTTGAGAAAGCAGATTTTAAGATAAACAATTCAACTCTGTTATGTCGATTGATTTTCCCATTAGCAATACTGCCATGAAATACATTCCATTTTAAAATGTAGAATTTTTTTCCTCCAGAACTTTCCAAACCTTCAGCCCACCCTACTTTTACATATTAAGGGCCTCATTCGAAATGCCGAGATAATTTTATTTCTTCCGATGCTCTTCATCTTGGAAGGCAGCTGCCCTAATGTAAAGATTTTACGATACTCTTAAAACTGGACTGGAATTCATCCTCAATTGTTCTGTTAATATCAACTCTTGGATACAAGCTTCATTACCAGTCAAAATGGAGGTCTTGGTATCCGTCGTGCTACAGATATGGCTATTCCGTCGTTTTAGCGTCTTTCTATGTTGCAAGTCAAATAATTAGTTCTCTTCTTCAATGGGATGACGACGAAATCACTAATCCAGATGTCTTAGACAGCATAGCTAAATGGACAAACTTAGTTGGGTTAGACTCTCCGGCTCTGGAAAATCGTAACAATCTGTCGGCCTTGCATGAGCCAATCGTTACTTTTCATGCAGCTTCTTTATTGCAGACTACAAATAACATTGAAGATTATGCCAGACCTCTAGAGGCATGTCTCCTGAAAACGGGTCATGGCTTCAAGCTCTACCATCACCTTCTCTGGGCCTACATCTATCCAATGAGAGCTTTCGAGTATCCGTCGCTCTACGGTTGGGCGCAGATATTTGTCAACCACACCATTTTCCCAATTATAACACCTTTGTAAAAAAAAAAAGATTATATGGTTTATCGTGCAAAAACAGCGCTGGCAGTCACCCACTTCATTCAAGTGGGAATGATATAATATTAAGAAAGTTAATATCTGCGGGGCTCCCAGCAGTGAGGGAACCGAATTGATGTAGCCGTTCTGACGGAAAAAATGCCTGATGGTGTGACATTAGTAACATGGAAGAAAGGAAAGGAATTGATTTGGGACTTCACAATATCGATTTGGATTTTTTTAGAACCCGGATGACACAATTCACGAATACAAGCTTCAATATATATTTTAGAAAATTTTGACACGTCAAATCTTGCTTGTCTGTACGCTCTTTTCACGTCTCATGAAAAATTAAGTAAATGTTGATAATCTTCACAAACTATATAAGTTTAATGTTCTCAATACAATTTTAATTTAGTCTTAGAAGATCAATTTTGGGAAATGAGCGAAATGTACCTACTGTCAGCATCTATAATCTCCTGTACTATGCAGTATAATATTGTGAATAATCAGTGGCATTTGGTTTGTTCAATAAATTTTACTACTAACATAGCTGCTCTAGGATAAAACAAGTCCTAAGAACATTAAATATATTTGTCCCAAATCATTTTCTGTAATGCAAATTATATTAAATATTTTGTGGAATTAAATTCTAGCGTACACAATCGTTTAATTTCACTATCACTCGCGTTCATTACAACATAATTCTCGTCATAATTCTGGCTACAGAATTTGCCAGTTTATTAAATATTATACCTACGATTAATATCATCATCTTTCCACATCCATATTGCTTTCATTCAATTGTTTAATCTATCTTCCCGGGATACTGTCTCACTTCAATTACCGAGATTATGGCTTCCTTCCAACTGTTAAATAAACAGACAAAATAGTAAGGATTTCTACATCTAACTGGACGGTTCATCTTGTATCTTTTCTAACACAGTTTAGAAAATCATGTATATACTGATAAATTACCTAGAGTTTATTTCGCCATTTTTATACAAGTTTGTTCAATATTTTCACGAGAGAAAAAATGTTAAAGGGAGTTTCTGGTAAATGCGCAAGTTCTCTGATTTAAAAAAAAATGGCATATGTTCAATACAACTTTAAATTGTACCTGGAACTTTTACTTGATATGCAACTTATTTATGAGTTAAGCTGTTGACGTATTTGTATAAATCGGACAATAAAGGCAGGGCTCATGTTTGACATTTGCAAACATATTTTTATGAATTCGGCACAGATCAAAACTAGTCCAGAAATATTATGTCAATAACTTTTTCTGTAGTATCTTTCTTTAACAAAACAATTACTTCTGAAAGCGCAAAGGACAATTATAACACTGCATTTCCAACAATCTAAGGAGGTTAACATTTTCCGTGCATGGGCGATTATTTATCTACACTTGTACTGGAGGGACACTCGACTCTAGTGGCTAAAGCTCCATAATAATCATACTTTTATTTTCCTGAATGGTGCACCGTGACGCTGATAAGCAGTGAAATTAGTGAGCATAAATATTGAAGTTATTATGTAATTAAACTAAAACAAAAGTAAATGATTAAAACTTGGTTAAGCAGGCAAGGAATGATAGGAATGGTCTATAGCTACCAATGTCAAAGTCACAAATTATATTGGTACGCTTTCTAAAGTTAATATGTATCATTTATTTTGTTATTCTACTAAGTATTTTCAATATAAAATAGCAAGTTGTAATTATACTGTATATATTCATTAATATAAAAGAAGAAAATAAAGGGCCATCCTAGTAACATAGTGAAATCGGTCCTTGATATAAGTTTAATCGTTATTCACCAAAATGTTACTTTTGATCTAAAACTACCTAAAATGTCCACCCCTACCTCCAATCCTTACCGAAATATCATATCATACATGCTAAAATCAAACTTTTTTATATTTTAAGTTTGGTGTGGGTGTTCAAAATATTTTGAGAGTTTCAGAGAGTGTAGATCCTCTGTATGTGGAAGTGTGAAACAATTTTCAAAATACATCGATGCCATTTTGTTTGTTTCTTGCTTGTTGACAAATGGTGACACGTCGCTGATCTTTTTGTTAAAGGTTTTGTAACACCCTTAGGTACAGTATATATTTTATTGGGGGCCAGAAAGAAACGACAACATTGTCGAAAAGAAATACAACTGAAACAAACGTGCTTTCTGCGCGGATTTTCGACCATTTTAGTGCCCTCATGTTCGGACTAGAAATATTTGTTTTCCAGAATTCACGATTTTTCTTTCTCTTGCGTCCCTTCTGCTTCTGTTACTAGTGCTTTCTTCACTAGCCACATACAGAGACGCTCTCTGATACCCGCATCGCGAAACGGCGACTCGCTACCAACGAATACTGTTTTCCCAAAACTGACGCCTTGAATATGCACCAGAAGCATCGGAAATGCAAGTTATGTCTTCTATTTCTGTTTTAACACGAATCGAATCCAAAAATTTTGATATTGCAGATGGCCCTGTAGTTATTTGAGTTATCGGATAACAAAAGTCGTGTTTTATTTCAGATATTCTGTCTATCATATTTACCAATGTATTTTCTTTGGTTTCATTGTTCTTTGCTGATGTAATCTCTTATTGTTCATGTTTTAGTTCTTCATTTACATGTATGTACACATTATTACGAAAAGGTTGTATACCTATATTGCTACGGTTTAAGGCCATAAAAATCTAAGAGAAACCTCGGGTTTCTTCGGAAACAGTAAACTAAAGATAACAGCTTTGTGACGCGAAGAAAGCTTACGCTTTCGCAGAAATTGGGAGATGTATTTTACTTCTTTAAAATGTAACAAGACATATTGGAATGTTATTAAGTGGTGAGAAGGGTAACATTGATTGAAATATTTAATTATACAATATCTGGAAACTATGTATACATGTGAGCACGTGCTGGCTTTATCATTTTTACTTGCTTACGTGAAAGAACATTTCCAATAAAAGAAAGAAAGCAAACAATTCGAAGTAAAAGGCAAGCCAAATTGAATATAATTCGATAAGTCGTAAAAGAAACATTAATGAAAAATAAAACATCATGTTCTTATGTATATCAGTAGATAGTTTAGAAAAAAATTTAAATTAAATATTTAAGTCAATGTTACACTTTATATATATATAATAGCATTTCAACGCGTCTTCGTAAGAGACCAGCTGTCAACTAAGAACTTACCAGTAGCTAAGTTCTCTGTATGCTTAACAGATATTGTAGGGGTTTTCAGAAATTGCGCACACATTTTTCCAATGTGTATTAAACTATTTAGAATCACGTTAACAGGCATCGATGAAAATTGTTCCTAATTATTGTATAACCAACCTATCACTAAGCTCACTCTTTATACCATTTATGAGAATATTAAATTATGTTCTAGAGATATGATACTAATGAAGTATTTAAATGATTGACATATTTGTCTTGAAGAGGAATACTAAACATCAATTTAAAAACAAATACATGGAAGGTTTGGTGCAATATAGCGTTAAGACATACTAGATTAACTACGTTTTGTTTGTTAGTCTTCATCTGCAGTGCTTTTAACTGACAGGAAGGAGTTTCATGAATATTACAAGATAAGAACACGCAAAATGCCCCTTGCTATAATGAACAATATTTCCAAACTAAATATAAAAACGAGCTGTCTGAAATTGTAAATATTTAACTTATGTTATAATTACACAAGTTATTAAACATAAATTCCAATACAAAACCACAAAATACATTCTTGTCCATTTCTTATTCTGACTCTAGCAAACAAAACAGTACAGCGGTAAATGCCAAAAGTATTGTCTATTTTAATCTTCCAGTTTTACTATTATATTAGATAAGATGTAATATTGACGATATCACGCAAACAAAACGAGACGTCCAAGGTTAAATTCTAATTCATTACTCTTCGTCAAGATCGACAAACTGTGTTTCTTTGCACTAAAATAATTTTGTTTGTTCCTTTTAATATTTGATAGTTTCTCTTCAGCTAAATAGTATTTTTTTAAAAAAAATTTCTACTAATTATTAAAAAAGTCACTATTAACTACTAAGTTGCGTTTTTTGTTGCTTCTATTTTCCTAAGAGTGACACATACATATTGTAATATTCTCAACTAACATATCTATTTGTTTTTTCAGAACAACAATTCAACGAATATTTTGGATATGGCAAATGCATTGTTTCCTGACAAAAGCTTCAAAATCTTGGAAAATTATATAGACGTGATCAGGAATGTATATGATGGTTTAATCAAGAATCTCGATTTTAGAAAACCTTATGAAGTTGCTGATGTAATAAATAAATGGGCAGCGGAGAAAACTCAAGGCCTCATCAAGGGTGTTGTTACTCCAGGTATTAATGTTGTATATATCACTTTTTGGTTGTTCCTTCAAAAAACATAGTACTTTGCATTTTAAACTGTATAAAATGAGAACCCGCAACCAGGTAAAATTAGTAATTGAAAGCATTGCCATAGGGAATTTAAATGAATAAAACAATATATAAATTATGTTTTAAATTAGCAGAAATGATCACCCTTCTCCAGGTTTATGAAAATATTTAAAATGATTTTAAAACAGCCATCTCTTGTAAGATGTGCACTTCAAGTGCAATAAAAGAAGTTGTTCGGAAACATTGTACACCACGTGAAGGAGTATGGACATTATAAGTTATAAAGCTTATCAAAGAATTACAATAACATACTTTAGTTTGTATAATTATCTGCCATGTTTATTATCATTTTCATGTTTATAATCAATATTAACCCATAAGCAGGCGCGTTCGGGTATAACGTACCCTACTCTCAGTGTTTACAATGTGACAACACTGCTTGTGTAGGTTTTGAACTTATTGTCGAGGTATTCATCCATTGTTATCTGACAGTTAAGCTGATGTACTCTAAGTTGTTCCATCAGAATTGGACTTTCTACAATTGTTGGTTCATTGCAAGTAAAAGCAAATGGACAATTTTGTTCCCTGCTCTCCTGCTACTGTAAGTACTTTCTCTTTGTGGCTGCGAAGAACAGAATTAGATTTTGGTTGAGTAGACATTGAGTATTTTTGATTATGTTGTGCTGTAAACTTCATGAAAGTGTCAACTCAAGGAATCTGCTACATGAAATATCGGAAGAAGAAGCTGTAGATAATTAGAAATTCAATTAGAAAAATTAGAAAATAGAAGAGAGTGATCATAATACTGACTCTGATTAAGATTGTCTTAAGATGAGGGGGAAAGGTTTGTAATTTCTGGCTCTAATGGTTATTTTATTGGAAGATATAATGTATGTAAATTGAGGAAAACTTGTTTTCGTACAACAGGGAAAAAGAAGCCAAAAAATATTGTAAAAGTATTTCCTGATCCGAAACATATTCTTAAAAATGTGACAGGTGAAACGTCAACCTTCCATTTTGTTGTTGATTCTTATATGATTAACGATATAGTGAACAACACAAGTGCACAACATCAGCACATTATTTTGATTGTACTGTTTACTAGAAGGACATAAAGACATCAACTACCAATTTCAATATAAATAAATAATAAAGCAATATGAAGTCCGTATCAAAAGAGATTAATAAGTATTGATGTAAATAAATTGCTGACGCTCAAAAATCTCATACTTCAAAAGTTTCGATAAATTCAAGGTATTTGGCAACCCTAAATTTATCGATAACATTAGATAGTAAGATTTAATAATGTTATTTCTACTATAACACTAATTTGCATCATAACAATATTAAAATACAACTGTGGCACTATTATTCCAGATTATATACAACGCTGGCAACACTAAGTGTAGTTGACAACGTTGAGTGTAATTTTCATTATCGTCATTCATGTAAGGTGAACTATAACTGCAGTAGTATTTTACATGCATCTTTGTGTATGTGACTTTTAAAATAGACGAACATAAACACTTGGTATATGACATACCCAACGCACCTCAGTAAATTACGCTAATTGAAGTGCCTGCTTAAGGGTTAACAAATTTGGAATGCATTGATTATCCAGCAGGAAAAGCATGAACCTCCATCAATAATGTTGATTTCTAACTCTCTGTTGTATACATTCTTCCGAAATTAACAGTAACCTATCAACTAGTTCTTAAATTATTGTATCTTGCGGACGGACACATGGTTAGGGAAGGTAAATATATGAAAGAATATTCCATAAATCAATCTTTAGAATCGAACCCACTTCTTGGTAATTTTGCTAATCACAAATATGAAAGTAAAATATTTTTGAATTTTGAGTCTTACCCATTTAGAAGCGAAGTGTTGAAAAATATTTTGACGTGACTACTTATTTAAAAAAAGAATTTTAAATACACCATATGTCATATCGGAAAAATAAGATATTCGAAAGATACTTGGCTTAATTTGGCTTATATGTTCAATTTGCTCCCTCACTAGAATAAGCATTTTACTGAAACTAACACGATTAAAGCCGAAACTGGAAACGTGCTATATTCTTAGAGTCACTTCATACCGCTGAGACATTCTCTCAAGAAGAAGAAACATACGTGGAAGTATAGGTACACGCTCCAGTAAATCAGGAAAACAAGAATAAATTAAATATATTCCGTAATAGTCAACCTTAAGTTGGGAATATATACAATAGTGGAAGTTTTTGCACAATATAAATTTTCTCTTAGCACCGAAATTTTTAGAAATGTGGAACCACTTTGTCATGAGAACCAGAGGGACGTAACTCCGAAAATAGGGTTTTCCTTTTCCTTTATATATTTATGTAATTTGAAAGTCCCAATTGGTGACAAATCGACGTAACTCTATCTCTTCTCCTAGCCGTTAGAAGGACGTCCATCTGCCTCAAACGAAGTCATTCAATTTTCAGGACCAAAGAGACGTATTGGCTCATACGTTTCTCTGTCTTGAAAACTCAGATGAATTTTGAGAACTGCGTTTTAGTGAGTATCATTGCTTTAAACTGGGGTTTTCTGTACTGAATTCACACTGTTGTTTTGTTATTTTAAAGAGATGTAAATAAAATAATTAATAATTATTACATAAAAATATCGATTCACTTTTTACTCAATTGCAAAATTTGCAATTTTTTGTCAAGTAGTATTCCGCGACAATGTAAGCTATTTCTAGAAAGCCTTCTGTTGCGGACTTTTGATTTTTTAGTAGTTTTTCTTAGGTCTTTAGGAAGAATGACATAAAACAAGAGAGTAGTAAATGAAGTGTGGTTGCCTACTAGCATGTTCGTTTAGGAATCGCAAAATGACTTCGAGGGCAAGAAGAGTTCTCGAGTTAGTCAAATTGAATAACGCCGATAAAACGGGAGAAGAAAACTTTGAATCGATACAGAAAACAAACAAGATCTTTTGAGTTCGTGTTCGAGTAATAATTATGTAACTATTGCTGATTGAGGATCGCTATCATCTACAACAGAATTGAATAACGCCAAGAAAACGGGTAACCAAAACATTTAATCTAATGGTATAGTAAACGAAAATCTTTTGAGTTCGTGTTGAAGTGAAGATTATGTACCTAGTGCTGGCATCTATCAACATCGGGTGACGACATCCCTAGGCCCAAGAGAAAACGAAGGGCAACTAATCCAAAGGAACAGGTAAGAGAGATTACGGAACTAGGTTACCCATAATTCATTTGGTTCATACTGCTGTCAATCTCCCCTTCTTTGAAATCCAGATTTTTTTTAAAAAAATATAGTCTTGCCAGTACTAGAATTTTACGCTAAATTGTCGACAAGTGTAAAATTTACACTCATTGTGACTTTGGGCGTCCGCAAAAGCCTTGAAAACTTCTCGTAATGAATTTCTGGGTATGTGTATGATTGCTGCAATTATAAAGTTACAAAAATGTGTATCTTATTGAAATTTTTGCTGATTGTTTTTTTTTATTTATAAAAGTAATAGGAAAATATTCAGGCTGTAGATAGAGTATGTGTCTCTACTGTTGCTACGCATTAAAGGAAACAGGAGAGCTCATGCAACAAAATCCAGATCACGGATTCTAGTCTGATGCACTCTATAAGCAACAAACCAACGACTCGTGGAACTGATCGATCCGAAAGAAGTCAGCTATGATTCCAATGATTGCAGTCATTATTTATCTCTTAATAGAAACCGTTTTCTTAATGTTTTTATACGTAGAATAAGGAATGGAATAGATTACAAATTGTAATCAGTTTTGTACCTAAATTGTTCTCTATTAACCGTACGGTATATGTAAATTATTGATAATGCTATCTTCTAAGTCTTGTGAACCACTTGCCTATTTTCTTTAAACGTTTAATTACTTACCTCCTAGTTTGGAAGTTAGTGATATTATAGTATATTGAAGTACCGAAGGGTGGTTGGATCATGTCCTAATACTCATTGGAATAAGTTGGATTAAGACTGTTTAAAGTAAACAGATCAGTCGTCAAGTTGATTCAATTTTCACAAAGTTTTAAGACGCAACCAACACAAAACAAAATTTCTGTAAGTGAAATGCATTTTCTTTAGTTGAAACATCTGTCTTTGCAATGTTTACCAAATTATTGTATCGAAATCCAAAAGTATTTTTGAAACTATCTACTATTATATAGTAAAATGTTAGTGTTTAATCTAATAATTAATAAGTTATTTTTATCTGTTCTTAGTTATCCTTAATGTTTAGCAATAACATCCTGAATTGAACTCTGGAAAAAATGTATCACTTTTAAAATATTTGTCAGAATTTCACGAATTTATTGACGAATATTTAAGTTTTGTCTGCTGATCTGAAATATCAGCAAATGGATAGCTAAGGTTAGTGGTCCGGGTCAGCCACATTTCAAAGAGAATTGATAAACAAAAACTACAGTGGTTCGCATTTTAACGACTTTCTATTATAATAATTGCTGAAGTTTGTGCTTATTACATGGAGCGCTCAAAGCACAAGGCAATCAAGCACAGAGTGGTGAGAATATAGACATGCAATTTATATTGGAAATTTTAATTTTGTACAGTGTGCTTAACTATATGGAAAATTATACAGTTTTTTGTCTTTACGTGGTACTTTGCTTTCATTTTTGAGACTTTCAAATTTCATCCTATTCTGCAATGAAAAGTACCTGTAATTCAACAAGGAAATAATTATATATGTTAATTAAATTGAAATTCATAGTAACTTGGCCCATGACAAACAATTTACCATTTATATCGTAAAGGTCAGATCCACCGGTATTGTGACAGAGCGATGCTTGAGCGATTGACCGTAGAAATTCAAAGCGCGATTAATAATAATTTCACAGCCTATTTTATTACAGACGTAAACTTTTTAGTCAGTGGAGACAAGAGCGTGGATCATGAGTCAGAGTTGATGCCGATGGGTTGCGGTGGCGGTGGGTCAATATGAATCATGGTAGGTGGTTGGTCGAAGTTCGTCATGATGGGTCAAACTAGGTAAAGTGGGTAGTGAGTCAAGATGAAAGGTTTCAGAGTTAGAGATACGTACCTTATTTCAAAAGTGTGTAGCACGAAATTGAATTACTATATTGATTAGCTATCGTATCATTTGTGTACTGTGAAAACTCATTTTGTAATGCCTTGATTACTATTCAATAATGTTTTTACCATCTTATTATTTAAAAAAAAACTCTTTTAAAATCATTTATTTTCCTCTCTCCTGTAAATCTATGAAAATGGAGTTACGTTCCTCTGGTTCTCATACGACGATATACAATAATGTTTAATGAAAAATGCAAAATCTTGAAATTGAGTGTATTTTTAAATCTTGCAATTTGTCAAGCAAAAGGGAAAAATGTAACATGAAATAGCCCTTTTAACCGATTTTACGAGCAACGGTTTCCATATTATTCTTTTAGTTTTAATAAATATTATAATTAATAATAATAATAATAATAATAATAATAATAATAATAATATAATACAATATAGTAATAATAGTACATTTCGCGTTATTAAGTTTAGAAAATTTTGAAATTCACTGTTGTACACAATTAAAAGAAAAAGTATTAAACCCAACCTGATTATTTGTATGCAAAAATTTATTACTTATCTCTTTCTATTGTGTCTAACTGAGTACTCTGTTCATATTTCATCTGTCGTACTCTGGCGTCGGCGATGATAGGTTTCTCACCTGTGCTCTTGTATACAAATGTACAACAGTATGTGTTTCTTGCTGGTCAATAAAAACGTCTAGAAGGTATCTTTGAATATAATAACAACAGTTAATCAGAAATTTGCAGAGAATGGAGTAATGTAAGTAATGACTGGCAATTGTCTATTAATTCCGGAGAGTTACAGGGTGTACCACTCTGTTTCGATAATGTACGTATAGTGATTACGAAACAATGATTCGTAATCCTCCAACCTTAATATGAAAGAGAAAAAAATAACATGAAACTTCAGTCTCCTAGCTGTCAGTAGAGAAAGATATAAATCAATCCGACCACAACAGACTATATTGTGTGTTTGAGACAAAAAGAGGCCAGAAAGCTATGTTGTATTACTATATATACCTACTTAAAATTTCTTAAATGGAATAGGGTTTATTCTATTTCCGAAGCTTAGATATTATAATGCAAAGCGATGGTAATAGTGATATATATATATCTTTTATCTTTGAACGCTCGAATATGTTACGTCAGCAGATATTTGACCAACCAATCTTCTTTCCTGCTGAGCAAAATATGAAGAAAAAACTGCCTCTTCAACGTGTAAAAATAGCCCAAATGTCTTGTTTGAATACGTTCTTAAAATTAAATGGAAACATTATACTAGTAGTAGTTACAAGACATAAATTGAAATACCACAAAACAATACTATCGACAGCCTTCATCACGAAATATCTTTATAATTTCATCACTAGACGTCAAACAAATAATGTGTTTTTTCACTGCTAATCCCAAACCTTTTTACAATAGAATTGATCACCACCAGCAGGATGTATCTGAGAGATGCATTCATAATGCCTAATCTGTAAAAAGGGTTTGCACCACTTGAAGTAAAGACTTAACCAAGCAAATGTTATTTTTGTAGTTGATCCATTCCCAGATGTGATATATTTTTTTGCTCAACTCTAAAAATATGCCAGATTTACAGATTTACTGAAATTCGCGACCTCAAATCACTCAGTAGTTTCTTCAAAGATTTTTGCGTGAGTGTGTATTGAGTATTGCTTACCGACATAGAATATTGCCTGTGGTTCAATCTTCAGAATACATCTTGCTGTCTCAGGCAGTGAAATAATGAAACAGAGACAATGCTTTGCACTTTGTGTCTCATAATGTTGCCACAAGATGCTTAATGGATATCATTCATGTCTGCTTTCCAGCTTTAAATGCAACCAACATTTCTGATTCTGAGTTGATATTCAGTATGTGGTGGAAATTACTCACGGAAATCACTATTACATCTCTGTTTCCAGTGTGAATCAATACCACTGAATATGTTTGCAGGGAATGAAGAGCATGTACGACAAAGCGTGTACCTGCTTTCTTATGATTCCATTCTCCTATGTGAATGTTACTTCCTACATGATGTACATTCTAGCCGCTGCTAACATATGTACATTTGCTTTTCGGCATCATCAACTTCCATTAGTTTCCCTGTAAGATATGAAATCAGCTCAGAAAACGAGAATCTTGTTATCAGAATGTGAAAGAGAACTATGCTAATTTCAACGAACCTTTCGAAACCAGATTTCACGGCACTCACGCTATTGAGTGCCGTGAACTCTTTTCTCCCTTCTAGTACTTATGATTGAGAATGTACTATACTGATCCCAAACAACGTGTGCTGTTTGTGACCTTCTTAACTGCCACAGTATTCGTGGGTAAAACATTCTATGAAAGCATTCAACACATGATTGCCCTTGCACACTGGTTCTAGGAAACCCATGCACAAGATCTCCACTATCATTTCGAATGAAGTCAAAAGTATTTAGAGCCATTAAATCCTCATCCTAAGTTACGTTATATGTGGAAATTGTTTCCAAAAGACGTCAGAAAATTTCGCATTTTATAAGAATGAAGAATATTTCCAGTGGAAAGTGCTGGTTGGTTTGAACAAGGTTCGAAATGGATAAAGTGTTCCAAGTTGCTCCCGCGAATTTCCAGGGACATAAATGATGACGCAGCTCTTTTTCATCGTTCTTGCTGCTTTCAGAGGTGAAACCATGTAGAATGCGACAAATTTCTGGTTCTGGCAGAATCTAGAGGTCCAGCATTGTCAGGATCCCTGTAATACCAATGACTACACCTCCTCCTTTAACTTTCTTATTCGCCTGTTCGTTTGCTTCGCAATTAGAGTTGAAGAAAACACACGGTTGCTTGTAGATATAACTCAATATCCTCTATTAAACTCTTCCTCAGTTAATGGTGACATAGATTACAAGTCTCTGATAAAGACAGAAACCCACCAGGCGTACCTGGGATGATATAGGACAAAGAAAAAGGGAAACAGCTGTTTCAAGATGACAATCATATGATCCAATTTTCGCTCTTGTTGTGACCTTATGAACATGATTATAAGAAGTTCGTACTTACAAAGAAGTAGCCAGAAGTGTATTGTTGGCTTATCTCTAGAAGAGTCAGTAAACTACTTTTCCATGGTATTGTCGTCTTCATGGTTCTCATAAGTCTTCTTCAAAAGGATGTCAAGGGCTGCAACAGTCACTTGGTTAGTATACCGCGTACGTATTTGATCACTTCCTCGCAGAAAGGATATGGCTAAAGCCTCTGACATTGTTACTCCTGCCTGTGCAAGAATTTCAGCCCGCCCAGAATCCCTTAACAAGTCTCCATGGTTGCCCACATAGCCATTTTCATGTGGAGTCCTCCTAATACGACAGTAAACTTATCCTCACCAAATGTTTCACGGAAGGTACATTGCACTTGTTTAGCAAGGATTAATAGAGGTTGGTTCACAAATAACAGTTGCGTTTGATGAAGATAAAGATAGTGTGTAGTTTTCGCTACTATGTCCAATCATCATTGTTTTTGTAGCTGCCTTTTGAATTGTCATTTGGAGCCAAAACTTAAATATGAAGCCCAAAGTGTCTTTAAAATAGACGAATAATTCGAACGCTACAGATGTATCAAAAGTTTTCCCTTACCTTTAAAGCAAGTCATAGCCCAACTATACCCAGAGAGCCTCCCCTTCCGAGGGATGATCATTGTATCTCAAAACAAATATTTTCACACAGTCTTTATTCTTATCTTGAAGAAAACGTTCATTTTTTTCATAATTATGTAATATAATTTAATTCTTCTATAATCAAGAAGAAATCATATATATCTATTTAATGAAATAAACTGGCGTAGAGATAGATAAAAGAACTGTGTTTCGTTGGCAATTCTTTATATTCGAAACTATATTAACCTGTCTATATTTGCACTACATTAAAACTTAAACGTTTTAATCTGTTACTTCAGAGACTACAAATGTGTTTGAATATCAATGATGACCCTATGTAAATAAACAGGAACTTTTTTAATGTCTCAATACAGACAATTGTGTACAGTTGTGATAATTGGAAACGAATAGAAAAACTTATAGTGACTGCAACGAAATTGAATTTATTATTACGATATTGTTTGTAAAACGCTTTAATAAGTAGAAGTCCCATCTATTTTTTATTTTATATCAAGCAATCTTAGTTAATATGATCGTGTTAAATAATCTGAAAACTCAATAGGTAGTGAATTAGAGTATCAATCCGAGAACAGAAATATTTTAGTTTTCTTAAGCTGGCAGACCTCAGCATGTGAAATCAAACAAGTAAATTCTTCCTCGTCAATCACATGTCCATTGAATGTCCCGAATTCGATCAAAAGCTTGCTGATTATTTCCAGTGCATAAACAGTCCCAATGGGGAAGTGTCGCTTCTTCTGGATATTGAGGAGTGCTGATCCTTGTGCACTGTACCGTGTTTTTGTTTCGCATAATGTCGCTCAATATCGCTCAATAGTGTCTTCAATTTTGCAAAGGTTTTCTTCATACATATCTTAGATTTTCTTCCTGCACTCAAGTATATTATATGAAAAGTGTATTTTTCTACAATGTTAATTTATTTTTAAAGTACAAATGTCCTTCTCTCTTTTGAAGTTTCTTTATTTTTTCGCATAAACCAAGAAAACTCACAAGTCAATTCTAACCTTTCTTTGGTTTGACTACTTTTAAAACAATTTAATTTTGATTTGAATTTTTACATGAGTTTTCCAGGATTTTCTTTTATTACAAAGAGGTTGTTCAGTCTACATTTGACCAATTTCGACTTACCTAAAAATTTAGAAGAATCCATGGCACCAGGTCCGTAAGTGCTCAATATGTATGCCTTGGTTCTAAACAATAGCCACACAGCGTAATTTCCCTTGAAGTGGGGAATCTGGTCCCATTCTCTTTACACAGCTTTCCAAAGTCCTTCCACAGTTGTCAGACGCCCTTTTCCCAAAGCCCGGTTGAGCAATTCAAATCCACAATTGTCCATAGGATTTGCATCTGGAGATTTAACAGGTACATCATTAAAAGTTATCACCTTTATACTACTTGCCTCCTCAATCTCCTTGTAGACTGTGAGGGACGATCATGATGTATTTCATGAAGCCTTGTCCGTGTGGATGCGCAGCAGATTGGCGCCATTTCCGTATATTGTTGGAATATCATGCTCGTAAATCGGGTGCATGATCTGTTCCTTAAAATGCTGCGAATTTATTTTGCAGTTCTTCGCCACCGTACTAAAACGTTTTTTTTTTAATTATGTTATTGAGCCATTAACTAAAGCGAAGCTACATCGCAATTTTTCATTTATTTATATCTGGTTGTCCTGCCAACGACATTCCAAAATTTTATTATTTAAAACCTATGACAACATATAAATATCTTCTTTATATCGATATTATATCAGACTAACAACTTATTCTTCTTCAAATAACAGTTTAGTACATATACAAACATACTTTACGCTCAAAATTTACAAGTGATAACAATGTAGAAAAATATACAGCGTACTGTTGTATATTATGGCGCCCGACGAACTGTTCTTTTTATTCATTTACTTAATAAAAAGAAAAAGAACTCTGGATCGTTTACTTTTACGTATTAATCATTTGAGTTTTCGAATGCACCTCGTATACTTGAAAATTACAATTCACATAATGATACATATATACCATATTCTATAACGATATTATTATCATATTTATTTTAAACTTTATCATAATCTTGATTTATTTATACATTTCAACGACGATAAGGCACATTCAAAATTTGATTTGCAATTTATTTAATTCCTTTTTCGGGTCCATTTAATGTTTGTTACTAATTATTAATTATTTATTTGTGCAACATGAAGAAGGTTTTGAAAAAGATGTGTGTGATATTCCTATAGTTGTTCTTTGAACACAACATGATCGAATATAAGATATAGTTAAACAAAATATATATTAAGATTAAAATATCGCACAACATTAAGACATTTGTTGACATAAATTGTGGAACTGCGATTATAGACATGAACTCAAAGATTAAATAACATAAAATAAAATACATTAAACAAACTTACATATTCATGAAATACTTCGTTTTTCTCTTTTGGAACAAAATGTTATCTGTTATGTATCTTTACATTAAGTTTATAGAATTCGAATAAGGTACGAATAACAAACGAAATCATAATGATATTTCAAGTGGAATAATGCAAAATCAATTACGTACGGCCCCCTCAGACGCCGCAACTCCAATTTAAGTTACATTTCCAAAGGCCTCATATAAGTAGCATTGAAAATCATCAATCGGAATACGGTTTCCCTCGTTCTTTACTTCTACAGTTCTTAATTTCTTACTTCTATTACCGTAAATCCTGCCATCTAAACAGCGTTTCTTAAAAATCGTATTATTTCGACAGTGATTAGATTGCGTTATGTTATTGGTTCAATTAGGTTCCGTTCTTCTTCGTTTCACTGGAAGTGAAATAACGTGTCTCCTAATGGATCTGTGTTTGTCCTTTACATGACATCCACAATAGTCTGTCCTGCCATGGTTTCTGTTTCTTCTGTAATTAAGCTCGGTTACGTTACCGGTACATATGGATTTAACACAACCTTTTACATTGAGATCGTACTTTAATCTCACATGGACACTTCGAACTTGGTTTCGATTAAGGTTAGTTTGAATCAAGCTAGTACTGTATTGAACCATTGAAGAGTTTTCAAAACTTTGCAATATCATGCTTAGATTATTAAAGTCAATGCACTGCATCACGTTCTGTAAAAACATCATCGGATTGTTACTAACATTATTTTGGTCTTTTCGTTGCATGAATAATTCAACAGATTCAATTCAATCGAACAATCAACGCAAGCACTAATAGGAACACACGTTTTCTTTCTGCATTTCACGAATATTGGAATCAACTTACCTCTTGCTACATAAACCATAGAATTAATATTATGTTGGATATACGGGGAACACAGACAGTCAATAGAGTTCTCAAGATGAGGATGATCATAACCTTTCATATACTGATACATACCAGAATCGTCATTATACACAGTATCAATAAAGCAATCAAAAACATTCAAATGAGGAAATAAGTTAGGATAGTCTGATCCAACCAATACGGTAGTATGCTTTTGTGAAACCTCCGTGCATTTCACATATTTACATTCAAAATTTGCTTTCTCGGTTGTTTCTATAATGTCTACAGAGTCCTGAACTTCGTTGAACCGCTGTTCTACCTTGCCCATTTCTTCATCATGACGTCCAACTTTGGTTGTAATTAGCTGGTTCTGATTTAATTGTTCCTGTATTCGATCCACTTACAATCATTGCGTTGCTGCAGTTGCTCTAGCTTTTCATCAAATTGTTGTGCTTGATCTCGAGCTTGATCCTTGATTTGTTGCGATATTGGTCTTAATAAGTCCATCATGTTGTCTGAAGAATTTGTTACTTGAGTCCCACTCGTTTCACTATCTGGAGCACTAATAACGTTTCTATAGATAATTCGGCCACTTCTCAAATTGGTACAATTAATAAGTACAAACAGTAGAAATTAGTGTAGTAACAAATTTTCGTATATGCTTTAATCATGAAAATGAAATAATAATTTTGAAGCAAAATAAACCTTTAAAATTACGAAAAAATATACAAAAACAATTATCGAACATAAAACAAGTGTACAAAATTGTCGACATTAGAAAATTACTTCTCATTATTTTTTGTTCAACACAGACAAAACAAAGCTAATAGTCACCAAGAAGTCTCTGAGCCATTAACTTTTTATCACAAAAAAACTTTGATTGTAGCAATAATATACGTATATAGGTCAAAATAAATCATAGTCTCTCAATTTTCGACTTACGAAAGCCTGTGTTCCACCAGCACCTGCCATCTCAAAGAATTGAAAGGTGGCTCCCGCTTTCACTCGATCTTAGCAGAAAGAAAAATAATTTTGTGTTTAGACGTCCACGCGCGTGTGCTGCGGCAATTCATCGAGCAGATTTAACGGTACGATCTGAAAAAATATATCAATTTATCTTCACAAATGTGGACATAAGGACGAAATGCTTAAACAATTTTAATTATTTACTTTCTTTCTTATTAAAAGTTAAATTTTATAACTTTCAACATTCAATTCCTCCGTGATTTTTTTTTTCGTTTCTCAATATTGATCCCAGATATTTGAAAGTATGCATAATATAAAAATATTATTTGAGAGAATCACGCGTTCATGATTTGCTGTATTACGTTCCAGGAAATCTTCCATGTATTTAGTTACATCTGAATTTCCTTCTAAACCCATCTCCCTGAAAGCATTTAATAAGACCCTCGTATTTCTTTCTCTATTAAATTTAAATTTTCAGCATATGCCATAGCATGGTGAATACCACTCTACGCTAGGCCCTGGTTGCTACCTCTGAGTTTCCTTACAGAGTAGTCCAGAACAAAGTTGAATAATAACGGCAACAACGTACCTACTTATTTCCAGGCAATTTCCGACGTGAAAGTTCGTGGAAAAATCCTAAGACGACTTCATTTTGGGATTTATTTAAATATATCTTTATTAATTGAATTAGCTTTCTCGGTATTCCAAATTCACTAAGAATTTTGTAGAATGAGTCTCCCCTAAATCGTAAGCCTTTCTAAAATCAATGAATAATTGATGTGGCGGAGAACTGTCTTCCCACTTCTCTTCGACTATTTGTCGAAAGGTAATATTTGTTCGAAAGTTGCTCGATTTCCTCTAAATCAGTACTGATAATCTCCAATAATTTCTTATGTGTATGGAGCCAATTTTGCTAATAGAATGTTTAAGATTATTTTATGTGATGCTCAGAGAAGAGAAAAATCTCGATTATCATTACAATCAGTTTTGCCGACTTTCTTGTAGAATATAACGTATGAATATTATTGTGAACTTCGTAATGTAATGAGAGAAGAATTCTCTCCTTTAATATAGTTTCTTCTATTAAAAATATTTTATTCTCGTACTTTCTTCACGACGTAATTCCATTGCTATTATTACTCTTTTCTTAATACTTTTCGAGCAACTAAGAACTAATTTAAAATTTTGGTTTTGTAGTGTAGTGTTTTGAGGATACAAATCCCACGCATGTAAGTAACGTTAGATATTTTTAAAATTCAACACTAAGCGTTGTCTTTAAGTTTACAATTTGCTGATAAAAATTGATCACTTCTTTCGCAAAAAAAAAAGGGTACATTATTGATAAATGAGTACTTCAGTGCAGTGTTCATGACGTTCTTGCATTCTTAATAGCGAGAAATGTCAATCTTGTACATCTTCTCCATAGCAAGAGTAGATACGATGGATCAAATGAAACTTACAAATTCTTTCATTTAGAAACCGCATATCTTTGTTAGATATATTTACTTTGAGATGATGAGCATTAATAGTGAAGTTAGGTACTTATTTTTGTAAGCTAACTTTAAAACAAACATGAAAAGATGGGATGTCATTCAGCAAATTGGCAGAGAACATTGTTCTTAACATAGAAAATATTTTGAAATACCTCCAGAGTTAAGTTGAAAAATTTTATTTGAAAGTTAACATCAAAACAGGTTAAGACACTTTATCTTCCAGACTTAGTTCCATATTCTGGATTTTGTTGTTTCTTCATGGACAAAGGAAATATGAACACCCAGTATTTGTGTAAAGTGTCATTTTTTGTGTGAGTTATATAAGGAAAATATGCCTTAATCTTTGTATAGGAAGATATTAAAAACATTTACTAACATGAGAATATGCAGTTCTAGAGTGTACAGTAATAGATGCTGGTAGAAAACTAACAAATACAGGGTGAGGCACGTAAAACCGGCCCGTCGTAATATTCTGTTATATTGTGTTTTTGGCAACACTTAAATAATCTACCTTCCTACTAAGAAATGGCGTGTCGAGGTCGGGTCGACTTACGTGACCTGCAGCAGTCACGTGCAGCCGCAGCCAGTGAAACTTGTCGAAACCAGTTGAGAAAAAGGCCTCGTTGTCTTAAGCCGGGTGAGTGTCAGTGTGTGATAATGCCGTATTCGATACCCGAGCGTGTTGCCACTGTTGAAAGGTTCATTCTCACTGGATCTTTGGAAAAAATTTGTTTCAGGAGAAATTTCCAGGATGTTGGAAGAGCTTCTCTAGTATCCAGCTTTCTCACTGGAGGCATTGCTTGCAGTGTCAAGTCTAGGCTAGGGTTATTACGTGCTTGTGGACGCAAGCACGGCAAGTCTTAGTTACGGGCGAGAGAGTGAGAGAGACTAAGGGTTTCAGCCAAGTGGAGACTACCTTACCGTGCACACCAGTGTACAAGATTTTTGGAAGCTTAGCTTCATCATTCATACATCATTTCTTCTTCTTCATCATCATCATTTTCACTTCAACTTAGTACAGGACGGAGATTATCACGAGCTCAGACGTGCCTTATGGCATCTCAACCCGTGAGTGGGCAACACTCTGGTTTACCACCAGTTGTACAGCAACCCTCCTGTTCTTCCGGGACATCGGTAAGACGGAGATGTCATTCATTGGAGCGGATTTCTGCCAGCCAGGGTTCTTCAGCACGCTCCCGTTCCCAAGTGGCATCAACAAAACTTCCGTCTGCTAAAAGACAACATAAGATCAGTGACGCTAGTTCGGAATTTCAATGAATATTGACTTTCACTACAATAACCAATTTCCCAATTTACCTCCACCGGGTCGACCAGCTCTTTATTCTTATTTACTTCAAAACTTTGATCCGAAATTCCTTAATACGAAACTTCTTTTTGTTCAGATCACTAAGTACATGCCTCGTGCCAATATCAATCAGATCATAAAGACCAGGAACGGGATGATAATCAAAACACCGGATCCGGAATTTCTCCGTACAATCCGGAACAATTCAGTTTCGAAATTTTCGGAGTAAAATCTACCATGACCAAGCTGAGTGACCAACGCACCAAACAGCCACCACCACCAAAAAAATTGCCCACTCTATCTGGTGTAGATCCGAGTTATACTGATAATGAAGTCCTTGAAGAACTCAAGTTAGAAGGCTACACTATCATCAAATGTATCAGGATCAGAGGCGATCATGGTCCGACATACATGGTGCGCGTCCTTACTAATTCACAGCAGACAACTGATGACTTGCTTACTCGCGGTGCCTATATCTACAAACAGCACCATCGTGTAGAACCTTCTCGCACTTCTTCCCCATTACCTCTTCGCTGTGAGCGCTGTCAGGTTTATGGTCAGCATTCTACTTCTCAGTGCAAAAACCCATTTAAGTGTGGCTACTGTTCAGGTCCACACCCTACACGCAGTTGTACAAATTTAAAATCACCTCCGACGTGTTCCACATGTCAAGAAAATTCACATCCGACATATAGTTTCAAATGCCGATCCAAACCAGCTCCTGAGCCATCAAAACCAGAAACAGTAGTGCCACTGCGCATACCTGAACAAATCCAACCACCTACCAATCCAGCACTTCAACAGCCTGTAAGTATTCATCAGCTCTTAACATTTCTCACTCTATCTTTACAAAATATTCATCCGTTCTTACGTAACCACATCGCTCAACAAATTCAGTATGCAGCCAAGGCAATTTTCCACGCCAACATCTGTCCTACATATTCTGGTAATAATGTCTACTATCATTCAAATGTATTGGAAACCGAAGTTTGAAAGCCATCTTATCTTTCTTCATTGCACTATGGCGCTCTCTTTCTTGTTTTTCAACATACGTTCTCTACCACAACACAAGCCGCTTTTTGAAGCGCTTCTGTCTGAAGAAAAGATCCATGCATTTCTTCTAAATGAGACTCATCTCACACACAAACTGACATGCCGCATACCTCGATTTCAATTGCTGCGACAGGATAGCACTATAGCAGCTAGGCGAGCTAACGGGGGAGTAGCGATTGGATTTTCACCTACCATTCCATTTCGCAGTCATTCTCCAGCTTTTCCAAATCTTCCTGAACATCTTGTCACATCTTTATACTATAAGGGACTTTACGTGACCGTTGCTACTGTGTATATCCGTCCTGGCCATGATATCTCTCTAAATTTCTTCCAATACATCTCGGATAACTTCCCCTCCTACATAATCATGGCAGACGTGAATTTACATAGCCGACCAGTCAATCAGCGAGATCAGTTCCTTAATTACATTACTAGCCATACTACTGGCGTGACTCTGCCACTACCAACAAATACCAGGCC